>NC_134710.1:119084585-119447085 GCF_043290135.1 Rhipicephalus microplus
GACCCTTGGAATTTTTTAACATTTTGCAAGTAAATGAACGGAACAGTTCAAAGCGACTCCAAGTTTCTGACCAAACTGTGCATGCGAATTTCCAAGGGAAGCTTATGGCCCAACTAAAAGCAACCATTTTTGATTGAACCATTTGGCATTTGCACATTATTCAAATGGCCTAGTTGAAAAAAAGCCCATTTGGTCCACTTGGAAATGAGTAAACCCACTTGAACCATTTTCAATTAAATTGTTTCACATGGCTGAGTTAGAAATGGAAATTTCATTTGACCCAAATGCAAGTGAACAAATCCAATTGAACCATTTGGCAATTCATTTTTTTTCAGTTGGCCCTGTTGCAAATCCCATTTGGCCCAATTGGGAGTGAGCATATCCAATTGGCAATCCAAATGACCCAATTGGAAGTAGGCAAACCATTTGAAAATTCCAATTGGTCTTCTTGGTTATACCATTTGATCCTAGTGGACCAATTGGCAATTCCAATTGTTCCAAATGGCCCAATTGGAGATTCCATTTGGCCCAATTGGAAGTAGATGAACCATTTGAAGATTCCAATTGGTCCTGCTGGTTATACGAATTGGTCCAATTGGAAATGACTATTTCCATTTGGACCCATTGATATTTCCAATTGGTTCCAATTGTTTTTTTTAACTGGGTATATATATATATATATATATATATATATATATATATATATATATATATATATATATATATATATATATATATATATCAGGGAGAGAAGTGTATACTTAAGGGTTCATTTTTCTGTGTTTTGACACAATATTAATGAGATCTAACAAACAATTATGCCAAGGAATGTATTAGGGAAGTTATTAGACCTAATTGTAATGTAAATGTGAAGAAAGAAAAGTGGTTGAAAAGATAACTTGCTGTAAAGATAACTTGCCGTGGGTAGGAACCGAACATGCGACCTTTGAATAACGCGTTTGATGCTCTACCACTGAGCTACCACAGCAGCTATCCTCCCAGCCACTTTATTGGGTTTTGGGTTTATATGTGAATTTAAACGTGGGAGCGTCAGTCAGCGTCACCTGTAGCTATGGCGGTGAGTGTGGCGTGTATATATATATATATATATATATATATATATATATATATATATGGTTCGCTTCCTGCTCACGGCTGGTTATTTTTTCACCCACTTTTCTTTCTTCTTATTTACATTCCATTTGTTCTGATAACTTCCCCTATACATTCCTTGGCATTATTGGAAAAAATGTGTATATATATATATATATATATATTGTCACGCAGTTTACGTACAGATCTACTGGAAGGCCGAGTAACGACAGAAGAGCGAGGAACGCCAACAGGCCAAAAATACAAAACAAACGCAAGCTCGGGTCGCGCGTGTGCACCAACGCTGTGTCTTGCCGTTTCATGCTGCTTCGTCGTCGTTCGCATAGTTCCCTACATTGGCCCCCAGTGAATAGCGTAGCCAACCTGGCGACTTAAGGCGTAGTCACTATAGCGGGGTCGTAAAACGGCTTCAGGCGACTCACATGCACAATTTCTCGGCCACGACGGCGTAAGTCATGAGACTTTGTCAAAGGCTCAATCTCGTAATTGACTGGTGACGTACGGGCGAGAATGCGGTAGGGCCCGTGATATCGTGCCAGTAATTTCGACGAAAGGCCAGGAGTGCTCGGTGGAATCCAGAGCCAAACGAGAGCACCAGTCGCGAAAGTAGAGAGATGTCGGTCGGTGTCATGCCGTAGCTTCTGGTGGCCTTGGTCCTCAGTTGTCAGTGAACGGGCCAATCGTCTGCAATCTTCTGCGTACCTGGCAACATCAGAAATTGCAGTGTACTCAGAGGAGTCGGGCGTGTATGGGAGAATAGTGTCCAGCGTGCACGATGGTTCACATCCGTACAACAGAAAGAAAGGGGAGAACCCTGTTGTCGCGTGCGTAGCGGTGTTATACGCATACGTGACGAACGGAAGGACAGTGCCCCAATTGGTCTGGTCTGAAGCTGTGTACATCGTCAACATATCACCGAGAGTGCGATTAAATCGTTCTGTGAGGCCATTCGTCTGCGGGTGATATGCTGTCGTCATGCGATGAACCATGTTGCACTGAGCGAGCAACGCTTGAATGGCGTCAGACAAGAAAACACGCCCCCGGTCGCTCAAAAGTTCGCGGGGAGCACCATGGCGAAGAACAAAGTTGCGCAAGATGAAAAACGCAACTTCCCTCGCGGTTGCTGCAGGTAGTGCTGCCGTCTCCGCGTAACGCGTGAGGTGGTCCACGCCGACAATTATCCACCTATTTCCAGAAGACGTCGTGGGAAGTGGTCCGTATAAGTCGATACCGACGCGGTCAAACGGACGCCCTGGACAAGGCAGAGGTTGAAGTGTACCAGCAGGGCGTTGAGGTGGGACTTTACGTCGCTGGCATGCAGTACAAGCACGTACGTACTTGCGGACAAATGTGTACATGCCGCGCCAGTAGTACCGCTGACGTAGACGGTTGTACGTTTTGAGAGCGCCAGCGTGAGCACTTTGCGGGTCGTTGTGGAAAGCAGTACAGATTTCCGAGCGCATGTGGTTGGGTATCACTAACAGCCACCTCCGACCTTCAGACGTGTAATTCCGGCGATAGAGTAGGTCGTCTCGAATAGCGAAATGTGTGGCTTGACGGCGGATAGTTCTCGAGACCAAATTAGCTAGCGGATCAGTCAGAAAGGCGAGGAGTTGGGAAATCCATACATCTTTGCGTTGTTCCGATGCCATGTCTGTGAAGTCGATTGGTGTTATGACAGCTGAAGAAGGTGACGAGGAGGTTGGGTCAGCCGGTAGCGGCGAGCGGGATAGCGCATCAGCGTCGGAGTGCTTGCAGCCGGATCGGTATACAACACGAATGTCGTATTCCTGTAGGCGAAGCGCCCAACGACCAAGGCGCCCCGACGGGTCTTTGAGCGATGATAGCCAGCATAGAGCGTGGTGGTCCGTGACGGCTTCGAAAGGGCGGCCATAAAGGTATGGGCGGAACTTCGTCAAAGCCCAGACAATTGCGAGGCACTCTTTCTCCGTGACGGAATAATTACACTCGGCTTTCTTGAGGGTTCGGCTCGCGTAAGCGACCACGTATTCTTGGTACCCTGGTTTTCGTCGAGCCAATACAGCACCAAGACCGACACCACTGGCGTCGGTGTGGACCTCCGTAGGCGCATCGGGGTCAGAATGACGTAGTATTGGAGGTGATAATAACCGCCGAAGCGCGGTGAAGAATTCATCGCACTCTTTTGACCAAGCAGACATGCCTTTGGAAGTTGTCAACAGGTTGGTAAGAGGCGCGATGATGGAAGAGAAGTTGCGCACAAATCGACGAAAGTATGAGCACAGGCCGATAAAACTTCGAAGCGTCTTGATGGAATTGGGCTTCGGATAGTCGGCCACGGCGCGGAGTTTTGCCGGATCCGGGAGAACACCCTCTTTGCAGACGACGTGACCCAGTATAGTGAGCTGACGTGCGGCAAAATGGCACTTCTTGATGTTAAGTTGAAGGCCAGCAGAGGTGAGACAAGTGAGAATAGCACGAAGACGAACAAGGTGAGCCGAAAAGTCGCGAGAAAAAACGACGATGTCGTCTAGCTAGCAAAGGCACGTGTTCCACTTGTAGCCGCGAAGGATGGTGTCCATCATCCGTTCGAAGGTAGCTGGGGCATTGCAGTGTCCAAACGGCATGACGTTAAACTCATACAGCCCATCAGGTGTTACAAATGCAGTCTTCGATAGGTCAGGATCAGCATTGGAACTTGCCAATATCCTGTACGTAAATCTAAAGAGGAGAAATATTCTGCTCCTTGCAAGCAATCGAGAGCATCGTCGATGCGTGGCAACGGGTACACATCCTTCCGAGTTATCTTATTGAGCCGCCGGTAGTCGACACAGAATCGGATAGACCCATCCTTTTTGCGCACAAGTACAACAGGGGACGACCAAGGGCTCTGCGATGGCTGGATGACACCACGCTTGAGCATATCGTCGACTTGTTCGTTGATAATACGGCGCTCTTCCGCTGGAACTCGATATGGTCGTTGGCGTAAGGGAGCATGAGTACCGGTGTCAGTGTGGTGCGTGATGTTCGCTGTGCGACCCAAAGATGGTTGAGCGCAATCGAAGGCAGAACAGAACTCTCGAAGAAGGGACAAGAGTTCCCTTCTTTGTGTCGGCGATAGCTCAGCGGCAACAGAGGGCTGGAATGAGTTTGGCGCGGGCAGTGTGGCCACAGGTGGCGTCATAGCATTGAGCTGGAGGTGAGGTGGGTGTTCGGCGAACTCTAGAGGGCGCAAGAGGTCAACGTCTTGTACGTTACCCAAACATTCTCCGCGAAGTAAGGTAACTGGCGACGATAGCGAGTTCGCGACGAGCATGGCGGTAACACCGGATTCCGCGGTGAGTACGGCAAAGGGCAGGTGTAGGCTATGGCGGCAGGTAAATACGTCAGACAGAGTGAACAAAACAGTTCCGGCAGGAGCGGCCGTACAGGTCAGGGCTACAAGGGTGGATGTTCTCGGTGCTATTTCCGTGTCTGCAACAACGACAAGTTTGTAAGCTTCAGAAAGAGAATCTACCAAACAAGAGGTTGGCAGCGGTTTAAGGGCAACTTCTGCACGTGAGCAATCTATGATGGCTCGATGACGCGAAAGAAAGTCCCATCCAAGAATGACTTCGTGGGAGCATGATGCAAGCACAAAAAATTCAATGGCATAAAGTTCACCTTGGATAATGACACGTGCAGTGCACACAGCTGTAGGTTCTATGCACTTTGAGTTGGCCGTGTGGAGCATCAGGCCCGAAAGAGGCGTCGTCACCTTTTTCAACTTGCGGCATAAGGTCTCACAGATTATAGAAACGGCGGCCCCTGTGTCGATAAGCGCTTGTGCGGCGGTCCCCTCAACATTGACGTCAATAACGTTTTGCGGCGAGAAAGATGGAGGCTTTAAGCAGTTCGATTTGTATGCAGCTGTTGCCTCCGGAGCTGCAGCGATCAGTTTCCCTCTTCCGTAGCAGGTCGGCGACGCATAGGTGACAGGGAGCGTCGTCGGGGCGATGGTGACCGATGGTTTGCGTAGGGTCGAGGACCGTCAGTGGTGTACCTTGATGGCGTCCTAGACGACGACGCCATTGGCCGGCCCACGGTGTCGACTGGAGGGGGATTTCGGCGACAGTGGCGGGCGACGTGTCCAGCGATACCGCAGGCAAAACAGACGGGCCTATTATCCGGCGTCCTCCAAGCGTCTGAGCGACGGTAAAATGGAGCTGACGATCTCACGTAGGGATATGGCGCAGCGATTGGGGTTGTAGGCACGACATAGGGTGGCGTGGCAGGTTGAGCACATGGCATACGCTGTTGCATAGGCTGAGCAGCGACGGCGGCGTACGTGAGAGGCGTAGTGACTGGTGGTTGCTGATGCATCAGCGGAAGGGCCTCAGCGACTTGGGTCCGAATGACGTGTTGGAGGTCCGGTGCCAAAGCTTGCGTGGGCTCATGTGTCAGTGGCAGCAGTGACAGCTAGCGCTACCTCTTCGCAGACGAAGTCCTTGATTGTCGAAAGCAGCGGCTGCTGATCGGTAGGATGGGCAGCTAGGTGCAAGCTTGCGAGCGTGTCTGGCGTCGTGAGGGCTTGACGAGCAATTGCGCGCTGCCTACACAATTCATCGAAGCTTTGACAGAGGGAAACGAGGACAGCAATTGTGGGGGGATTTCTCGCGAGCAACATCTGAAAGGCGCCGTCGTCAATGCCTTTCAATATGTGCCTGACTTTTTCTTCCTCAGGCATGGTAGAGTTGATGCGGTTGCATAGATGCAACACATCTTCAATGTAGCCCGTGTAGGTCTCGCCTGGTTGCTGCGCACGGTGACGTAAATGGTGCTCGGCTTGAAGTTTGCGTGCCGCAGGTCGTCCAAAGACATCTGTAACAGCAGTCTTGAATGCAGACCACGTAGTAATGTCAGCTGCATGGTTATTAAACCACAGTTGCGCGGTGTCCGCAAGGTAGAATGTGACGTAGCCCAGCTTACTTGGGTTGTCCCACTTGTTACTTGCGCCGACTTTGTCGTACCTTGCCAACCAATCTTCGACGTCTGACTCAGTGGAGCCCGTGAAGATAGGAGGGTCTCGTTGAGGATACACGGCGCCGCAAGTGACACGGATGGTCGAAGATCCCGCCTGGAGAGGCGTCTCAGTGGCCATGTTCGTGTCACGTAGAGGGGGAAGCTTACGGGAGCGAAGTTCCAGGTTTGTACAGGAGTCCACACACCTCCACCAGATGTCACGCAGTTTATTTACGTACAGACCTACTGGAAGGCTGAGTAACGCCAAAAGAGCGAGGAACGTCAACAGGCCAAAAATACAAAACAAACGCAAGCTCGGGTCGTGCCTGTGCACCAACGCTGTGGCTTGCCGTTTAATGCTACTTCGTCGTCGTTCGCATAGTTCCCTACAATATATATATAGCTACTAATGTAGTTTTTCTTATGATAATCGATTATTGCTGGATCTTTTATAGCTCTGCTAGAGTGCCCTGATATGCCATATTTGACGAATTCTGATGGCTTTTACATAATGGTGACATGCGTAAATAAAATTCTGGCAGGACATAAGTGCTACGAGCATTAATTAATTTTCACCAATGCCTATTATATGAAAGAAAACCTAGGTTTTTGTCCAATTTTTTTTTTCAAATAGCACCTATTAAGCATTATAATTACGACAATTGTAGGACTAGGTCATACAAATAACAATGACAAAATAGTGTTCTAATTACTTTCTAAAAGCAAAACTATGCGTGCCATTTATAATGTAAATATGGTAATAGCAACAGTAAATACAGAAAATGAATGGCAAACATTTTTCTCCCATGTGGTGTCCCCAGCTGACACAATTTAACGTACCTTTAAATGCTCGATTTTTTTCATTGTAGAATATAGTTGATGAGGTTTCTCTTAGTTTTATTTTTTACAAAACAAATCATTGTGCACACAGACACATGTACATAAATATATCCTTTTTTTCCATGAAGTTGGGGATGGCAGACAAAATTGGTTGGGGCTGTTGACATAAAATGACCATGTTCTGACCATGTTCTGTCACACATAAGAAAAAATGCAGCATGCTTTGCAATACAAAAACATTCATTCTTCATAGCCATGAGAGTATTACAATATTAGTTGTAGCTATTACTGTTTTATTGCATCCATCAACATTACAAACAATGCCTTTCAGTTCAATCAAGTGACTAGAGAATGCTAAATCGAAGAATGCTGATCTCTTCAAGAGTGCAATATCAGCCTTGTCCAAGTTGTCCTGATTTCAATGCTACTGAAAAAAAAAATGTTCACAGATTAAGAAGATGCCATACTTACACATAGCGCTGAAAAAGTACTACGCAGTCTCTAACCTCTCACTATTATAACGCGTTAGGCGAACAGCACTAAATCAATAAGGCATCCTAGAACGTTCCGCATCGCTTTCGTATGCACAAGTCGAAAGATGCAAGGAGGATGAGTAGCCAATCTACCCTCACTTCGCAATGTATAAAGGGGCCCTGCAGCAGCTTTTCAGTATGGTCAGGAAATACTGCCAATCGATAGTGGAGATTTCTGAGAACATGCGAGCCGAACATTATAGCGAATTATGTCTCCTAGAATTCACAATTAATTCTTTATGTCAGCTATAAATCTCTTTCTCTTTTCTACAAATGATGCTATATACCCAAATTACTTAAGAATAAACCAAAGTCAATGGCTGTTGGCTGATTTGCTCATCGTGAGCTGCATAGTTACCATATCCACTGCATGATGTCCCCATGTGCCTGCCCGCATGCTTTCAGTCATACTGAATGTAAGTCGCACGTCAGAAAAAAAAAATGAAAAGAAACTGCTCCAACAAAGGACACATCTTTTTGCCCTCTCGACAACCCCTTCTCTGCGCAGCATTCAGCATGCTAACTGGTATGAAAGCAGAGACAAAGTGCTTATGATGTGTGACAAATCCTTGTAACTCTGCTCATACTTGACATATTTTAAAAATTCTTGTGGCTGTTGATTCTTGAAACAATAAGCTCTTCTAATGAAGCTATTTGATGATTACTTTAAAAAGTGTTGCAGGGCCACTTTAATCATGATAGACTGTTCAGCAGCAAAACCTTTTTTTTTACTTGGTTATATTCAGTAGTTTTTTAATGGCAATGATTGCCTATTAGTAGAGTGATGTATATGTATTCATAGCAAATAAAACAACGTTAAAACTTCATACCAGGCATATACCGTCACACAGAAACTCAAACAAAGAAGTCATTGGCTGAGAGAGCCGAGTGCTGCATTGATGAATGGCTTGAATATACAATGAAAGCAAGCCTGAGCACAAGATCGACCATGAGGCTGCACATCTGCAACCAGAATCACCAGAGAGGTAAAATGTCCTCCTGGTGGGGAACTGTTTTCTGCAGAAATTTTAGAACGAGTTAACACTGTGTTTAAAGGACCCCTAAACTATCCAGACGTCGAAATTCAGTCATGGTGGGAAAGTGGGGGGGGCGCAAGTGTACAACAAACACAAAGCCAAGAGAATTTTTCGAAACGGTGCCATAATAGGGAAGTTAGACGTGTTTGATCATCAAAACGTTGCAATCGCTGCTTTTGGTCTTTTTTTCGCTACCTTCCACTTGTACCCTCTCTCAAAACCGCTTTGCCTTCTCACCAAGTGCGCCTCCCTGTATTTCTCGTCCCATCATGTGAGTTTTCCTTTTCATTTTTGACTTAACCCCCTCACCAACTTTTTTTCACTTCATGTTTCTCATCTCCTCTCATATCTTCCCTCTTTTGCCTTACTTTCTTTTCTTCACTCTCACTGTCCCTCCAGTTTCTATTCCCCACCGAGTGTATCGGTTGAGGTGTCAGTTATGGTGCACTCCACACCCCATTTTCTTACCTTTCCGTTTTTTCCTAAAGAATTACTACCCCCCCCCCTTTCTCATTCTCGCATGGCATGCAGATGCACATGCGGTCTGTGAGTGGCTAGAGGAATGTGTGCTCCATGGAGAGGGAGCACGCGGGCAACACAACAAACAACAAGGAGCACGATCTGCAGGCTAACCAATTACTCGACCAATCGCAGCATAAATGCGCTGCACATCAGATTCAACTATCGATGCCATAGGGAGGCCGGAAAGACCTGGAGAGGAGGAGGGATCGTTTTTTCAAATTCGTGGCGCACCGGCGGCTCGCGGCACTGTCACGTGACATCGTTGATCGTGAAGGCATTCTGCACACGATGCGCACCTTCACTTGAAATGTATGAAAAAATATTGGAGGTAGTTTAGTAGCCCTTTAAAAGATATTGAAATGTAAAGGTGAAAACTGGGTAAGGAGTGTTACTTAGGGGCTGTGTTCACCAGCAACACTGCAGGCATGTAGCAGTTCAAGTAGGCTGCTTCGTGAAGTCCAACGCAAATACACCACAGGAATTCTTCCAACATTGGCCAAAGGAGCAACTAGTTCCAAATTCTCCATTTACAGCAAAGAGCAACCACAAGCAGCCACCAAGCTGCCAAAGACGACCATCTACACTGGCCTCGCCTACCTCTTCATTGGCCGACCCTCGAGAAAAAAACCTTGTGTAAGTATGTGAGAATGGAGTGCCGCCGATGGTGTGAACTGTTGTCTTGTCTAGAAATTATTCGTTCAGCAGGCTGAGAGTGCGGGAACACACAACAGATGAAGGAAAAACCACACAACATGAGAGATCACTAACTGGTTCAATGCTTTTGCTTGTCTAGAAACCCTGAGTGTGAGATTTTGTATGCTTTAGTTTTAATTCTAATCCACTGTGTGCCATGAGTGCAGCAGTGCTACTGCCCTGTTTATAAATCCATTGCTACAGAAAAGCTACATAAATTAACAAATCCGAACACATACTGTCAGATGCAACGACACAGACATTTTTCTGATGATGTTATGTAAAGGGTCGGACTTGACACCACAATTGCATTAACTTTCACTGCTGTCAAAGAAAATACGTTCTACTTATAGTAAGTAAGATGTATAAAAGAGTGAAGCACTATGCCAGTGCGTTTGTACTTTGCATGTCATATTTTTTTCACAATCTCCATTAAAGGAACTAAAACTTCTACATTAACATGCTAAAATGTTCTTGCCAACCTACCCATCTGAGCCATAATGATTTGTTGTCTCCTGGAAAGTGGTTAATGTTTAACATTCCAGCGTTGCAGTGAACCCACTGCTATCGTATCAGTACAGAGCTATCTGACAAAGCACCATATTCCTGCTTTAACAAAGCTATATATTTCACCTACCCTATTGTAGTGTGACTTCTCATTTCCTTCAAAAACTGCAATTGAAAGAAAACATTATAAAGATGTTGCAGTAATATGAAGTGCTGAGCTTAATGTGGTGAAGAGCATCCTAAGTGAAGCCTTTTCTGCTTACTCCCATGACCTCCAAAAATGGCAGCAGACTACTTTGACAATATGTATGTATATCAAACAGATGCCACTACCTTACAGGAAACGACTGACCATGGCCATCACCATGCAGGGCCAGTGTTCTTTCTAGATAATACCACGGTGTTTCCCTTGTCAATCCTTAATATTTACTCCTTAAATGATTCCTTGCCCATTCCCCTTGTGTTTGGAATGGGTAGTTTTGACAGCATGTCCGATTATACCGAACTTTTGAAGTAGCAAACATATTTCATGCATGGGTGATGTTTGCTGTACCTAGGTTTTAACGTATTAATATATATACTTAAAACTACGAGAAAGCCTGACAAGGTAATAAGTTTTTACAAAGTTGTGAAAAGCAATTCGTAAGCAAGAATATTAAGCAATACAAAAGAAATATGAAATAGAGAGGGTCTATGAATTTCATTGTGAATGCATTGCATGAGTTTCTCACTGAAGTGCACACAGCATGAGTTTCTCACTGAAGTGCTCTCACTGAAGTGCACACTGAAGTGCACACACACTGAAGTGCACACAGGCCTGTTATAGCCTCGATTCCACTCCTTACTGGCAAAATAGGCACCATGAAAATGTTTTAAAAAATGAACCTACACACCTCTCTCTCACTCATTTGTCTTGATGTTCAAAGATCAGTGGCAGTAGTTGCATTTGGGATGGCATTTTACTCCATTCACTCCACATTTGCAGCCAGCAGAAGTATCTCCTTTGCCCTAGAGAAAAAAAAAGAAAAAAAAAAGTCAAGCAGTACAGGGCACCAGCGCCACAGTAAATATTGATGTCTCGTCAGTGGAAAGTACTTACAACTGCAACAAAGAAAAAAATTCTTCAACAATAAACTTCTCACAAGTGATTCAATGACGTGCTACATTTTTTTGCTTATAACTTGGTTCACACGCAAATTCTACAATTGGCAGGAAAAAACCTCCACCTTCATTTGTTTTTATTTTATTTATATTTATATTCACATACTTTAGCTTTAATGAGGCTGTTGCACGAGCGACAAAAGAAAAACAAAAACAAGAACAAGTCAACATTAATGAACAGGCTTCCAAAAATTTTTGAAGTGGTAGAGAACGAACACATCCAGGCAGCATATTTCAGGCTTCTATAGTTGAAGGGAAAAAGCTGTGTTTGAACATGTCAGTGTGGGTGAAAAAAATTTGCAATTTTAAGGGCATGGTCACTCCTGATCGACAAAGATTTGGAAAATTTTAGATAGAATTCTAGAGTGCCAAAGTGAAAAAAATTGATTAAATTGTGCAGAAATTTCAGGCATTCAGCATGACAATGCTTCACAAGTGTAGTGAGATCTAGCTGGGAACAAAATTCGTTGGAGAAAATCTCTGTCGTATCTCTTGCATGTAAAACACACAGCTTTTTTTTTTTTTAATGGATTCTAGTTTCTTGATGTCACATTCAAGAATGGGACAAATAAGAGTTTTGTAGGTAAACAGTTTGGTTTTCTGAGGAGCAAGACGATGTGAATAACCTAGGCTTTAAGTTGCATGTGAAATCAATATGTTTGGACCATGATAAATTATGTGTGATAAGAATACCAAGATACTTAAGTTCAGACACCCTACAAAGACTGACATTGTTGAAACCATAGTAAAAAATCAACGGGCATGAACATCTGGTAAATGACATAACGACTGTCTTGAAGAAATTAACATTCATTTTACTAAAATTTGAACCAGCTAAAAAAATTTTAAAAATGAATTGTTGAGAATGACATGATCAAGTGGAGATTTAACAGTGTGATATATGATGCAGTAATTTGCGATAAGGCGTATCTTCACACTAGAAGACTAGAAGACTCGAAGACTCTTCAGACTAGAAGTATAAGAATGGGGTGGAGCACATTTGGCAAGCACACTCAAATAATGACAGGTAGATTGCCACTATCCCTCAAGAGGAAGGTATATAACAGCTGTATTTTGCCGGTACTTAGCTACGGAGCAGAAACCTGGACACTTACAAAGAGGGTTCAGCTTAAATTGAGGATGATGCAGCGAGCAATGGAAAGAAAAATGGTAGGTGTAACCTTAAGAGACAAGAAGAGAGCAGAGTGGATTAGGGACAAACAGGGGTTAAGGATATCATAGCTGAAATCAAGAAAAAGAAATGGACATGGGCCGGGCATGTAGCGCGTAGACAGGATAACCGCTGGTCGTTGAGGGTAACTGACTGGATTCCCAGAGAAGGCAAGCGGGTTAAGGGGAGACAGAAGGTTAGGTGGGCAGATGAGATTAAGAAGTTTGCGGGTATAAATTGGCAGCAGCAGGCACAGGACCGGGTTAACTGGCAGAACATGGAAGAGGCCTTTGTCCTGCAGTGGACGTAGTCAGGCTGATGATGATGATGATGATGATGATGATGTATCTTCACAGAAGTGTGCAAGGGGAGGTCATTAACATAAAGCAGGAATAAGAGGGGTCTTAACACAGAACCCTCGGAAGCTCCTGATGAAACCAGCATTGAAGGCGAATTAATAGAGTTGAAGCGCACATATTGTGAACGATGCAAAAAAAAGCCGGATATCCAGCCAACCAATGATGCATTCTTTGGTATACCAAACAATTTGTGCAATAGTTTAGGATAAAATTCAGTGTCGAAGGCCTTGGCAAAATCAATGAATATGTTATTATTCTGGTCACCTATGTCTAAAAAGCTGCTGATGTCATCTGATGTCATGGATGAATTCTCTCAGTTGAGTAATGATGCTAAGACCACATCTGAAACTGTGCTGGAAAGTGCTCAAAATTTTGTCTTTTTCAAGGAATTCTATGATGTGTTTGAAGACAATATGCTTTAGCATTTTACATGAATGTGCTGTTGAAGAGATGGGTCTATAATTGCTTGATAATTTAACAATACCTGATTAAATAAGGGAAGAATAGTGGCACGTTTTCACAAGGATAGAAGTGTCGCTGACGAGAGAGATTTTCTAATAACTGTGAGGTATCTGCTACACCAAAGATCATATTTAATGAGGAAAGCTGTTGGGATGCCATTGGGACTGCATGATTTCTTGGTGTATAAGTTCAAAATGAGATTGAGTATGACCTCAAGTGACATTGACACATCGTCGATTTAAGGATGAGATTTTGAATGAAAAGCAGGAGTGTCCAAGATGTCAGTCAAAGAGACTGAGTGGAAGTAGGTGTTAAAGGCTGAAGTGATTATCTCTGGATCATAAACTGCAACATCGTTAATTTTCATCGTGTGAGATGAAGAACCAGATGGTAGGATGGCCTTCCGGAATTTACAGGGATTTGATTTCATTAGCTTTGGTAAGGTAACCATGAAATGATGTTCTATAGCAGCCCAACTCATTTTAGCAGGTAGTTTTTTTTAGTGATAGTAAACTGTTGAAGCTTTGTCGAGTCACCAGAGCGCTTTGATTGACGTAGTCTGGCCACACAACGTGACAAATGTAAGATATCTCTAGTCATCAGGGGTATTTCAGTGTTTGTTTTCTTTGTTTTCAGATAAATGAAACGATTGATACAGTCAGTTACTGACAAGACCTTCGAAAAAAGTAGATAATATACTGACGTCACTGGTTGTGCTTTTTAGCTCAAATTCTTGAAAAGAGTCACAAAGGGCCTCTGTAATTGCTTGATCATCAGCGGATGGTCATCCGCTGATAAATTAAGGATGGTCGTCTACTAGTAGGCATAGTATGTTATTCTACTACTATAGTCACTCCAATGGTGACCAAGTTCATGGCAGCATTTCAATGCACAAAATAACGAAATGAGCACTGGATTTTGACAGTCTATATTCAGCATATTCAGTCTCTAATAGGCTTTTTTTAATGCACTTCTCTGCCATGTACTTAGTGTAAACTAATCAATCCTTGCTTGAAATGACTGAATTAGAATGCAAGTTTGATTCATAGCCATGTGCAGTTGAATTTCAATGAAGTCAATCAATCAAAAAAAAACTCATGTACCCCAGTTGGCCAATTATTAGAGAATCCCCCGCTAGTGGCATGCCTCGGAAAGATACTGAGGTTTTGGTACATAAAATGCAAAATTCAAGAAAACTTTAACATATTAATACAAAAATATAATTAGCTGAATTCACAGACCTGTCAACTGCAACTTTTCAACAACACAGACAAAGACAATAATAATAATAATAATAATAATAATAATAATAATAATAATAATAATAATAATAATAATAATAATAATAATAATAATAATAATAATAATAATAATAATAATAATAATAAAGTTAATAATAATATTAATTATTATTATTATTATTATTATTATTATTATTATTATTATTATTATTATTATTATTATTATTATTATTGTTTGGTTTAATGTTCCAAACAATTACATTATTGTGAGAGATGCCGTAGTGAGAGGATTCGTAAATTTCAATCATTTGGGGTTTTTTAATGTGCACAAAGTATAAGTGCACAGGCCTTGAGCATTTCCGTCTCCTCCAAAAATGCGACCGCCATGAACACAAAATGCTAAAACAGAGCAAATACTGAGTACCAACCTGAGGTCCCCATCGAGGACCTTTAGTAACCCAGCAGATTTCTGTCTGGCACACAGAACATTTCAGCCAGTCGCAACCCCATTTTTTCATGACAATAACACGACATTGCGGGCAGTGCATTGCTTGGCCTTCCTGCACCATTTTCTGCAAAAGAAATGTTGAAAGCATTATTTGCATATATTCGTTGTTTAGTACTAGTTATGGCATTCAAAAAGCACTTATAGGGCTTTTTATTGCACTGTTTACCAGCCAGCAACCAAAAATTACACACTTTTCACATTTTATTCCATCCAAAAATTTGTGTTGCTCTACATATATTTTTTAGAAAGAGCATTTCATGGTGCAAAATTTGGTATGCTGCAATGCGTACTGGAGTATTTTTCAAACTGGCAAAAACTATCTATCCAAGACATATGAAAGATAACCAGCTTCAGTGATGACCTCATCATTGGCCAACTGAATACAGTAGACTCTCATTAAACTAAACCTGAAAGGACCAGTAAAATGTATTCTGTTTAACAGGAGTTCCGTTTACTGAGAGATTAGCAGGGGCATACAATACAAGAATGTAACCAATCTTGTCAGAAACAATTGTTTCATTTAAACAGCAGTTCCATTAAACAGATTTCCATTTACCGAGATTCTACTGTAGATGGTTTATATTGAGCTTTTTTTTTCTGCCTAGCATTTAGAGAAAAACAAACAGGCACTTGTTAATTGCTGAGCATATCAGAAAACTTGGCTTCACAATGAATTCTTTTCAGTTAGAGCATACTGTGTATATAGACATCATTCCATAAAACATGACTTAATACAATACTTTACAGATAATTGCATGTTAAGCCATTAAGTGTTCCACATAAACATTATTAAAGCATGCTCAGTCTGTTGTCAAGTAATGCCAATGCCAAATGTTAAATGCCACAACGGTAAGGGTAGGAACCCTGCTAGGCTTCTTGTACTTTGTTCTTGTTCTGAATGTATATGCATTCATAGACATTTGAAAACTTCATACTTAAAATATGAAATTACATTTGTGCAAGAAAGATGATTTAATCTGACATCTCTTAAATTGAGAGAAGTGGCATGCTATGTTTCCATACACTCTTCCGCAGCAGTGCTTCATTTGCACTTTCACACATCTATGCAGCTTTACCTTGCAGCATCACGAGTCGACTAATGTAGCACAGCTGGCAGTATCTCTTCACAGAGAAAAAGTATCAGTACCCAAGTAACCACGGATATCTGCTGGCTGTCCATTACGAATACAGATGTCTGGCCATATTGATATCCAATACGGATAGCCAATGGACGTACTGTGAAAATACATGTCCTGTGTGGTTGTTTTCTGGACGTCCGTACTGGATGTCCAACCGGACATTAAGTTTTGAACATTGACTGGCTGTCTATATAAGGACATGCCAAGCATATGTGTATTTGCACATCAATTGTTATAAAATTAGAACGTAGTGAAATATATATAGATCAGCCGAATACCAGAAAACAATCTTGTAAAATTTCATTGAAAATGTTACTATAAAATTCATTCAAACTTCTACAAATACATTTGATCACAGGATGCCAAATAACTTTTCCTCATCTGGCAAAACAATCTGGCTGATTCCCTAAGTGTATCATATGTTATAAGAAACAATGTATTTAGTTTTATTATTATCGCATGTGAACTGACCAAAATGTGGATCGAGCGCATCATAGCAGTCATCATGTAGGCAAACTTTCATGGACCAGCCTCGATCGACACTTCTCAACAAGCGGTGCGTCGCAGTTGCTCAGATTCTTCAAACGTACACGTCATGCTAGCCATGCCCCTTTAGATGTGTTGAGAGAAAACACATGTCATTGTGCCTATTGTCCTGAAACCTGCTTGACCAGCGGTGCGCAGAGGGAAGCCCGGGAAAGGAGGATGTTCGTGTCGCGTCGCACGTATGTATGCTGAGCCGGTCTCCGAGGCTCCGAGCAGCAGAAGGCAGATTTTTTTTCAAGTGTGCTCGTGTGGACATCAATAGCAATATGTGAAATTACGAAGGATGACTCTTCTTCAAGAAACACTGAAAGGTTTTTGGCAGAGATCACTGTTTTCGACAGAGATTACCAAAGCAGCAGCAACCTTGTTCACTCCCACGGCACAGATAAGGTCACCTATTACACATTTGTTCTTTACTCTCATATCAGACATTTATCTATTCTTATCACACATTAACTATTGCCCATCATTTGTATAAGCCCTGCTAATACGTGGTATGCTTTCAGTTTTTCATTTGCTCACATATTTCTTGCTATTAATTGATTGATTGACGAGCACGTAGTCAGTCCCTCTGCACCTTTTTTAGAAGCATGTGCAACACCCAATAGTTTTTCTCCTGTGCTTGTTTGTATGTACGTATTGCAGTTACTAGAATAACATTACCACAAACACACACGAGTTAGGTCTGTTCCTAATAATTTAATCAACTCGCAAAAAAGCAATTGCTGCTGCCTAAGAAGTCATTGCACTTGAAGGCGGAAGGGCATTGAACACTGAAATCTTGTAAGGCTTCGTACACACTTTCACAATTGCGGCTGCAGACTGTAAGTTATGTGCTTCTTATCCTTGATATATGTTGATAATAAAGTCGTAATTGTTCGTGAAAGCTCGCTTGGACATCTTTTTTTTTTTAAGAATTCCTTTGCAGCAGGAAAGTTTCTGCGGAAAAAAGATGGGCCTCCGAGGATGTGTGGGTACGTTGTTCACATGAAAGGTTTTTCTTGAACACACAAACCCTATGTGTGTATATGTGTGAGTGTGTGTGTGTTTATATATATATATATATATATAGTCAAGTAGATCTGTGAGCGGTCACAACATGGTTTATTTCGACGTTTCGGCCTAGACTCTGGCCTTCATCAGGATCCTGAATTCCTGATGAAAGGCCAGACTCTAGGCCAAAACGTCGAAATAAACCATGTTGTGACCGCTCACGGAGGATCTACTTGACCATATGCAACGCTACGGCTACAGCCACTCAACCACCATGCCTGCCATATATCGTCTATATATATATATATATAGTGTTTGTACACATCTTGACATAATTTTCCCACAATGTCAAAGATCTATTTCTTTAGTGTTGAAGACAGGATCTGAGTGCCGAAGCACCTTTTCTGTTCTTTTTCACAATCTGAAGCACAAACTACAAACGCTGTGAAAGCCATGTACCCACATATTTTTGCAAATAACATCAAGGAAGTCTGCATAATATATATATATATATATATATATATATATATATATATATATATATATATATATATATTATAAAGGGGTTTATTGAATAAAACCAACTGCCTGGTTCAAGAGGCGTCAGTCACTGTCACGAGCTCAGCTCTTCGTCGTAGTCGTCTTTCAGGTGCTCAACTAGTACTGTCTCTCTCCTTCTTCCCCACTACATCGGTGGTGAAGAGGAGCCATCCTGGCAACTCACGGCGAAGCAAGCACAAGGGGATCATAGTAAGGTTTTAAGCGGCTGATGTGAACTGTCTCACGACCACGGCATCGTCTGTCATCGGCAGGTGTCACTGGTTCGACGACTTAGTTGACCGGTGACGTGCATTGAACGATGCGGTACGGACCATTGTACTTGGGTACAAACTTTTGGGAGAAGCCGGGGGACTGGAATGGAACCGAAAGCCATACAAATGAGCCTACGGGGAAGCTGTGAGCAGGCTTGTCTTGGTCAAGTCGTTCTTTTTGGAGACCTTGTGCGACAGGCGTAAATGACCGCGCAAATTGGCAGCACTCTTCGGCAAACTGAACAAGTTCGGAGGCTGGGTGGTATTCTGAAGCATCTCGGCGGTAAGTAAGTATCGTGTCAAGCGTAGAAGAGGGCCCACATTCGTACAGTAGAAAAAAAGGTGAAAACCCAGTAGTTGCTTGCGTGGCCATATTATACGCATACGTCACGAAAGGGAGCACCAAGTCCCAATTAGAATGGTCGGAGGATATGTACATAGAAAGCATATCACCGAGCGTGCGGTTAAAGTGCTCTGTCAAACCGTTTGTCTGTGGGTAATAGCTTGTAGTGGTGCTATGAATAATATTGCACTCACTGAGAAGCTCCTGGACGACTTGCGATAGAAACGCACGCCCACGGTCGCTAAGCAGCTCACGTGGCGCGCCATGGCGAAGGACAAAGCTACGCAAAATGAACAAGGCGACATCACCAGCAGCAGCGGCTGGCAAAGCGGCGGTTTCAGCGTAACGGGTTAGGTGGTCAACGGCCACAATAATTCAGTGAATCCCCGCAGGAGTACAAGGTATTGGACCGTAGAGGTCAATGCCGATTCTAACAAACGGCCGAGCTGGACACGGTAATAGTTGTAATTCACCAGAGGCATGACAAGTTGTTTTCCGTCACTGACATTTAGTGCAGGAGCGTATGTACTTGCAAACGTGCAAGTACATTCCACGCCAGAAAAATCGCTGACGAAGCCAGTCGTATGTTTACAAAACGCCAGCGTGCGCGTTTTGAAGGTCTGCGTGGAAGTACACGCACATGTTAGAGCGCAAATGGCGAGGTATAACAAGAAGAGCATTTCCTACCATCCGGCTGATAGTTGTGATGGTACAACATGGCATCCAGTACTGCATAATGGGGAATTCGCCGACGTAGTGCACGAGGTAGACGCTGGCGTGGTGTCACCGAAGACGAGGAGAGAACGCCGATGAGTGAGGCTATCCAAGGGTCCTTGCGTTGTTCCGAAGGCATGTCAGCAGTATCGATGCTGCCGATGGTAGCTTCGGCGAAGGAAACGGGTGCAACGGCTGAAGGAAGGGGCGAACGAGAAAGAGCATATGCGTCGGTGTGCTTGCGGCATGAGTGGTAAATGACGTGAATATAATTCCTGTAAACGTAGCGCCCAACGTCCAAGCCAGCCCGAAAGATGCTTCAATGAAGCGAGCCAACCGAGTGAATGGTGATCTGTAACTACATCAAATGGCCGTCCATATAAGTAAGGACGAAATTTTTGTAATGCCCTGCCTTGGTTAGGGTGCGACTGGCATACGCAACTGCATACTCCGAGAAGCCAGGCTTGCACTGAGCAAGGACAGCGCCAAGTCCTATGCCACTGGCATCCATGTGCACCTCGGTTGGAGCAGTAGGGTCGAAGTGGCGTAAAATAGGTGGCGAAGTAAGGAGATGGCGTAATGTTGCAAAAGCATCATCGCATGCTGGCGACCAATCAGAGAGGTCTCCGTCACCAGAGATCAGCTGTGTCAGTGGTGCAATTATCGAAGCAAAGTTCTTCACAAAGCGGCGAAAGTACGAGCACAGTCCGACAAAGCTGTGAAGTGCTTTCACGGTCGTAGGCTTCGGGAACTCAGCGACAGAACGAAGCTTCTCTGGGTCTGGGAGCACGCCCTGTTTTGAGACAACGTGGCCAAGTATTGTGAGCTTCCAAGCTCCAAAGTGGCACTTTTTAATGTTTAGTTGAAAGCCTGCGCTCGTGAGGCAGCTGAAGACTTCGCTGAGACGATGGATGTGGCTGTCGAAATCAGGGGAGAAAATAATATCATCCAAGTAGCATAGGCATGTCTTCCATTTTAGCCCACGCAAGACACTATCCATCATCCTTTCGAATGTGGCTGGCGCATTACAAAGGCCAAAGGGCATTACATTAAATTTGTATAGTCCATCGGGCGCCACAAAAGCAGTTTTTGGACGATCTGATGGTGCCATGGGGACCTGCCAATAACCGGATCGTAGGTCTAGTGATGAGAAGAATTCAACGCCTTGCAAGCAGTCCAGGGCATCATCGATGCGCGGCAAAGGGTATACGTCTTTAATCGTGACTTTGTTTAAACGGCGGTAATCGACGCAAAAGCCAATCGAGAGGTCTTTTTTCCTCACAAGTACCACAGGTGAAGACCAGGGACTGCTGGAAGGCCGAATGACGCCACGTTGAAGCATGTCGGCCACTTGCTCAATGATCACACGACGCTCGACAGGAGATACACCGTAGGGACGCTGTCGCAGAGGTGCTTGGGAGCCGGTGTTAATGTGATGAACAACGGTGTGAGTTTGGCCTAAGGACGTCTGCTGGCAATCGAACGAGCTGCGAAACTGGTGAAGAAGTTCTAGAAGCTTTTTGCAGTGTGGTTCTTCAAATTCGCCATCAATTGAGGGGCCAAACAAATTATTGTTTTCGTGGGCAGATGGCATTATTGCATTAACCTGCAAATCACTTTCACCGTCAAGGTCGAAGATGGAGGAAACGTCTAAGTCTTGGAATGTTCCAATATATTCTCTGCGACGCAAGGTTGTGGGAGACGGCAAGGAATTTGTGACAAACAAATTGGCAGCACCCGCCGAAATATCTAGAACTCCAAACGGCAACGCGAGGCTCTTGCGACATTGGAATGTTTGGGAAGGCGTAAACAGCACTGCAGGCTTAGACACATCGGCACAAGATAAGGGAAGAAAGGCAGTGCTAGTCGGTGGTATGTCGATGTCGTCAGCGACAAACAGCTTGTTCAACGGAAATTCCGGAGACAGGGCACACAACGCAGAGAAGGCCACTTCAGCACGAGCACACAGTTGATAACCACATGATTACAAGACAGAAAATCCCAGCCGAGGATCAGATCATGAGAACACGCCTGTAGCACAAGAAATTCAATGGTATACAAAACGTCTTGGATGAGAACACGGGCGGTACAGGCAGCTGATGGTCGAATATGGTGAGCACTGGCAGTACGGAGAGACAACCCCTTTGGCGTCATGGTAACCTTCCGAAGCAGGCGGCAAAGTTTTAAATCAATTACTGAAACGGCAGCACCAGTGTCCACAAGCGCAAGGGTACGGTAACCATCCACAAAAATGTTGATGAGGTTTGTCGGAGAAATGCGAGGACTTGATTCTTTCGAGGACGACGCAGTTAGTGCCTCCAGAACTGCGGCATCTAGTTTTTCGCGTCTGAAGGGCAGGGTCGACAGCGCATAGGCGACAGGGAGCGACAACGGGGAGATGGAGATCGGTGACTGACCAAGGGAGGGTGGTCAGGTGAAGAGGATCCTTGTTGACGTGCCGTGTTGTTAAAGCGCCAAGAGTCGTGCGACGATCTTTGCATGGTGTCGCTCTGAACGAGAGGGCGGCGGCGGCACAAGCGAGCCACATGCCCTGCGTAACCGCAAGAATAGCAAATCGGGCGGTTGTCTGCGGTGCGCCACGGATTCGGAAACGCTGCAATCGGCCGGCTGAACGGAACTGATGATGACCGACAGGGATCGGTGATGTAGCATAAGTGGGCTGTCGAGGTGCTTTGGCTGCAACGACTTGCGCATACGTCAAGGGTGCGGCCTCCAGAGGTGGTGAATGAGCGAAAGGCAAAGCGTCAGCTACCTCATCTTGTATGACGTGCCTTATGGCTGGGGCCAGATGATCTGGGGCCAAAAGATGCGTTTGTGCTGGCTCGGGCGCACTCGATAAAATGGAGAGCTGCCGAGCGACCTCCTCCCGCACGAACTGCTTTATGCGAGCCAACATGTCGTTCTGTTCTCCGAGAGTCAAGGCCGCGATCGAATCACGTTGTTCCAGAGAGCGCCGTGTTTGGGCACGTTGCTTGTGCAATTCGTCAAAACTCTGGCACAAGCTGACGAGTTCGGCAATGGTTTGTGGGTCCTTGGCTAACAACATTTGAAATGCGTCATTGCGTATGCCCTTGAGGATTTGTTTGATTTTGCTGGCTTCGAGCATCGCTGGGTTTGCCCGCTTGCACAAGTCAACAACGTCTTCAATGTAGCTGGTAAAGGTCTCTCCTGGCTGTTGAGCGCGCTCACGAAGTCATTGTTCTGCGCGGAGTTTTCGCACAGCAGGGCGATCAAAGACTTGCGAAAAGGAGGCCTTGAATGAATCCCATCTGGCAATGTCGGCTTCCTGATTGCGCAACCAGAAACTAGCGACGCCGGACAAGTAAAAGCTTACATGAGTCAGCTTAGCCGCATCGTCTCACTTGTTTGCTGCGCTCACCTTGTGCTAAGTAGCCAGCCACTTCTCAACGTCTTGGCCGTCAGTGTCGCTGAAGATCGGTGGGTAACGCAGTGGCCACACGCCGGGACATGTAGAGGCAGAAACTTGTGAGGTACCTTGGGTGGAGGGTTCTTCCCGCATTGCTGGCACTGCAGGTAAGGTGCGACTTCGTAGTTCGGCTTCGAAGACTACCCCGAACATCCACCAAATTATAAGGGGGTTTATTGAATAAAACCAACTGCCTGGTTCAAAAGGTGTCAGTCACTCTCAAGAGCTCAGCTCTTCGTCGTAGTCTTTCAGATGCTCCAACCAGATACTTTCTCTCCCTCTTCCCCACTACAATATATATATTGATTGATTGATTTGTGGGCTTTAGCGTCCCAAAACAACCATATGATTATGAGAGACAACGTAGTGGAGGGCTCTAGAAATTTTGACCACCTGAGGTTCTTTAACGTGCATCCAAATCTGAGCACACGGGCCTACAACATTTCCGCCTCCATCGAAAATGCAGCTGCCGCAGCCGGGATTCTATCCCACGACTTGTGGGTCAGCAGCCAAGCCACTAGACTATATATATATATATATCCAACACGCTATTCGAAGGTCGTAGGTTCGATTCCTGCTCACGGTTGGTTATTTTTTCACCCACTTTTCTTTCTTATTTCCATTCCATTGGTTCTAATAACTTCCCCTGTACATTCCTTGGCATTACTGTCTGTTAGATCTCATTAAAATTGTGTCAAAACACGGAAAAACGAGTCCCTAGGTATACACTTCTTTACCTTATATATATATATATATATATGTATATATATATATATATATATATATATATATATATATATATATATATATATATATATATATATACACACATATATATATATATATATATATATATATATATATATATATATATATATATATATATATATATATATATATATATATATATATATATATATATATATATATGTATATATATATATATATATATATATATATATATATATATATATGTATATATGTATATATATATATATATATATATATATATATATATATATATATTAAGATGAGGCGTTTTAGAGCGGCACTCCTTTATAAAACAAGAGAGTGGTCACGACAAGTCAAGTGGTAATGGCGGAACCAGCCAGTGTACCCAGCCAGCCAAAAGTCGTCTTCTTCACAGACTGAGTGATACCCCCTGCCTATCTGAGTAGCACTCATCTTCTTCACTACATTTTCCTCCCCTCCGGAAAAGAGCCACTCTGGCGACTCATGGGCAGAAGACAATAGAGGGATCGTAATACGGTTTTAGGCTGTCTATGTGGACGGCCTCACGCCCACGGCGTCGTTGATCATGGGGCTGCTCAAGTGGCTCCACGATGTAATTGATGGGTGAAGTTTGTTTAAACGGTAAGGGCAGTTATACTTGTACATCAGTTTCATTGAGAGACCACGGCTGGTTGAAGGGATGCGAAGCCAGACAAGGTTATCCGATGCATAAGAAGCCGGAAGCGTCGGGCTATCGCGGTGATGTTTTTAGCATTGCTGTTCAGCACTCGTGAGGAAGCGGGCAAGATGATGACACTCTTCTGCGTATTTAGCAGCTTGTGACATCGTCGTCGACTCAGCAACATCCGGGCGGTAAGAAAGGATGGTGTCTAGCGTGCAAGAGGGTTCGCGACCATAAAGGAGGAAGTATGGAGAGAAACCAGTGGTTGTTTGGACAGCAGTATTATGCACGTATGTTACAAAAGGGAGAATACTGTCCCAGTTGGAGTGATCGGTTGCGATGTACATTGACAGCATATCTCCTAATGTACGGTTGAATCGTTCTGTAATGCCATTAGTTTGACAATGATACGTGGTGGTGGTGCGATGAGTGACTTCGCATTCCTTGAGAAGCGATTCGACGGCGTCCGACAAAAACACACGCCCTCGGTCACTGAGGAGTTTACATGGTGCACCATGACGTAAAATGATCTGATGCAATGTGAAACGACCAACGTCACTCGCTGACCCAGAAGAGAGTGGTGACGTTTTAGCGTAGTGCGTAAGGTGATCGATAGCAACGATTACCTAGCGATTTCCAGTCAGTGTAATCGGAAGAGGTCCATACAGATCGATACCAACACAGTCAAACGGTCGGGCAGGACAAGGTATGGGTTGTAGTGGAGCTGGAGAACTTGGAGTGGGATTCTTCCAGAGCTGGCAAGCGAGACAAGAACATACGTAACGACGATCGAAGCGATACATTCCAGGCCAGTAGTAGCGGTGGGAACGGCGGGTGTAGGTTTTTAACACTCCAGCATGGGTGCATTGTGGGTCGGCGTGAAAGAAGGAGCATATGTCTGAGCGGAGACGTCTGGGAATAACTAGGAGTCATTGGCGTCCTTCGGAGAGATAATTCCGTCTGTATAGAACTATCTCTGATAACGAAGTGCTGTATTTGACGGCACGTACCTCTAGGGATATTTTGCGAGGTAGTTCGACTCAATAAGTTGATAAGTGAAGCGATCCAAGGATCTTTTCGTTGCTCCTGGAGTAGCATGTCGCTGACACAAAGTGCAGATATGTCGGGGTCAGGTGAAGACGGCGACTTGTCACTACATCGTAGAGGTGATTAGGACAAAGCGTCTGCGTCGGAATGTTTTCACCCAGATCGGCAAACGACGTGAATGTCGTACTCTTGTAGCCGAAGCGCCCAACGGGCGAGCCGGCCGGTGGGATCTTTTAACGAGGAGAGCCAACATAATGCATGATGATCTGTAACCATGCTGAATGGGCGCCCGTAAAGATTGGGTCGAAACTTGCCTATTGCCTATATGATGGCTAGACACTCTTTTTCGGTGACTGAATAGTTGCCTTCTGCTTTTGTGAGTGCACGGCTGGCGTAAGAGACGACGTACTCATCAAATCCGGGTTTACGCTGGGCGAGCACAGCACGGAGACCAACTCCGCTAGCATCCGTGTGTATTTCCGTCAGAGCAAGAGGATCAAAATGTCGCAGTATAGGAGGTGAGGCAAGAAGGTGGAGGAGTGTGGCGAATGCATCATCACAAGCTCACGACCAACTGGAAAGGTCGCTGTTGCCGGCGAAGAGGTCAGTCAAGGGCAATATGATAGAGGCGAAGTTGCGAATAAAACGATGAAAATATGAACATAAACCGAGGAAGCTGCTAAGTTCTTTTAAGGTGTGCGGCTTAAAAAATTCGGCAACGGCACGGAGTTTCGTCGGATCCGAAAGAATGTCATCTCTAGATACAACATGGCCCAAAATTGTGAGTTTTCGAGTGCTGAAGCAGCACTTCTTCAAGTTGAGCTGTTGACCGGTGGAGGGGAGGCAAGTACGCACTGTCTCGAGGCACTGAAGATGCATTGAAAAGTCGCTTGAAAATATCACGACATTGTCTAAATAACACAGACATGTCTGCCATTTCAGGCCTCGGAGGACGTTGTCGATCATGCGCACGAAAGTGGCAGGCACATCGCAGAGCCTGGATGGCATGACTTTGAATTCGTATAAGCTATCGGGGGTACGAAAGCCATCTTGGGGCGATCAGCCTCAGCCATGGGAACCTGCCAATAACCTGAGCGCAGATCTAGTGACGAGAAGAACTCCGCACCTTGTAAGCAGTCAAGGGCATCGTCTATGCGAGGTAGCGGGTAAACATCTTTGCGCGTGATCTTATTTAACCGGCGGTAGTCGACGCAGAAACTTATTGAGCCATTCTTTTTCTTGACTAGAACAACTGGAGAGGCCTATGGGCTGTTAGAGGGCTCAATAACGCCACGCTTCAACATGTCATCAACTTGTTCCACGATTATACGACGCTTAGATGCCGATACCGATACGGACGCTGATGTAAAGGAGCGTGAAGGCCAGTGTCGATTTGGTGAGATACTTTGGAAGCACATCCCAAAGTCAGTTGCTGGTGATCGAAGCTGGCGCGGAAGCGCTCAAGAAGGGTGATGATGTCGGCGTGCTGCTGGGCCATAAGGTTGGTGTCGATGCAGCGCGAAATTGCGTCAGTGAATGATGGGGAAGAGGGTGACGCGCAGCAGTCAACAGCGTCAATAGGTAGCGTAGTGGAGTGGTCAGGAATTACACGCGCACTCGAGGGATCAATGTCATCAGCAAAGCCCAGGCACTCTCTGCACAGTAACTTGGAAGACGAGGGAAACGGATTTGGAACATAAATTGCACTTGATCCATCGTGAATGTTCAGAATGGCGAAAGGGATCAGGAAGCACTTGCGGCAAACAGCAGTTTCAGAAGGCGTAAAAAAACAGTTGAGCCACTAGAGACTTCATAGGAAAGCAGAACTAGGGTGGAAGAGAACAGGGGTATCGAAGTGTCGGCAGAAACGAAAACTTTTGCAGGTGAAAGGGGAGAGTTGAGTGAAGCAGTGTCGCATAACGGCGCGAACTCCACTTCGGCGTGAGCACAGTCGATGATGGCATGATGAGTGCAGAGAAAGTCCCAGCCTAATATAATGTCATGGGAACACTGCGGGAGCACTACAAACTCGACGACATAAATATCGTCAGCAATAGCAACATGTGCTGTGCATGCAGCAAAAGGACGAATTCGTTGCTCGCTCGCAGTGCTCAAAACGAAGTCGTGAAGAAGCATTGTGACTTTTTTTAGTCGTTGGCAGTTTTTCAGTCATTACAGACACTGCGGCGCCAGTATCGACCAATGCAAAAACAGGTATACCTTTAACGGAGACAGCAACGACGTTGGACAGCGAAAAACAAGGTCTTGTGGAGTTCGAAAGATCCGCAGTTCTTGCCCCCGGAACTGCAGCTCCTAGTTTTCCTCACGGACAGGGCGAGGTCGACTTAGCATAGGGGAAAGGGAACGCCGCTGAGGTGAAGGCGACAGGCATCTGTTGTTTTGGCGAGGTGAAAATGTGTCCATGGTGGCAGGCTCGCCAAATACAGCAGGCAAAGGTCATGGTGGGAAATCATAATTGTTGGGCCGGACATCGTCACGCAGAAAAAATTCACGCCATCGACAAAATCGCGCTACGTGACCCACAATTCCACAGGTGAAGCATATGGGGCGGTTGTCTTGAGTGCGCCAAGGGTTATGAAAGTGTGGCGGTGGTGCTCAGGAGAAAAGACGGACAGCCTGGTACATAGGCTCAGTCCGTACGACAAAAGAGCGCGTGGACGTAGGCGTTCGCGACAAAGAAACGTGGGCGCTTGCGACAGGCAGACGTTGGGTTCTGTTCAGTGCTTCGGCATAGGTCAGTGGAGCAGCCACAAGTGGTGCATGAGCTGTTGGTAGCACCTCAGACACTTGCTCCTGAACTACTCACTGTATTGATGGCGCTAAAGTAGATGAGGCACCTTTGGAGGTATAAGGCACGAGGGACAACTGGCATGCAACCTCCTCTCATACAAATTGTTTGATCTCGAGTAGCAAAGTGGTGGGGTCTATAGCAGTGCCAGTCGACGTTAACGCGGAGATTGTTGCACATGGCGCGCTGGCACGACGAGTGGTGTCATGCTGTTTCCAGAGCTCGTCATAGCTCTGACAAAGTTGGATCGCTTCTGTTACCATTTGCGGGCTCTTGGCAACAAGCTTCTAAAAGGCGTCATCAGTAAAGCCTTTCAAGATATGCTCGATCTTCTGGGCTTCTGTCATGGCTGAGTTGCCATGCCGGCAAAGGTCTACCACATCTTCAATATAACTGGTGTCATTCTCACCATTCTGCTGAGCCCTAGTACGCAAGCGCTGTTCGGCCGGTAGTTTGCGAAGTGCTGGACGGCCAAACAAGTCCGCAAACGCCGTTCGGAAGGCCGACCAGGTGGGGAGGTCTCTCTCGTGATTACGGTACCACAGACTGGCAACATCGGTCAAATAAAATTGGATGACAGTAAGCTTCTGCGCATCGTCCTACTTGTTATGCTTGCTCACCCGGTTGTATTTGTTGAGCCAGTCTTCCGCGTCCTTGTCATCGGTTCCACTGAAGGCAGGTGAATCGCATTGCCGAAAGGAGCCGAGACAGACAGGAGCTGCAGTAGCTGGCGCCGAGGCGGCCGCCCGCTGATCCTCGTCCGTGGACATCGCAACTGGAGGCAACATACGGTTTCGCAATTCCAGGATTATGTGTTACCGAGCACCTCCACCAATTAAAATGAGCTGTTTTAGAGCCGCACTCTTTTATAAAACAGGAGGGCGATCACGACAAGTCAAGTGCTAATGGCGGAACCAGCCTGTGCACCCAGCTAGCCAAACGTCGTCTTCTTCACAGACTGAGTGATATCCCCTGCCTATCTGAGTAGCACTCACCTTCTTCACTACAATATATATATATATATATATTGTATTGTATTGTATTGTATATATATATATATATATATATATATATATATATATATATATGGGATATGGCATAAAGTGAGCGTTGTCAACAAGGATAAACATATTTATTTCCCAACAGTTTTGGGAGGACCCCTCCCGAAACTGTTGGGAAAAAAATATATTTATCCTTGTTGACAGCGCTCCCGTTGTGCCATATCCCATACCTTCACGAAGACCAACTGACCCATTGAATTATTACTCCCACTATATATATATATATATATATATATAATTTGAAGGGACTGTCAATGTCCATGTTGGCTGTCCTAGAGGTATGTCAAGCGACTGTACAAATTTGTTACCTATGTACATTTGACGTATAGTGCACATTCGCAGACATCTCATGGATGTCCGGAATATCTGAAATGTACATCCTGTCGTAAGCCTACCAGATATCCGTGCTTACTTGGGTATTTGCTCCTGTTTCTATTAATAGATAATTTGAATTCATTACTCCTAGCACTGTCATTTTAAGGCAATTATGCCTACTACATATAAAGAAGAACTTATGGTCATTCGATAAACTTGCTATCATATCTAACTTGGTTTTGTGATTTGCTTTTCTATGTACATTTACACTGAGTAGAATTTATTATCCAACAGAATACAACTTCTACCATTCAAGTTTTCTAATGTTTAACTTAATTTTCTTCTTTGCTCATGTGTTGCTTATACATAGCTCACTGTGCATATTTCAATATTTTATATATTTTAAAATCATGTTTGTACTTTCGTTAACCATCACCGATCATTTGTACACATCACAACAGCTACCACACGACGCTATCCATTCTGACATCATTTTTTCTACAATGTCAAAGATCTATTTTTTCAGTCTTGAAGACAGGTTCCAAGTGCCGAAGCACCTTTTCTGTTCTTTTTCACAATCTGAAGCACAAACGACAAAAGCTGTGAAGGCCATGTACACACAGAGTTTCACAAATAACATCAAGGAAGTATGATTTCGGTCTAAAGCATGGTGGGCATCACTCACATCTAAATATTCCTTTGTCTGCTTTGCCTCCTGGCCGTTGGGGGCATTAAAATCTAGCTCGTCCTGGTACTGGAGACAATTCTTGCCCTCGTGGATGGCCCGGCAGGTGAGGCAGTTTTGGTGGCCACACACAGGACACATGAAGGTGTTGACGTTGTCCTCTAGCATACACCAACCAGGACAGTCTGGAGTCTTGCAATGAAAGCTATTAGGTGCCTGGCTTTCGGCAGTCTTCACACTACGTGACAAGTGGTGCTCATACACCTCTGGGCTCACCAGCTGCAAAACAAAGAATTAGCACTGAATTTCGCCTGTACTAGCTCAAAAAAACATGTACGTTGCCCATTCATCAACTGAGAGCTTTTTTCTGTTTCTCACACAACAAGCCAATATTCTCAGCATTTTGCACTGCATTCTGCAACACTAACACAAAATGAACAATGAAGCTGTAAGGTAGTACACACAAGGATCATTCAAGATAGACACAAAATAACTTACGTTTATTAATTAAAATTTCAAACAAAAGCATGCCAATATAAACAAAATATCTAATGGAAAGAAACCTAAGCAAAATCCTTTCTTAAATGTAATGTGTACAACAAAATCCTGAATATTAGTGGAACATTTTTTTTTTCCCTCATGACATCACCGAACCTTGGATGATGAGTATGGCTTAATCAACGCCTCCTGTGAAAGATGCCGGCGACTTGAGCTGAAAAGCTCAATCCCGGCCTTCTCCTGTTCTCTCCTCTTCTGCTGCCTAAAAAGTGTCGGCTTCGAGCGCTCGCTGCAGCGGCCGCTATAAACTTTGCCGCCTTTGAGATTAAAGCAGTGTCTACTGCTGTCTCTGAGGCAACACGGTCGTGTCTTTCTGATGGCGTCACTTCCGAATCAAACGGAAGTAGTAGTGTCAGCTGCGAGCGCTCTTTGCGGAGAAAGCACTGTACTTCGAGGAACCTCCCGTCCACATAGGAAAGGGTGCGATGTCGCAGGCATCTTTCTAGAGAGGCGTTGGCTTAATGATATACACTGTAATTGCTTCGGCTATTAAAATTACCATGCCTCATGATTTCTGCACATGGTTCGGCTAATGCACACAACCTTACCGGTGATAGTAACTTAACAAGTAGTTGCCCTGTAATTTTTTAGATAGAATCAGCACGGACATTAATGCCCATCTGTCTAACAGGCACTTGGTTACAAGCTAAAAGTAAGTTTACACAACCCCTCAGTCACAATGATGATTGCCATAGAGTAACAGGCATACAATTTTTAGATCATGTGATTATGTTTGTATTCTGGGAGTCTGCGTCAACTGAGAGTAAACTTTTGCATGAGAAATTTAGTACCACCAGTTAAAAAGTACACTTTGATATGACTGCTTTAAATTTTGATACTTTTGAGAAGCCAGGGTGTCAAAGCAGTCGGAGGTTTAACGTCAATTGATACGGCGGACAACGGCATACTTCCTTCAAGTATTGGCTCCCACTTCTCCTGTAGGGATCCCCCTCTCCTAACTCATGGCTGTAAGTTGCTGCAGATATCAGAGAGTGGGAGCACCTTTTTCCTGAACTGTTGCACCTGAGTACAAATTAAGAAAGAACTTTATGCTTGGACAGTGCATTTCTGGGAGGTCGTGCACGTTTACAAGTGTCCAGAGGGGATTATGGCCGCATCCAAGATTTCCCCTTGGAAAGGTACACATTAGCATGTGCAAAGAGTTCACATTCTTTCTGCACACAGATTTTGCGGACACCCCACAAGCACACATTTTGAACAACCTAACCAAGTAATGTTTTCACATCAGCAACTAATAAGGACACATGTTTATTCAGAGTATCAATACATCAAGTTTTTTCGTGCCAAAATTGTACTGGAGACACATTGCCACCTGTTATGTGGCTATAAAAATTTCATTAAGCACTGAAAGCTGTACTACTGACGAATGCTTCAATATCAGAGAATTTACTGTTGGTAACCACAAATTAGACCTTTTAAGCTATTCTCTGTCTGCAAATGTCGAATTTGCTTCTCACACAATATTATATAAGAAACTGGAATTAATATGTAAAACTTTGGAATCTATCAAACATATTGTCAATGATTGCAGAACTTTAAACAAAGTACCATAAGAATTTGGAAGTCAAAAAAATGGCAGGAAGGGCAAGACGAAAGCTTGCGATGAAAGAAATCTGCAAACAGAGGTTGTGTACTTGAGCCGGCATTTCGACAAGTGGGTTTGTTCATAGAGTTTCCTAAAACTAACCAGAGGGGACTCTGGCACTGTGATCATTCAGTGACCACGGGAATGATATGTAGTAGACGAATTTGCCTAGTGTTTGTACCTGCGGGCATCAAACTGCACTTCTGGCTTTGTTTAGTGCTGTGTTTCAGTATTGTTTCAAAAGAAAGAACAAACCATTTTGAATTTCATGGCCCAATTTTAAATGGCAAGCTTAACACATTAAGGTGGTGAAGTGCAACTGCTGAACATTTGATGATTTTTGTTTCGTGACAAAACAGCTTCAAGCCACGCGATCCTCAACTGAGCCAGATGTACGAAGATTAGACTTATGATTGCCATGCTTGCTGAAGTGCCATGCATTGCAGCTCCAATAGACAATAGCACCAGAGTTACTTCTAGCGTATACTTAGAAAATTCTATGGGTTTGTCTTCCTCATGGCTAGAACTGCTTTCCTTAGTGCTAAGACCTTGGAATTGTTTAATTGAAAACACTGGGTAATGCCATCAGGGTTATTCTATGGGTTTGTCTTCCTCACGGCTAGAACTGATTTCCTTAGTGCTAAGACCTCTGAATAGTTTGAACAAAAACACTGGGTAATGCCATCAAAGTTCCCTAATATGCTCCTATTAATGAATACAGTACACCAGGTTTGTCCAAGATAATAAAAGCAATGCTAGGCAGCTTACTGCATGACACTGGGAGTGGTATCAAGACAAACAATTTTATTGAAGTGATGACGGTGCAACTATGAGAATGATTGCCACCTTCAATGAAGCTACAACTAAAAAAAGCATAGTAAATCCATGAACGTACTCACCGCCCTGATCTCCCTTTCTTGTAGATGACTGCTGCATGAATATTCGTTGTTTCTGAAAGGGCACTTTACCATAGCCTCTTCAGCATAGCGAACAGAGCTTGACAGGCACTCTCTGAAAAAAGAAAAGACAATTATATCTTAAAAAATATGATATTAATGTACATTATCACATGATTTATGATTGTGGGCTGATATAAGAAGTAGAAGATACAGTGGAACTTCATTAAGTCAAAGTCACTGGTACTGCGAGAAATCTTTGAATAAAGCGTGCTTTAAAATTAACGAAACACTAAAAGTAAGATGCAAGGAACTTTGGAATTCTCGAAAGTAATCACAGGTGGACATCGTTTGCTATGGCAACTAGTTTGCGGCTCTAAGGTTTATGGTTTCCAGCAATAACAGGTCCCAATTTTGCTGCAAGCATGAGGTAACACTGGACCTTACTGCTTCCAGCGCAAAACAAAGAGGAAAAAAAGGAAAATTGTCTTGTGGTCAGCTGAAATGCATGTCTGCAGAAAAGAAGACATGCTTCATTACAATACAGTAGTGGCAGCATATCACCTGTTTCTCGCGGTGCCAGTTTAATTGTTTATAGTTTTCCTTCAGAATGTTTACCAAGACTTCTGAGAAGAACCATACCTGCAAAACATGTGTAAGCAATCTCTCAACAGGACCCCTTGACCAGGCTCTATGCCTAGAAAGCAAACTGAGCACTCAAATGCTTCCATGCTTGGTACCAAGTCTTGTTCATCAAGTTCGACAAGCCGCATGTAGTCTTGAGGCAATGAAGTTTGAGGTGAAGGAGCTTGTTCTGGTTCCTCGACAGGGCTTCCATCTTCCTTTAACCAAAAACAAAACTGCAATGAATAGAAGTGCACTGCTACATAGTTATCACTGAATGACATTGTAACATACAACCCTCTTCACATTTTGTAAACATATTTACATTCCTATGATGGTCATATTAATGTACAAGACACAGAAAAATGGAGATGAATTAAAAGTGGTCAAACAAGGTAAACCCCATGCTGGAGCCTGTCTACAAGCTACACACAGCAGCGAGTCATCTTCACTAGATACACTGCAGAGCTGGACAAGTTGTTGTTTCCCATTAGATCATACTCAATGCAAATTCAAGAGTTTCCGTAACGTTTACCAAACAATGTGTGCTTGGCAATCTTTGCACTAATTTCCACTGGAAGATGACACAATGATGGGAAGTTAGCATCCCAGTATCATGTTTAGCAGGAGAAGGTGATATACAATGAGCCACTGCAGAGCTGGACAAGTTGTTGTTTCCCATTACAAAAAGAAAAACATGTTTTTCTCTGTAGCACTAAAGGTTGCTTATTAGTTTGCAGCACAAATGGAAGTAATTCTTAAACTAGATTCTTTCAGGCACCAGACACCACAGCCTTCATATAGTATATGGATCTTTATATCTCTTTCATGCTCATAACCGATTCAACATATTTTTGCACATAACTGACAACAAGTAGATAATCTGCAAAATAATGTGCTGGAATTTGACAAGATTGTAATTATTATTTAGCATGCAAAAAGTAAACTTTACGATGTTTTCAAGTGCTTCAAATACTGCCCCCAAAATTACAAACATCTTTGGGATGTGCAATTAAAGGTTTTCAAGCTCAATTGAACACAATATCAAGAGTGCCATCACCTTGAATTGAATAGTTTAATTTGCAAAGCCATTTTAAAAAATGAGGTTCACAGTCTAGCATTCACTGTTGTAGCACTGAAAGCACAAATGGAGAATTAGTCCCATGCACAGAACCCTCCATAAGTATGATTATCATTGTACAGCCAGTAAAGTGCGGCTCTACAAGCAATGCAGCCAGCTGCACTAGCGAGGTGCTCATATTTAATTTCTATACTATGCACATGGAGACAAAATGTGTCATGCATTTGTACCAATCAAGTGTTTTTTTTTTTTTAGGGGGGGGGTGCAACTGATTTTTTTTTATACTATATTCAATATTTATTATATATTCACAATTTTTGTAATTTACAGCACCTACGACAATGCTGCCACATAAGACAGACAAAATGTACTTTCTGTGCGTTTAGCATGCAACAAAGCACGCAAAAAAAAATTCCCCAAAATCACAATAATAACATAAATAAGACATTCTACACAAAAGCTTATATTTTAGCCTGTTGTTAAAAAAAAACAAGTTTACCCTTATTCGCTCATGTTGTGTGCTTGCTCATGCAGACAATTGTGCATAGTTTTTTATTATTATTAAAGGAGCCCTGAACCATAAATTATGCATGTCATTTTCATTCCTTCTTTTGAAACTGTGGAATGCACTGATATCGTTGCACAAGTGGTAAAACCAAAAACAAAGTTCTTTTAATAATGTTATTTCAATGCATAAATCACTTCAGTTTCTGACTAGAACAACACATGACTATTTTTGCAATCAGAAGGAACGTTTTATCAAGCATAAATGACGACGTTGGCTGGGCATTTTGATTGGTTTGACATGACAAGTCGAATTTACTATTCATATGGTCCCGGCTAGGTCACATTATTTTGCACAAAATATTATAAAAGTACTCTTTATACTTTTACAGTAACAAAAGAAAATATGAAATTTTGAAAACAATTGCAAAACAATACTAGGTGTGCTGCAAAATGTCCATCATGAGGCAACACTTGTGGGTATGTTTTTATAAAAATCACACCGTGATTTGAAAGTGCCACTGATTTCAGTTACAGAAATGAATGTTTGTCTTAGGAGGTGTGAACAAATGTTGCATCGTGGCTGGGGGGGAGGGAAAGCACTGGTGTAGCTTGGATGAAGGCAAGTGCTGGTGAGGATTAAGGGGGGCCATTGCCCCTTTTGCACCCCCCTGCCGACACTCATGGTGGCACAGTGAAATGTGAAAGGGAACATTTATCTGCTGTAGCTGTAAAGTTTGAAAATGAAAAACTTCTGTTACCATGCGCCAATTTTGACTAATCTTTTTACGTTCATCTCAATATTGAACATTACAGACACTCTGGGGCTGCAGAATGCAGACAAAAAATATTGTACGGCCCCCTAACGAAGCTGAACACAATGGGTGCAAGAAATGCGAAAGTGTATAAGATTTTGTCGTATTTTTTTAATTCCTATCAAAATAGGGAAACAGCGCACCAGCATGAAATGCATTTTCTGTTTTGTCTCAGCCAGTATTTTTTCGAATTTCAATAAAGGTGTGCACGAGAAAATAAGGCTGCTTCTGATGTGAACATGAAATTTGGTAGGTCATAAAAAAATTTATTTCATAAAAATATCTGTTTTTCCCACAAGGACAAAGCAATGAATGTGATAGCTACAAATTCAAATATTATACGAAGTAAGGCTAACAGCTGTAAGCTGTAACTCTAAAAAATGTCGCCATAAATACAGCTGCTCCAGGGAACGAGCTGGTTACTGTGCTGTCTGTCATCTCAATGTGAAGCAATCAGGGAGAGTACAGGGCACATACAGGTATACATGTCATCAACTGATGCTTATTGAGATAGTGCACACACCTGCACTGGCACCTTCCTCCTCAAGTTTACGGTAGCTGACTGCGTGATGCAGTGCTCCTTCCTTCCTCTGACACCCCTTCATGCTCCTTCTCGTAATGAAAGTTGAGGGAGGCATTTGCTTTTTCTTTGAGAAGTCACTGATGGCAGGTTTAGCAAGCAGAGCAATGTTATCGCATGCGTTCTTCATGTGTAGAAAAAGGCTGACTCCTTCCATCTCTGCTTCAGCCACATTCTTCCAAAGAGCTCACACAATTTCACTTGTATGAAGAACATACTACAATGTGCAGAGCAATGCTATCGAGTAGGACTTCATAGTGAAGATGAGGGCAACGATGACAGCAAAAACCCACCGAGAGCATCCATATAACATAATTGTTATTGCAATAACACAGTCAAAATGCCCATCCGAGTGATCAGTCGAACAGACTAGGGTGTGTTGAACGTGTAACTTAAATGTGAATCAAAATTACCTCATTGAGAGGCAGGTGAGCTTGAGCAGGACTATTGCTGGCTTCAAGTTGGTCATGTACTTCACCGGGTTCAGCATTGTAAGCAAGAGTAGTTTTAACATTCTGGTCAGCACCCACGCTTTGGCGACTCGCATCCATAACCATCGCAACACCACACATTGCACATGTACCTGGTTCCGTATTATTTATACCACATAGCTGACAGGTCCAACCTATAGAAAAACAAAATATTACGTTAAGGAAAACAAATCAACATCAATCATCAAGCAAGGCAGCTAACAGAAGGTTTTCGAACAGCCCTTGCAATAGTAACAGCTCATTTTGAAGTTCTTATATGCCAGAGTTTTTACACTTCAACAACTTAATGCAGAAAACACATAATCTAGCACAATTAAAACAAAAATGCCTTAGTACATGTAAAAAGCACAGTGCTAACATGATGCATGAAACAATCATGGAGGGCACATTTATACAAATGCTAATTACTCTTTTTAGAGTATAAAATTAACACTAGCATATAAATGACTGATTGACAGGTCCATTAGGTTTTTAGATTTAAAGCCAAGTGTTGAAAAGGGTTGTGCTTCATTTTCTTTATCGTCTTTTATTAGGTGCCCAAAGACATTATACAGTAGTGGGAAAGGAGACACTTGAGACATGTGAGCATCAGATAATTAGAGAACATAAAATTTGACAGAAGTACAGAGTTAAAATAGTTATGACTATAAAGTATTACAATTTAAAAGGCAAGTAAACATATTAAAGATATACACAGAGAGTAAAGAAGTAGATAAATGTACAATTATAAAACATGACTGAATGAATGAAATAGAGTGCTATGAGTACTATGTGTTCCTGTACCCTGTTATCAGAGAAGCTACCACGCAAACAAAGGGATCATTTTGCCAGCTTGTGTGTTAATTCTGCTAGCATGAATGCATTGTGTGGTTATATCTGGTATCTCATATTTCTTTCTTCTGTGATTACAATCAGTAAGCGTGCTGGGTTTCTGTACTATTACGAGTCACAATGTGACCAGCCTCAGCTGCAGCTTCAGCACTTGAGACATAAAATCAGGGTACTAATGTTTATAGCATGTACAAAATGTAGTGGAGCATACGCACTAACGTGTATGCGCCTTCCGAAGAGAAGGAAAAACCCCGTGCTCTGATTGCACGAGAACCTGGGCCGCCTTTTGCCAGACTTGTCGTACGGCCATTTTTCGTTGCGACATCGTTGCGACTTCTCCGGTTCAATAAACGTCATCACATTTGGTGGAGGTGCTGAGATCCCCAAGCAGACCTGGAGCTCCGCTCTCGCAAGTTGCCCGAGAGACCACTGCAAAACATGACTGACGCAGTCGCCAACCAGCCCATCCCAGCCCAGCCAGCACCACCGGCTGTCCCGTCTACCTGCCCCGGCGCTACTCGCCAACGGGACCCACCAATCTTCAGCGGCAGTGGCGAGCAAGACGTCGAGGACTGGCTCTCCTTGTACGAACGCGTAAGCGCCAGTAACAAGTGGGACAACGACTCTAAGCTCGCCTACGTTATATTTTACTTGGCAGACGTAGCTAAACTTTGGTTTACGAACCGCGAAACCGCCATCGCCAACTGGTCTTCCTTTAAGACACTCGTCACTGAAGCGTTCGGCCGACCAGAGGTCCGCAAGCTCCGCGCTGACCAGCGCCTGCGCCACCGAGCCCAGCAGCCTGGCGAGACGTTTACTAGTTACATAGAGGACGTGCTCGACCTCTGCAAGCGTGTGAATCCATCTATGCCCGAAGAAGAAAAAATTCGGCAGATTCTCAAGGGCATCGAGGATGGCGCATTCCAGATGTTGCTAGCGAAAAGCCCGAACACGGTGGCAATCCTCGTAAGCCTCTGCCAGAGCTTTGATGAATTGCACCGTCAGCGTTCCATCGCCCGACAGAGTGTCCTACCGCCGGATTCGATCTCGGCCGTCACACTCACAAATGCCAACGTTTGCAAAGAAAGTCTGTCCAACCAGATCAAAGGCTTCATCAGGGAGGAAGTCGCCCGAAAGATCTCCCTGCTGCCCCATAGCGACGCGCCCACCGCAAGCCTGCCTACGACACTGCAGCAGGCCATACGCACGGAAATTTGTGATGTCCTCCCTACAGTGCAGGTTCCTTACCCGTGCACTTCAGTAGCGCCTAATCTCTCAGCTGTCGGCTACGCACCACCTGCACCACCTTCACCTCTCAGCTACGCAGCTGTGGTCGCGCGGCCCCCACCGCATCCAGTCGCCTTATCAGCTCCACCTCCTCCGGCCTCGCCTCCAGTTTACAGGCCCTCACCTCGCTTTTTCCATCGATCTAATGAGTGGCGCACTCAGGACAATCGTCCTATCTGCTTCGCCTGTGGCATCGCTGGCCACATTGCACGCTTCTGCCAACGTCGCCCCACACCTGCAAACGCATACTTCGGAACTCCTACCTACGCGCCGCAGCAGGCCACCGCATCTGCATATGAACAGAGGCACTCAGACTCGGATCGCCGCCCATCGACTGCTCGTTTCCCATCCCCTCGTCGCCGGTCGCCATCGCCTATGCGTCGTCGACCACCTCCTGAGGAGGGAAACTAATCAGTGCAGTTCCGGAGGCAAGAACTGCAACTTGTTCGCAATTCCCAAGGCCTCCGTTTTCGCCGCAAAATGTTGTTGATGTCGATGTTGAGGGAGTCGCCACATTAGCGTTAATTGATACCGGGGCCGCCGTTTCTGTGATGGACGCCAAATTTTGTCGGAAACTGAAGAAAGTGACCACATCTCTCTGTGGCATGGTGCTGTCCACGGCTAGCGCGCAACGCATTCATCCCTCGGCTCTGTGTACGGCGCACGTCGTCATCCAAGATGTTTTGTACGTCGTACAGTTTTTTGTTCTGCCATCTTGCTCTCATGACCTTATCCTCGGTTGGGATTTCTTATCAGGTCATGAAGCTATCATCGATTGTTCCCGTGCCGAAGTGTCCCTTGTGCCAACATATGAATTTCCACCACCCGATTGGTATCCTCGGCTCTGCAAACTCATCGCTGACGACGACATCACCTTGCCCCCGGAAGCTTCGGTGCCTGTAAGCCTTTCATGTGTGGCGCAACCTGACGCCACGGTGGTGTTTACGCCATCTCCTCTTTTTACTGAACGCAAGGGCATCGTTCTCCCATTTGCCGTTCTTACAATTGCATCTGGTTTAACCGTAATGCTGGTTACCAACCACTGCAACTGCCCCATCAGCTTACTTCGTGGTGAAACGTTGGGATATGTGCAACCTGTCGACCATATCGATGATATTATTCTTCCCGACGAAACGCCATGTCACATTGCCGCAATAACTCATGCGTCTGAGCCATCAAGTTTGTCAGCCCTCGACAATGCTATTGACGCAGACCTTCCCCTCTCGCATCACCGTCAACTTGTTGCTCTCCTTAACAAGTTTCGCTCTTCTTTCGACTTTCAAGAACCTGCTTTGGGCCGCACCACGACTATCACTCATACTATTGACACCGGCTCACATTTGCCTCTGCGACAGCGTCCTTACCGCGTTTCCGCCGAAGAGCGCCGCGTCATTACGGAGCAAGTAGACGACATGCTTAAACGTGGAGTGATACAGCCTTCTCAAAGCGCTTGGTCATCACCTGTCGTTCTGGTCAAGAAAAAAGATGGCACCGTTCGATTTTGCGTGGACTATCGCCGCTTAAACAAGATTACGAAGAAAGATGTCTACCCGCTACCACGAATAGACGATGCTCTTGACTGTTTACAAGGCGCCGAGTACTTTACATCCTTGGATCTGCGTTCTGGGTATTGGCAGGTGCCAATGGCTGAATGTGATCGCCCTAAAACAGCCTTTGTAACGCCAGATGGTCTATATGAGTTCAAAGTGATGCCATTTGGGCTCTGCAACGCACCTGCCACATTTGAGCGCATGATCGATACCATCTTGCGTGCCCATAAGTGGAAAACTTGCTTGTGTTACCTGGACGACATCGTAGTTTTTTCGTCTGATTTCCCGACACATCTTGTTCGCCTCCACGAGATTCTGACGTGTCTAACTTCTGCGGGCCTTCAACTTAACTCCAAAAAGTGCCACTTCGCAGCACAAAAACTAACCATCTTGGGACATGTCATCACAAGAGACGGTGTTCTTCCGGATCCCGATAAGCTTCGGGCTGTCGCTGACTTCCCGTTGCCCACATCACTGAAAGCTCTAAGAAGTTTCGTCGGTCTCTGCTCGTACTTTCGTCGCTTTGTGCCCAACTTCGCGTCCATCATCGCACCTCTAACAAGTCTGCTCTCCAACAGCAAAGGTATATCTGCATGGTCACCTGCATGTGACGACGCATTTCGCCGCCTGCTGACCTCACCACCCATTCTTCGTCACTACGACCCCGCTGCTGCCACAGAAATTCACACCGATGCAAGTGGCATCGGTCTTGGTGCAGTTTTGGCACAACGAAAAGGCACCCAAGACGAATACGTAGTCGCCTATGCAAGTCGCGCTCTCAAGAAGGCTGAATTGAATTACTCCGTGACAGAGAAGGAGTGTTTGGCCATAATCTGGGCCTTGACGAAGTTTCGCCCGTACCTTTACGGCCGCCCTTTCGACGTGGTCACAGACCACCACGCTCTATGTTGGCTGTCCACATTGAAAGACCCGTCCGGACGCCTGGGACGTTGGGCACTTCGATTGCAAGAATACGACATCCGTGTAGTATATCGTTCCGGTCGCAAGCATGCAGATGCCGATGCACTTTCGCGATCGCCTTTGACCCCAGATGTGGCTTCTCTGTCACCACTTTTTACCACCTTGTCACCAATAGACACCACTGACATGCTTTCGGAGCAACGTAAAGATCCATACCTTGCATTGTTACTCGACTACCTTACCGATCCGTCTGCTGTCCCTTCCACGAGAGCGCTACGCCGACAAGCAGCCCACTTTTCCGTGCGAGACAGCATTCTGTAGCGCCGCAACTACATGCCTGGTGGTCGGAAGTGGCTCCTTGCTGTCCCAACTCATATGCGCTCTGACATCTGCATGAATTTCCATGCAGACCCTCAAAGTGCTCACGCAGGTGTCCTGAAAACCTACGAAAGGCTGCGCCAACGATATTACTGGCGAGGAATGTATCGCTTTGTGCAGAAATACGTTCAGTCTTGCACCACTTGCCAACAGAACAAGACACCTCCGCGGCACCTTACTGGCATGTTACAGCCGCTCCCATGCCCGGCTCGCGCATTCGACCGCGTGGGTATCGATCTCTATGGCCCCCTCCCATATAGTCGCTCTGGAAACCGGTGGATTATTGTCGGCGTCGATCATCTGACACGCTACGCTGAGACTGCAGCTCTACCAGCAGCGACCGCCCACGAAGTTGCACTCTTCATTCTCCGCAGCTTCATTCTCCGCCATGGGGCTCCACGGGAATTACTCAGTGATAGGGGTCGAGTGTTCCTGTCGGAGGTCATCCAAGCTATTCTCGCTGAATGCCACATCATCCACCGGAAATCTACCGCATACCATCCACAGACGAATGGTCTCACTGAACGGTTCAACCGCACACTTGGCGACATGCTGAGGATGTACACCTCCTCCGACCACACTAACTGGGACGCTGTCTTGCCTTTTGTTACCTTCGCTTACAACACCGCGACGCAAGCGACTACCGGTTTTTCCCCGTTCTTTCTGTTGTACGGCCGCGAACCATCCCACCCACTCGACACCATACTGCCGTACCGCCCTGATGTATCGGAGTGCTCCCCGCTTTCGGAAGTCACCAGATACGCTGAAGACTGCCGTCAGTTGGCTCGGTCTATGACAAGTGAAGCTCAAGGTCTACAAAAAACCCGGCATGATGACGCTCATCACATAGCGCCTACGTTTCGTACTGGCTCCCTCGTGTGGCTTTGGGTGCCCCCGCACGTTCCTGGCCTGTCTTCTAAACTTCTGGCCCGGTACCATGGTCCATACCGTGTCATTGACGCAACCTCACCAGTGAATTACATCGTCGAGCCCCTAACACAATCGCCAGATTTGCGCCGTCGAGGACGCGAGACCGTACACGTCGACCGTCTCAAGCCCTACTACGACCCCCTCATTGTGCCTACTCCCTGAATCGCCAGGATGGCTACTCTTCAACCCGGGGGGTATTGTAGTGGAGCATACGCACTAACGTGTATGCGCCTTCCAAAGAGAAGGAAAAACCCCGTGCTCTGATTGCACGAGAACCTGGGCCGCCTTTTGCCAGACTTGTCGTACGGCCATTTTTCGTTGCGACATCGTTGCGACTTCTCCGGTTCAATAAACGTCATCACAAAAATAGCAATCAAAAAGCTGCTAGGAGTATTAGGGCTCTCTGGCTGAACACATGCAAGTGGGGCAACATTCACTGGAACTAGTACAGCCTTAACTATTGTAGTCATTGCATTGAACTGGCAAATGTTCTGGCTGTAGCAAAAACATGTCAGAACATGTGAACTGACATGTCTTGGCAGTATAATTATAGAACACAAAGCGCCAGACATTTGAATACTGTTTCTAGTGAACAAAAAAAATGAATTAATGCACCATGTCTTTTTTTATTGACAGAATCTGTTATTCTCCACCGGTGTTTGAAATTATGAGCTCTTCACAATAAGTGATTATGTCTACGTACAATTGCAATATTATCTCTTCTTTTAACAAACTCATAAATCCATCTAAAAGGTACATAAAAACTCAAGCAGAACTAATTCAAAGGCCTTTCTAAGAAAATTTACTTGCCATCCTGATTGCTTAAATCTACATCCAGGCTCAAACTGGCAACCCGATGAATCCATCATGCTGAGTGCAGGAGTAACATGCTTTCCGCAACAGAAAGGGTTGTCTCACCTGCTGCATAGTCATTAAGGAGGACATCCAAAGTACTAGATGCATCAGAAGGTTCTTGTCTGGCAATTGCATTTGCCAAATCTTCACCTTCTTCAGTGCTAACAACACTATCTGGGGGCTTCCAGCACCTATTTCGAATGACTTCTTCAGCCCTTAGCTCCTCTGCTGGGCTCACCAGGTACAAGAAGACAGGGCATGCACTGTGGCTCACACCAAAGTGTTCCAGTGTAGCCCCATCATCAGTGGCCAGGTTCTTGCCCAGGATCCATCGCTGGACTCTTGCAGGAATATTGTACTCAGCCTCAACCTGGTAGAAAATAGCAGATACATAACACAAATATCCAGAATAAGTCACTGTATTATGGTACATGGTAAATCCATGAATCAATATGTCCGATAAAAATGTATGTTAAGTCGAGCATCGACATCATAAAATGTAAAAAAAACCCTTAATTCGAGCACTGATATCATAAAATGTCACAAGTTATAGCAATGGCAAAACAAAAAAAAGTACATATCTACATCGAACTTCTGAAAGCTGGAATGTTACAGTCAAGCAATAGCAGATACCATCCATATTACTTCCAAAAATGACACCATATTTTGCTCCCAGTACTACAACATAAAAAAAAGCATGAAATAATCTTGCTAAACCTTAGAATAACTTTCTAGACAGCCAATATGTCTTATGTAGAGCTCTTCCAGGAAGAATTTATGACGCCACAACAAGGTCACAAATGCTATGAATGGGCAGAAATTGACTTAAGTTTATTTTTACTACTCTTAGTCAATAATATTCAGGTCCCTATGAAAATTCAACATCTTTGAAAACATTATTTTGATACACCAGTGTTGTCTACTTCTCAATGCTGCTTCTAAAATTTGTGCTAGAACACAGGGTGTTTGAAGATGTGTCCAAAAATCCTCAAAACTAAGGGAAATGAAATATTAGCTTGCTACAGACATCCTAAGACGAATACAGACATCAATTATGACAATAATAAAAATAAAATAATTAACATTGTAATTAGTGGTGATAAGTGGTTAGCTTAAATGGGAGAATCGAAGCTCTTCCAGCAAGGAGCCAATTGTTGCTTTGAGATTTTGGAAAAGAGAATTATCATGAAGCAATGAAATTCGACCAGATGCACCGACAAAACCAAAACCGAAACTCAGATGAACACAACTAGCAAAAAAGTAGAACGATGCCACTTTTACGGCAACAATTACAGTGGTGTTGATTTCGCATCAATTAACATATGTGAACCTTGTGCACTATAATCGTAAACAAAGCCCTGACATTCCATGAAATGATGTCAATAAATGGTCATTATAAGGGGCGCTTTATAGTCTGACAGCCAGCAGAGGCAAAAGTTTGCAATGTCTGGCTCATCACATTATGTTAGATGAAAACCACATACTCTATACTCCTGTGCATATGCTATGCAAATCGCCTTGACACATGCCCATTAGAGCGTGTCCGGCATCTCCTCGTCTCTGGGTAACGTCACGAATTCTGCGTAAACTATGGGTGAGGCCGCTAGCGCTAAATGCAGTACATCGCATCTCACGCTTTCTGCAACCAGGACACGTTGATGGAGATTGGACGTGTCAATCAGACTTCTCGTCGGACTATAGAGTAATGCGCATTCAAAGCATAGGGCCTCCGTGATGAGTTCGCACGCACATAGACGTTATATTGACTATGTAGTGCCTCTAATAATGTGCACCCATTTTGGACATTCAGAAGAATCCAGCAGTTGCACTGTTCTACATTTTGGTTTCAGCTTCGCTGGTGAGGTTGGTCATATTTCATCCCTTTAGTAAAACCAACAGTGCCCACTTTTTAGAAATTTCAAAGCATTAATGGGCTTTTCGTAGGAAGAACTTTAATGCTTTCATTTTACCCATTACCTGAGCCAATATGTGAGCAAATATAGTTTTTTCTTTATTCTCTAGGATTTTATGAATATATAGTTCATTTTTGAAAATGACAGGTGCCTGACTGTCATGGCATTTTTATGAAAACTCTTTATTGGTAAAAAAAAAAAGCAATCTACACATACATTTGTATATTGTGAAAAATATAAATATAGTATAAAAAGTACACTAACCTTTTTTTTAAGATTGCTGACGGTCATTTCTGGATGGACTGGCAATGAAAATGGTCCAACATGAGACTTCCTATCTTCCACATACATTTTTACTCTGTGAGTGCAAAGGAATATGGCACAAGATAAAACTTTTCAGATCATTTACTAGCTCATACACAATACAACATTGCACGAATGTTGTTATACATTTTTTTTTACTATGCTTCTTCATGCGAGACCAAAGGACCAGGGACCTGTATTTCATGCATAGCTAATAGAAAATTTAAAATTTCGTGTTATTATGCTGTTTCTTGAATATAAGATTGTACACCTTCTAAAGAAACTTTGAAAAAGCAGACATTGTGAAAAGAAAACATGCATCCGTCCTTGCACTCACATAAACTGCTTAGGGTCTGGTGCTACTTTCCGGACTCGTCGTAGAGAACAGGACACCTTGTACATGGCCAGCTCTCTCGCCAAAATCGCAGCTCTATCATGCTCTCCTTTGCTGATTGCCTCTTCAAGCTGCCGAAATAGAGCTGGTAATTTTGCTTGCATAAGAGCAGTTGGGGAATTTGGATGAACTGGTGGTCGCATCCTTCCTACAAAATAAGATGTGTCACTCAAGTCACCATTACATTGCTTTTCAAATTCAACCCAATTTTCATACTGTAAAAAGTGCCAATTTCCAGACTGCAGTAACAAAGTGGATTTTTTTTTTTCACTGTCAATCACGTGCTATATAATTTTTTTTTCTCATTATCCATAAAACTGAACACATGTGAGAAATCTGAGAATGTATAATATTTAGCACAAAAATGTTATCAGTCTGCTAAGGTTACTTTTTATTTTAATTGTCCCTTATAATATAGCACAAACAACGTGTCAAAGCTCTGTTCACCTTCTAATAAAAACTGAAAGAAAAATACTCACTTGGCATACAAATACTACCTCTCACTTCTCACAGCATTATTTCTTTGTCCCAACATGCTACTTGAGTTCAAGTAAAATTTAGGTTTTATAAGTAATCTTCAAACATTTTATATTATTATTCCAAAACACTTGTAGTATGACTTTCCGTGAAAGACTACGGTTGTGGAGATAACATCTGTACTATATCACCTCATTGCAAATTTTTCCTAATCGTAGTCTACTCAGCTATACAGCCATGTCATAATAATAATACTTCACACAGTTTAAGCTCTTCCCAGCTATTAAACTTTAGGCCTACATACATGTCACATCAGCCATATTTATTTGACATTAACAATGAAATCTCATAACTACTGCAGTGGCCATACCTGGCCCTCGGCCTCGTTAACCATCCCATATCAGCACCACCTTCACTTTCCCTAAAGACATGTAATGTACGACAAATTCAATTATATGTAAACTGGGCTGCTAAGAAAGCTTGAGAAAAAGCTCTTTTGACAACTCAACACCTATAGCGCACACAAAGGACAGGAACACAGAGGTACGACATGAACATAGAGCTACTATGCAGAGGTATGTAGCCGTACCTCTGTGTTTTTGTCCTTTCTGTGCATCAGGTGTTAAGATGGAATACCAACACACCCAAGCTCACATTCTTTTGACATCATGTCTTTACAGGTTTTTGTGCTTTCATGCAGGAAAATATGCTCAGGGTTTTGGTACAAGACACTAAATCCTGTGTCAATAAATCATACCAGGCGTACTCTCTTAGCAGAGGAAGGCACCCACACAAAATACCATCTCAGTTTCAGAGAAGGAGACCCACAAGATACCCAGCACAAAGATGTAGACAAAAAACGAGAGTGAAAGTTGAATGGAGAAACTCACCTGAACTTGTATGAGCATTGGCATGTGTTGAGATCTGGGGTAAAGACACAGGCGAGGCCTTGCCTGCCATCACTTCAAGTGAGCATGCAGCAGTGGAAGCCGCGTTTGCACACGAGACAGTTTCGGCAACCAAGCCCCCTCCACCTTCCTTCTTCCCTCTGGAAGTTTTATTTTTAGCCTCCACAGCTGGCAGCTCTGAGAATCTTGGTCTTAGTTCGTCTGGCAGCATTCTCGCAGTTTGCTGTTGGTGTTTCTGCATAAAAAAAAACATGTTACATATAGGAACGCCAAATATAGCCTTTTCTGTGTCTAGGCATCCACAGCAAGCCTTAAATGGAAAGAATGAGACATGCTCAGCAAGCAGTGTTTAGCCACAACCAAAATTTGTTGAACATTGTCAATCATTACATAAAAAATACTTTATCATGTAAGGTAACTTGAAGCTGCTCTGATGTTAAGTAAGCTCATGCATGCATCTATTTCAAGCATCTATTACTAAACAACATCATAAATGTTATGATTTATAAAACAAATACATAATCTAATACATACAGTACATGCTAACAACCATACTGAGGACCATACAGTGGTGTTTTTAGTTTTACACAGTATTAGGCTGTAGGATTATAAACATTCAAAGTAAAGCCGTACAGTCCCACAGCTTTTCAAGGAACCTCAGCCTCCATTTAACCTGAATGCTGTGGTAGCAAGTTGTTATCACATATTCGCAAAAGTGGTAGCCTATATGTTGTTGATGCTTACACACCTGTATGGGTGTAAATCAAACCCACAAGCATATACAGTAGACTCTCAGTAAATGAAAATCTGTTAAATAGAACTACTGCTTAAACGGAACTATTGGCTCTGAAATGCTTGGTTTCGGGCTAGCATTTTTCACCCATGTTCACCTCTCACTAAACGAAACTCCTCTTAAATGGAACATATTTTCCCGGTCCCTTAAGGTTCTATTTGCTGAGGGTCTACTGTATTATCTTACAAGATAATATGATAACTAAAACAAGTAAAGAAATTTTTGAAATTTCTCATACTATGATTCGGCAACACTGGTAATATTCAGTGCTAAACTTATGCTGTCTGTAACACTTCTTAGTGCCATGAGCAACACTTCCATAGAATGAGCTGCACTTATTCTAACGTTAGACGTTAAGAGTGTAGCAAAATGTTAAACATGGAAGCTCCATTGTTGACCTACATCAAGGAGAAAATCAGGACAGTGATTTGCTTTTTGTCTGTAAAAGGTATTAAACCTGCAGAAATTATTCATCAAATGCAAGTGCACCATAGCAACAGTTGTTTATTGGGAAGCAAGGTCTGTAAATGGACAGAGTTTTAAATACCAGGTAAGAACTTCATATGGCAATGACAGATAAGGCAGGCCATTGATGTCAATGACTAAGGGCCATTTGTAAGTTCCTGAAAATCAGACTAATCAAAATATACAAAATCACAAATACTTAACATAGCAGTCACAGTTCAGTATATTTCATCTTACACGAAAGGATAAATTTTCTGAAAGAGTGTATAAAGTGGGCCTCCAAAGAATTGTCAGCGTAGCATAGGGCACAAAGATTAAGCATCTCTTGCGAACATTTCACCCATTATCACACTGAGGGAGATGCATTTTTTTCATCAAATTGTTACTGTAGATGAAACTTGGGTACATCATTACAAACCGGAATGTAAGGTTGCAAGCTTGATCTAGAAACATTCATCATCATGAGAAATTGAAAAATTTTCATGTCAAACATCAGTTGCTAAAATTATGCTAACACTATTCTGGGACATGGAAGGTGTGGTAGCCATTCATTTCACCCCAAAAGGCAAAACTCTGAACAGTGAGAACTATTGTGATGTGTTGCCAACTGAAACCTGTGATCAAATACAGATGACAAGGAAAACTGTGAAAAGGTGTCATCCTGCAGAAAGATAATGCTTGGTCACAATCTACCAAACAGACGACTGAGACAACGTAGGAGTTGGGATCTGAACTGCTAGAACACTCAGCATACAGTCAGCACCTCGCTCCAAGCAATTTTCATATGCTTGTAAAATTGAAAGAAGTGCTCAGAGAAAAAGATTTGTGATCGATGCATAAGTCCATGATGCGGTGCTAAGTGGTTACAGGTGCAACCAAAAATCTTTTTTTCCCAACTCAATAAAAAAAACCTGGCAAAAGTGTGCTGAAGTGCAGAGTGGTTACGTAGAAAAATAACATATGACTAAGTTTTTTATCAATAAAATAGATGTACTTTATCTCAAAAGTCTCATTACCTTATAAATTCCCCTCGTACAAAATCTCCAATAATTTTCCACAATCCTGGTTTCTTCAAGAAAGGCTATTGACACATGTTCTGCCTGTGTCACCCTCCACTCAAGTTTCTCTAATAGTAACCTTCAAGAATTTACTTTTGAGAGCTTTTGGTGACAGGCTTGATATTTGCTATAGTGTAATAGGAACAATTGTTGGGGTTTTAAGCTCTATAACCATGATATAGTGATGATTTAATGAGCACCTAAATTTAAGTACATTCTAAGATTTTGCCTTGGCTATAGTGTAGAAGAAGGCATTCAGTATCTTTGTCAGATGCTTCACGAGAACAAATTAAGCTATTTGCTTTTCTTATGATATATATAAAGCACTTTGTATAAACCATACCAAGTCGTAGACTATGTATTAATGGTGCTGAAGTGGATTGACTTTAATCAGTATAGTAAATTTTATGAGCAAATATATCCTAAATACTATCAAGCAGTGAGCCTCATTAATAAATCAAGTTGCTCTCAAAATTTGGACATTGATTCAGGGCCCACAAATTTGAGCCCACCAATAGAGTATCTACAGCTTTATTTCTTGAAATTCCACAATGAATCGGTGTCCCCCGAGTTATTTATCACTCCATCAAGAATGCAGTATGTATGCACACTGTTAGAATGGCAAAGCAGTCTTCACTTTTTTGAGAATGTCAATAATAATATTAGTGTTACCAGCTATGCTACCAATCTATTTTTATGCCAAGAAAGTGGTATACACGCACTGCTATTTGTTTTCTTTTTTGCACTTTTCGCTCATCCGCACTTTTTTGTCACTTCTTTGCAGTTTTGTTAAAAGGCCATCTCAAAAAGTGCACCTTTGAAAAAGCATCCAGTACAGAATAAAGCTGCTAAAGAGTGAAGCAATCAGTTAAACAAAAATAAAAAGATATATCTAAAAATTGCTACCAGCACTGTCCATGCTTGGAGAAATTGTGAGCCCAGGGAAAGCTAAGAAAGTGAAATTTTTCCTTTTATTTCTGTTCACATTACACTAGGGGTGTGCAAATATTTGAAATTTAGAATACCTTTTTAATAGTATTTGCCATTGGATTCGATTTACACTAGAATTTTTACTATTTGAACTTACCTAAGACAAATTCAGACAATGCCAGACTAAAAGTAAACCTTTCTAACTTGTAATATGCTTCACCTCATAACATTCCCGTATTGCAACAAAGCTACCTTTCAGGTTTTGCTACAGTCGCAAATATATTGACTCTAGAAACTGTTTGTTCTAAATTGGAGATAAGTGTGGCTAAGGTGGAGGCTCAATTTAGGCTGTTTTGGACCTAAAACTAGGGCAGGAAGTCTGAAGAATAAAGTTCTCTTCGACTTTTTTTTCCAACAATTTGGCTTTAACTATTAAAAAAAAAAGTTCTAGAAATATTCAATTTGATTTGCACCCTATGCTTCAATATTTCAATTCGATTTGCATTCAAAATTTTACTATTTACACAACTCTCCATTACATCCTACCAGACATTTGAAAACAGCATATCCCATGAAAGTTAACCCCATGCACTCAAACATGTTTAAAAACATATGCACATAGCTTAATACCTGAGACTGTTGCTAGTTTTGAGATACCTGCCTTTAAACATCATAGGTCAAATTATATTGAAGTTCCGCTATGCAGCATTTTTGCAAAACAGCAAATGTTATGAGATAAAGCCAAGCACACTACTTTTTTCACATATAAGTACTCTGTGCCAACCAGCTCGAATAAGCATTAAGAATTTCTGATAAAGTGAGAATTTCAATAATGATGCACTCTGAATTGTAAAGTGCCCTAAAGCAATTCAATAAAATATTAAACAAAAGAAAAGTAGTACTGTTTAGCAAATTAAACAGTGATTTTTTTAGTGCAAAAGATGCTTGCTTCTTAGTTTAATCTAACTGATACCACAGAAGTGAACAATGACAGGCAATACATACATCAATACATAAACCTACACAGAGTGAAAGCCTTGTTCACTATAAAAATTTTGAATATGATTAATTTAAAAATAAAACATAGATACAACAAGCAACCATTACAGTAATGCTTATGCACATTTTGATAAAAGTGACTAGAAAGCATTTTTCTTACCAGAAGCAAATATATTTTACCACATATATATTGCTCACTCACTGTAAGCATCAAAATTTGATTTAGAGTACAGGTATCTCACCACATTTGTTATAATGTAAAGTGCACCTTTAATGCCGAAACATACATACCCAAGGTGGATTTCCAGGAGAAGAGCTTCCTCCTTGCTGACGAATTTTGCAAAACACATTGCCAAAGTCAGGAGAATGGCTGATGGGCTTGAGGTTCATTCTACAAGATGCTAATTGCATATTCATAGAAGATTGAGATGGCAGGTCCTTGACCCACTTTGCCTCATATTCCCACAAACTCGTATCAATGTTTTCAGTCTTAGAATCTGCTGCTCCCTTATCTTCAAGTACCGCAGTAACATGAGATCCAGGCTTTAAAGCGGTCAAAAAGTTATCTTTCTTGGATTCCATTGGAGTATATGTCCATTTTGTAGAGACAACTTTGCTGGCATCTGCTGGGTGTTTCTGAAAGAGTGACTTCAGAGATTTCCCTTGCTTTCGAGAGTGCTTTGGTGACTCAGGCTCACTGTCCTTTTGAGTCTCATCAGAATTCAATTCAAGCTTGCTAAAAGCATCTAACAGCTCTAACACATTTGAATTACGTTTCAATACAGATTCCAAGTTGTTGGACTCTCCACCTACTGCAGTGCTGGCATATGGTTCCTCCTCTTCTAAAATAGGAGGGCACTGCCTAGTTGATGGTAGGGTAGATGACCGTACTTCCCGACTGGAGGCTTGAGGTTGTTGAATAACGCTTCTTTCACACTCTGAGATTACTGGTCTGATGAAAGCTCGTTTGCCTTTCTCATGAAACATTTTAACATCTTGACTGTCATTAATGCTTTTGTTTTTAGTGGAAATAACACATTCAGTAGTCTTAGTACTGTCATCATCTACATAGGTAACAGGGCTCAGAATTGTTTTAACAGGGAGGTCAGGTTTGACAACCAAGTCAGCTAAATTTTTCCCATATTCTTGTCTTTTTACAGCTTGTTCACAATGCTGTGTTTCAAGTAAATAATGATGAACAGCAGAAGTGCCAGATATATTGACATCAGTTTTTGGAAGTGACTGCACTTTTAAACTATTCACTGGTTTGGTATCTATTGCGAGTTCATTGGCATATAATCCTTTTTCTATTACACTTGGAAGAGTTCCTGATTTGGCTATTGAATGCCAAACATCACGCCTAGGTGGCTGTGGTGCAGGCTTTTTCCGAGGTCGTCGTCGGGTCAAGCTTAGGCTCTCAGTGCTCATTGAAGAAGAGCTACAAGAAACAGCCACTGGTGGCAAAGGCTGTTTTCTCTGTAGTGTCCCTGTTGGGGTAATGCTATCACCAGGAGGCTGTGGAGCCAAGCGTTTCTTTCTCGTACAGGTTTTTGGAGGGAGTTTTGGTGGGGCCTTTTGCTCTGTAACTTCCATGGTGACAGGATCTTCACAAGCATCAATTTTCTGCAGGTCTTTTTCCTGTAGAGAGTACCTCCAGATGGCCTTTGGACCACTAGATACACAAGGCAGCTCCTTTGTGCCATACTTCTTAGAAGAATGCCGAATGTCACCCTCACATGCATGTTGTTGTACTTGTGCAGCAGATGCACTTCCACTAGAACAACAGTAGTTGCTGTTGTCCGAGCCTGTCACAATCACTAGACGATGGCTTTTCTTCTTTTTCTTCCTGCGCTTCTTTTTACGGTGCGAGCCCAAAGTAAAACAGGACATAAGAGAACGCAGGCTCCCAAAATTCACATCGCTGTCTGAGCTTGAGGACTGCTCACGTGTTACAAGCATTTTGGGGAGTAGCACAGGTGGACAGCTCACCACTGAGTGGGTGCTGCTGCTTTTCCAGGACTTCACGTGCACATTGCATGGATCCTTGCTATCTAGCCAGTTGTCATAATCTGATAAGTTGGGCTCATCCTTTGCATAAGTCGAGTGGGACTGGTGTAGCTTGCTAGTACCACACACACCACGCTCCCTGCTGCTGCAGGAGCTGATAAGATGAGCTGAAGTTAAGTGGGTGGCTTCAACATCTTTCGCAGAGCCAGGCTGTCAAGGAGAAAAATGCATCATTATTTAGTAGTTATATATATGGTTCACACATAAATAGCATGAAATTTGGATATTGTAGCCTTTGTTTATCATGCCATTCACCTATTAAGAGTTCTCTATCATAATATCTTCTTTTAACCGATTCGCTGTTCTGTGCAAACACTACAGTCTTCTGTATCTTAGCTGAATTCCCACATTTAACTCATGCATCAGTTGCATATACACTATCACGACTAGTCAAAACTAATCATAAATCTTTTTTTAAACAAAATGGCCAAATACATCATTCCAAAATGAAATTCTGATGCAGCAATAGTGCCAGTGATAACCTCCAATCATGCTGAATATTGGACTAATTTTCTTACAATCGTCCAGCAGACAATAACATTTTTTCAAGAGGTGGCATTGATTTCACTTTAACACATGATCATATTGTAAAGGGGCAGTGGCATAAAAGTTTTCAGTTGTTTCAGATGTTTCCAAGAGACTATAAAATGTGCTGGTAAGTGCGAGTGTACCCTGAAAAATTAATTACTATGTCATGTTTTTAAAAACTAGTTTTGGCTCCTTGTACCCTGATGTCATGAAATGATCTGAGCAACTCTCTGCTCTATAGCTCAATTGATAACATGCAAAAGGTCACTCTGGTACCTTAAGTCAGGGGTCGGCAACCAGTGGCCCCCAGGCCGCATGCGACCCACAGGGCAGTATTGTGCAGTCCCCGGCATGACATCAGGACACCATCATCATCATCACCACCACCATCATCATCATCATCATTGGCCTGACTATGTCCACTGCAGGACAAAGGCCTCTCCCAAGTTCCGCCAGTTAACCCGGTCCTGTGCTTGCTGCTGCCAATTTATACCCGCAAACTTCTTCATCTCATCTGCCCACCTAACTTTCTGTCTCCCCCTAACTCACTTGCCTTCTCTGGGAATCCAGTTAGTTACCCTTAAAGACCAGCAGTTATCCTGTCTACGCGCTGCATGCCTGGCCCATGTCCATTTTCTCTTCTTGATTTCAACTATGATATCTTTAACCCCCGTTTGTTCCCTACTCCACTCTGCTCTCTTCTTGTCTCTTAAGGTTACACCTACCATTTTTCTTTCCATTGCTCACTGCATCGTCCTCAATTTAAGCTGAACCCTCTTTGTAAGTCTCCAGGTTTCTGCTCCGTAGCTAAGTACCGGCAAGATACAGCTGTTATATACCTTCCTCTTGAGGAATAGTGGCAATCTACCTGTCATAATTTGAGAGTGCTTACCAAATGTGCTCCACCCCATTCTTATTCCTCTAGTTACTTCAATCTCGTGGTTCGGCTCCGCGGTTATTACCTGCCCTAAGTAGACATAGTCTTTTACAACTTGAAGTGCACTATTACCAATCTCAAAGCGCTGCTCTCTTCCGAAGTTGTTGTACATTACTTTCGTTTTCTGCAGATTAATTTTAAGACCCACCTTTCTGCTCTCCTTGTCTAACTCCGTAATCATAAGTTGCAATTCGTCCCCTGAGTTACTCAGCAATGCAATGACATCGGCGGAGCGCAGGTTACTAAGGTACTCTCCATTAACTCTTATCCCTAACTGTTCCCATTCTAGGCTTCTGAAAACCTCCTGTAAGCACGCAGTAAACAGCATTGGGGAGATTGTGCCCCCTGCCTTACACCCTTCTTGATTGGTATTTTGGACACCTACCCCACCACCCAAAAGCCACATTAAAAGATTTTGCTTCTAACTCATGTTGATGAACTGCAAGCTTGTGGCATGTGTGCTGAAAATAATTTTTCTATTCCAGTTTTGCACATCAATATTATCATTTCACTGAATTTTCTCTTCACCTCAAAGCCCCCCCCCCCCCCCCCCCGCCCTCCACTCTTATCTTCCATGCAGCCTCCACCGTGTCGGCGTCATGCAACTTGGCCCTACCCCTCAAAAGGTTGCCGACCCCTGCCTCAAGTCATCGCGATCAGCTATAGTGGTGCATAAAGTGACCAATATTGACATTACAGCCTGACATCATGCTAGTGTCTATGTAAGTAGGTGCACACCATGAAAATTGACTTTAATGTCAGATGTTATCACCATCTCCTGAGCTTCACACTTGCTCAGCTCAGAGCTGTCTCTGTACCAAGATTTGTACGGTGGAGTAACGTCAGCTTTTAAAATTGACGTCAGAACCCCTTTATGGACACAGGGTAGGGGCAATAGTATTCGAAAAAATATCACTTCTTTTTTTTTTAATTTGGAAAGGGTGTCCCATTGTACATACTTTCCACATTCGTGCTTTTCTTGAAGAGGATTTTTTGTGGCTCAAAACCAGTTTTTCAGAAAGCAAATAGTGAATGAAAATGCACCCTACGGCAACACCCTCATATGCACTAGGTGCTTTCTGTATATTCTTTTAAAAAAACATGTACGAAAGACAGAATGCTTGTTTAGAGTCATCTGTGTATAGAAAATTGTCAGGTAACTTCTATAAGGAAGTCCAAAAACACTGGCGTCTTTACATTCTCACTTTGTCTTCAAAAGTGCATCGCTTTGAACTCTTTCAGCTCCTAGCTTCATTACACATTGTGTTTGTCGTGCTTGTCAATAAGCTTAGATGCCAAGAGCAAAGAAGGTCTTCAGCAAGTGTGAATTTTGCTGCAATTCATACAGTTCTTTTGTAAATGTGAATAAATGACGGTGATGTACTGAGGCAAGCTCTTCATCAGTGAACCTCTCAGCCTTTTCAGAGTTTTTCGAGGTGAACCACGTGCAGGGTGACAACAAATATGCTCTAATGAACATGACTCTTACTTGTGATGCAATCAGACAGAATAACATCTGCGAACTGCTTGGTGCAAGTGTTGAGTTATTGTAAATTGTGTCGAAGAGTCTAGGTTGTCCTTGTTTAGGTTTAAAGTCTAAAGAATCGCAACATTGGATACTGTTTTTGCATTTAATGATGGCAATATCACACGAGCCAAAACTCTGAAATGGTTACAGTTGAGGCCTGGCCAAACAGCAGTCAGTTTTCTGGAAAAACGTTGACCACACTCGATGATACATAGCAGCTAGAGCTGCATGACAGCTCACAAAAGAAGCAAGGTGAGCATTACGAGAGGCTCAAAGTGAAAAATTGACTTTGGAAATGATTACCAAGCTTCTAGCTACAAATTAAAGTAGTTAAAACAGTGTTTGTGATGTAGTGTGCTTGCTTTTCAGCCATTTCTTAAATTTAAACTCGATTATCTCAAAACCATGTTCTTTGTTACTTAGGCAGGTACCATTATTTCCTATGCATTCCAAGATAACCAACTGAATATTTTTCCTAGTATTTTGCATAAATGCATACAGCTACTGAGGCAGAATTGAAATTATGCACTTTACAGTTTTTTATAGATGCCAATTAACTCATAATTTAGGTCCACATAATTAAATATTCACAGAAATTCTAATACCAGTCAAACTTCATATAATTCGAGTCCCCATTCTAAAAATGCTTCCACCAGTAATGCTTGAATTTATGGCATGCTGAAGAAATAAAAAAATCCGACATTCAACTTCATTTGGCACTATTTATTGGTGCAGCCAGTGCAGCTCAATTGGTAAATTTAAGTATACGTTCAAAGATGCAAATAAATCTGAACACATTCCAGTTTATTTTATTTTTATGAGAACTAGCTATCATAGTATTTGAAAGATCACTTAATCAATGTTGATCAAGTTTCATTATATATGAGCCCTTTTTTTATTTGAAGCCATGCAGATATACATCCCCCAAAATATTCAGAGAAGCACAGGAAATGCAGAGATCTAATAATTACCTTGCAGTTAGGAGTTATTTCATACACCACTGCAGCCAACATCAATTAGCAAAGGGGAGGGAAGTATCCTGAAAACATTACATCAACAAATGCAGTAACACAGCCGTTATTATTGTATTATGCAAACAAAACATGCAATTCTGCCTTTAACTATGAGCACTGCACATGCTGTGGCTATACAAAAAGAAATGACCAAATCTAAAACTCTAGAATTTGAAAATCGAAGAAATACATTCAAATAGGCACTGATAAAAGATCCTTATAACATGAGGCATCGCAGGAACTAAGCCATAGATTCAACTAGATATTAACATATAATCTGGATCCAACTAACACACCACACCACCTTGAGCATATTGTAACAGTCATAAAGAAAATCACATTTTTATCGTTTTGGTTCTTAAACAGTTAGTATCAACATATAACGTGTGCTAATTTAGGGCCACCTACAATAAATATTATGGCCATACAGCTGAGCCACCGAATAGAGGCTGTGCAACGGCTCACCTCTAGCAAGTCTTCAAAGCAATAAATGTTGTCCACTGTTTACTGCTACACAGTTCACATGTGAGCATGAAAATCTGTAAATTAAAACAATCCATTTTTTTCTTTCTTTTCTGCAAGCTGATGCATTTTTAAGGGGAGGTGCTTCTAAAAAAAAAAAGTTTTTCTAGTCAATATACAAGGGCACCTGGATTTTCACTGTTTCACATAGGTTGTCATGCTTTTATGCTTATTTCAAATATGTAAATAGTTTCATAGTAAGTTGCATACTTTTCTTTTTCTATCATGACAATGCAGGAAATATATCTTTTTTCGAGAAACTTTTACGGCCACTAAAGCTTTATCATTATAAACCATTAATCACTCATATTTCATCACATTAACTATAGAATGAAAACCACTAACAAGAAAGTGTGTACAAGTCATTTTAATGAACAAAAGAAAGTAATGTGAGAAATCTTATAATAATCAGCCCATACTGAAGGACCACGGTAAGATGCGGTTGCACGGCAGTTTTTTGTTTACTTTTATTTCTTTTGTGTGGTAAGCTTGGGAAGGCATGCCAGCCGTTGCGCTGCATTCGCTCTGGCATGCAGCATTGCTTTGATGTCGCGCAGTCAAAGTGTGCAGCCGGATCTGCCCTGGCCGCATAGACACGGCCGAGTGCCCACACGAAAGTACTGAGCACTCACAGCTTCTTGTTAACTAAGAAGGAAGAAACCAGGCTACATGTGAGTGACAAAAGAAGTAGGATTAGAAACGTCATTGTGACAACCCCCTAATTGCTTCTCCGCCCTTTCAGCTTGCACATCAATTGGCCTCTTCTGAGACCCAGCGCGGCAGGGTCTCTTCCTATCGGTCTAGCTGACAGCCCAGCCATGTATGTTCGCACGCTTGAAACCTCTGCGGCACGCATTGCAAAAACGTGGAGATCACGGTGAACCTTTCGTCCCGGTCCGTTGAGGTGGCTCTCAGAAGCAGGCGGGCTTGCGACACGTGCAAGCGGCACCTTGGTGCGTATTGTCGCATTGGCATGTCTTCGACTGCTTCCCTGTTATTCCTTGCAAATTAGGTCGTTAAGTAGAACCACAGGTGGTCAGCGAGCGGTTCCTCTCACAGCGCACAGGAGACAGGCAGATTATTGCCCCGTCATCAAGAAGTTGACTTGTTACAAGGAAGCCATTCCTGTGGCCACAAACCCCCATACGTGTAGCTCAGTCTAGATAATTGTGCGCCACGAAGCTTGCCCATGCCTCTATGACTTTTTCTAGTTTTCTTTTATTTACATTTTTGTGGTTGTGTTGTTTGAGGAGAGGGCATGAGCCTTCACATGCATGAAGGGGGCGTCCTTCTGGCGGGTTTTTTGATTAACCAAGTGTACTGTCCTATCAGAGGACACACAGGCGACGATTCGCCGAGAGTTGTGTCAGGGCGGAACACTGAGAGAATAAAAAGAGCCCACAAAGTTCCGCCAAGCGTTTTGAACCGAGCTTGAGGTGTTAGGCACCGCCGGCTCTGCCAAATCTTGTAGGGTCGCCCTACTGAAAACAGTTGATTTCTAAAGTGTTTTCTTCTTTTTTTTTTGTAAGTTTGATGTCCATACTTATGTAAATTCTGAACAGTCTGTAAATATGAGTTTTTCTCAGCCTACTAGAACTTCTCCAGCGTGTCTGCTACATCTTCAAGCGACCAGCAAGTCAATCGCCGTTAATTGCATAGCCACTGTACTTTTCTTTTCCCACTTTGCTATACCACTTCATGTGGTGCGTTTTGGGCACCGAGTGGAGAGAGTTAGTTTAGTAACTTTGAAAAGAACATGAATTTTATTGATACTAATTCCTTACTTTAGGTTCAAGATATTTATACAAGTTACATCAGGTTTGAAAGGAAATAACTGCACTCTTCACATTGTACGGAATATGTGGGGAAAATTTCATCATGATCTGGCCATCACAAGTGCCAAAGATTTTATGTCCAATCTCAAGAAGTTGCCCACAATTGCATCTTGAGAAAAATGCATTTTAAACGTAAAAATGACAGCTTATTTAGTATGTGGAAAAGATATGCTTTTCAAAATGACTTCTTCCATCCTGAAAGCTCTGGAATCATGATGGTAGTTTTGAGCATGTGGTTTTAGTGAACTCATAGAAAATGCAATGACAAGCAGCCAGAGGAAAATTTGCAGAGAACTCTGGACAATCAGCTTTTTATAGTTTTTAATAGCCACCCTGTGCTTTTTAAAAGTGATTTTAACCTATTTGACGATGCTTAATTACAACCTTAATTTTTTAGCCATAAGAGTAGAGAAAAAATGAACTTGTGAAAGCAAGTAAAAACAAGAAATATGTAATTTTGGAAAATACTAGCATATTTCGAGTAGAATCTCTCTTTAAAACTATGAGCAAAACAGAGCTGTCTACAAAAAAGCTTCTAGCAGTGAATGAAGCATGTTTCAAATATAGAGACACACCTCTTGTATGCCACTGAGGTCAAAACAGTTGCTGAGTCTTTCATATAAACTTATGGACACACTGTAATACACAGCCAAAAAAAATACCTATAATATGTCCCCTGTGCACTGCATGGCTGTACATTTAAAATAATGAAGCCTTGTAAAAGCTCCTTTTTTTGACTCCTTTACCACTGTAAATTCATTGCTGGTGTATTAATGTCTTAATGTTTTAGTCCACAACATGTTAGTCACAAAATATACAGTTAACTGTAGCTTACTGTAAAATACCAAGTGAGCGTCCCGACCCGAGCAAGCACCCCCCTTCCTTTTTTGGGGGGGAAGGGGGAGATCCAAAATAAACGCCAATGATCGAGCAAGCGCTTATCCCTCCACCACCTCCCCTGTGGCTACCCTTTTTTTTTTTTTAATATGAGTATCGCTTGTGTGTGCATCTAATGTTGTTTATGAAATGTTTGATGAATGAAGCATTTCATAAGAAACATGGATGGGCATGCATTATGAAAAAGCAAATAACTGTAAAATTTTGCCTTTCAACCAAACACAAGAACTTGATCACATACCAAGTCAGTACGCAACAGCATGCAGATGACTCTGCAAGACTTTCTTGCATGCAAGCGTAGCATGACAACAGTGCACTTACAAAAGGATACTTGGCCACACTGTATTGATGCGGGAAGGTGAACATCTTTGCCTGAATACCAGGTATAGACCGTTCAAGAGAGTCTGAAAAGAAGAGAAGGAAAATTAACGACTTTTACGACTGGCTCTGCGGAACCTTATTTGAGAACCACTGGCTTAGTACATTCATATGTAGCACTTAATACTAATAGAGGGTGTTTTTTTAGATAATACAGATTCTTTATGAAAATTCTATGACAGTCAGGCTACTGTCGTTTTTGCACATAAACTCTGTCAAGGTGAAAATAGTTTCCTGCAGCTAAAATGATGTTGACGAGACTCATTAACAGAAACTTGTGAACTTTTTAATTATTAGCATAAGGGCAGTTTATATTAGAATATTGTTGTGCATAATTGTTTATGACACACCCTTTATTGGAAATCATGAATCTAGTACCCAGTTTGCGATATTAGTCATTGATTTCCAAGGGCAAAATCCAAGGTGATTGCACCAGGTGCGCACAAAGTGCGCAGAAAAAATAGAACAGCACATTACAGGGAAGTGACAAAATTTTAATCAGGACGCACCAAAGCAGAATCTTGTCAGAAAAAATTTGATTTATTCCACGTACCTTGAGAATTGATGTCATGCAAAACATGCAGAGGGATGATGACCGTGCTGTAATTTTTTTATTGAGCAAAATGTTACCCCTGCCATTCCCACTGTATCATATTTCATACATTGAAAATTATATCTCAATAAGGCCACTAAAAGCTACTACTATAGGTGTCACGATAAGCAGCTATAGGAGATTTGGCATGTTATGAAGAAGGTACAGCGACTTACATATTATATGATACTAAATAATTATTTCCTATTAGTACTAATTAGGTTATACCTCAAACAAATCGTCATTATTACTTTACATAAAATTATCTGTACAAGAAGAGTAAAAACAGTAAGCATTTTGTTGCAATTTTTCTGAAGACATAACTTCTCCTGGGCATTACAGGGTTAAGATGTGTACAAATGTAGTACGCACAGATGCATATTAAACAGTCACATAGATTTTATTTAAACAGTTGTTTATCGTGCGTAATGATGTCAACAGAAACATGGGTATTAACTAGGCTTGTGCAAATACTGAATTTTAATATTGAAGCAAAAAGTGACTTTGGTCAAATAATTTCAAATCAAGTTTGACTAGTGTACATAGCACATATTATAACAAAAACCGGGCATATTTTTACAACCCAACTAACCAGCACAATATTTTTTTAATTGAAACAAGGCATATGCAAATGCCATCTTTTTTCATTAAAAAGGAGCGGAAACAACCTTGAAAAACAGCAGGATTTGATTTTTGGTAAAATGCAAGTGACAACCTAAAAATATGAACTGTTATAAAATTTACAATAACTAGAGCACACAAGTCATCACATCAAGCTTTTAAATTTAAAAACTGATGAATCGATGTGAGGGCAATATATTCCTTTAACCTTAAAATAGAACTTTGTAATTGTGTAGATTTTCCTCGAACAAATGTTTTCATAGTTTAGCTCCCCTTTACTGCTGTGAAACCACTTTTACAATAAGTTACATATGAACTGATAAATCAAGATGTGAGCCGACTGATGAAAACACATAGTTGAATAATTAGGGTTAACAGTGGAAGTGCCTCAGACAAGCTAGCTGACATTTTGATAAGAGGACCTATCTTTGTCAAGGGTGCCTTGTCATCCTTGGTGTGTTAGGTTTAAGGGGGTTAATAGTGATTTCATCATCTTATGGTGGCACGTGTTCCTGTTGGTAATTGCCATCTGAAAAGGAAAAATCTATAAAGCAGAAAGAGTGCAGCCCTCACTTCATTTCAAGTTAAGTTACTATGATTGTCTTCTCAAAAGTAGGGGAAGAGGGAAGCAAAAAGAAAAAAAAGTAGCCAATGATGACAAGGCACCTTTGACAATAATAGGTCCTTCCATCGAAACACTGGCCAGCCTATCTGAGGCACTTCCACTTTCACCCTGATTATCCCACTATGCAAACTATATAATATACATAAGAACAGGTGTTTTCACAGCATAGCACTCCTCATATGCAGCAAAACCTCCTTTAGAAGAATTACATGCGGATTAACATACATTTATTCATTCATTTCGAATATTTCGAAATTTTTGGCAATTTAAATCAAATAGAAGCAAATTCAAATACAATACTATTAATTCAAATATTCAAAGCATTAAAATATTTGCACAAGTCTAGTAAAAATGCTATAGCATTGAAAAGCTTGTGTCACACGAATATCAGTGTCGGCGTCATTGGTTGTGAGCGAAAAATCAAGAAAAATGCAAAGAAAATAAATAATAAAAAACTTCTGGGTTCTAGTGAGGCATTGAACTATGCCAATTGCATGGCAATCAGGCGTTCTACCACTCAGGCGTTCTACCACTTTGAAAATGAAGTGAAAAGAAACTTCCTCCGTTGTGCGTGACAGAAAAATACAGAAAGTTGCAAATAAAATAAGTAATAAAAATTTCTGGTTCAAGCAAAGATTAAACTGAGCCCGTCTGCATGGTAAGCAGGTGTTCTACCACTCAGCCACGTCTTTGCTTGATAATAAAGTGAAAATAACTTTTTCTTTACAAACAGTGGTGTACCAACTCTTTTGCGACTCAATCATCAGCTTGTATATATATATATATATATATATATATATATATATATATATATATATATATATATATATATATATGACATTGCATTGCTGAGTAACTCAGGGGACGAATTGCAACTCATGATTACGGAGTTAGACAAGGAGAGCAGAAAGGTGGGTCTTAAAATTAATCTGCAGAAAACGAAAGTAATGTACAACAACCTCGGAAAGGAGCAGCGCTTCGAGATAGGTAATAGTGCCCTTGAAGTTGTAAAAGACTATGTCTACTTAGGGCAGGTAATGACCGCAGAGCCTAACCACGAGAATGAAGTAACTTGAAGAATAAGAATGGGGTGGAGCACATTCGGCAAGCACTCTCAAATTATGACAGGTAGATTGCCACTATCCCTCAAGAGGAAGGTATATAACAGCTGTATCTTGCCGGTACTTAGCTATGGAGCAGAAACCTGGAGACTTTCAAAGAGGGTTCAGCTTAAGTTGAGGACGACGCAGCGAGCAATGGGGACGACGCAGCAAGCAACGAAAAGAAAAATAGGTCTAACCTTAAGAGACAAGAAGAGAGCAGAGTGGATTAGGGAACAAACGGGGGTTAAGGATATCATAGTTGAAATCAAGAAGAAGAAATGGACATGGGCCAGGCATGTAGCACGTAGACAGGATAATCGCTGGTCATTAAGAGTAACTAACTGGATTCCCAGAGAAGGCAAGCGGGTTAGGAGGAGACAGAAGGTTAGGTGGGCAGATGAGATTAAGAAGTTTGCGGTTATAAATTGGCAGCAGCACGCACAGGACCGGGTTAACTGGCGGAACATGGGAGAGGCCTTTGTCCTGTAGTGGACGTACTCAAGCTGATGATGATGATGATGATACATATATATGAAGACCAAGAGCTTGATCGACCCGCTCGCAACTCACGAATTTCGGCATGAAGAAAATTATGTTGATGGCAGCCTCCCCAACAGTGTATATTTGTATCATGCAATGAAATGTTTAGTGACTAAAAGCAGTTCACAAAGAATTGAGTATTTAAATGCGAAGCAATCCTTAGAGACCCAAAGGTAGTTTGAGCGTTTCTGTATACTGATCTACCTATCTGGTATACTATGTCCAAGTGCTCTTGTATTGCCACATCACTTTATTACATACCAAAATCGGCATAAGGGGGTACAAGGGCATGAAAAGATGTGTCTGGTTTCAACATAAACAACAAAACAACATGAAAATCATGTCCTGTACGTCATGAAACTCTCTCTTTCAGTCATGTGTGTTGCATACTCGTACACCACACGCTGCGATATGTGGGTATGCGCCTCAAAGCTTTTATCTACATAAAAGCAGCGGCAACAGACGTTCATAATTTAAACGCGAGAACCTTTGAAAAATCCTGCATCGGCAGCCTTGACCCGACGACTGCAAAAATAAAGATCAAAATCCCAGCAGGAATCGAACTCGAGAATTTCGTGTAGCAGTCATGTATTCGACCCCCACCAGGTCTTCGATTGCAAAGTGATTATGGTTATAGTGCAAGCTATCTAAATTTATAACATGGAGAGAAACATTGCATGCACACTCCTACTATACAGGCGCACGGCATGTCGAGGTAACATCAATTGTGGGTTCAGTTGGCTTCACTCTAATAACAGTCTCATAAACCTTATATACGCACTCATATGACTCTGCAAGCTATATAAAAGCATTGTTGGATAATAGTGGAATGCGTCGACGAATGATATTCACATCATCACACTATAGCGTGCACTTCATTTCAATATTTTTTTACGTCCGTGCCCTGACGTGAGTTAAGAGGTTGCATCAGGTAATAAATTTCCCTTTGAACGCCAGTGTAGTCGACCACTACAGCTCCATTGACAAGAACACGATGTGCCCCATAAAGCCTGTGCAAAAGGAAATAAAAAATGTGGCATAAACGAGTACTCGCAGACAGCTTCGCATGAAATCGATTCCTACAGTTCATGAAATTTTAACGCCAAACAGTTATATGTGTCGGGATTCAATAAGACTTCAGTGATGCATTTCCGTCTTGGAAACGATGTCTAAAAAATGTGCATAATCACATGTCAAAGAAAAAAGTTCCATCAACAGGCATCGAATTAATGATCTCTCAATCCACCACCACAAGTGCTGAGCATGCTATCCACGGCGCAACAGCCATAGATTCTAACTGCTGCACAAACGCGCCTTATATATCTCATACACAAGAGGGCGACAGCGGGGTAGTGTCGTTTTCTTATAGCAGTAAAGTAGTTCATCATTACTTTGGCCTCAGCGATTAGCCCCTGCAACAAGTACTGTCACGCCTTTCTCGTTCAGCACGTTTTCAATACAAATACGATTTTGTCAATGAATTAACGTACCGCGAGGTGGCAGTCTTAGTCCATTGGTCAGTCTCGCCTATAGTGTCCATCGAAACCAAAAGTAGCCCTGTGACACGCACCTGCCTTAAGGGGCAAAGCACATTGTTTACACTCATTGCATTTGTATCAACATTTCTTAAAGGACCCCCAGGCACCTGCATAAATACACCAATAGAAACAGTGTAAGCAAAGTTTTCTTTTGAAAGAAAAAAATTGTGGGAGATTATAACGTTAAACTATGCCTCCTTGCTTCCTTGTGAAATGTTCCTTAGCTGTATATGATTGGTCAAAACGTTCCAGGTCATGCACACAGCACCAGCTTATTATGCGAGGCAACAAATGAAGCGAAAATGATCCATCATGCAGTGACAACTTATGCACGACCACATAAAAATAAGGGAATGAACTATTTTCAATACGACATATTGTTTGCCATTGCTTCTTCGGCATCCACAATTTTCTATGTGCCATAAAATCGCTTGCTTGTTACATGAAGTCACGAATTAGTGTAATGTCATGGTGTTAATTACAGTCCATGCAGAATAAACAGTAAGTTCATGTGCTGAACTATACCTAACACTTTTTAGAATAGATGAAGGGCATCTCCTTCTATATGAAATTCAAGTAGGCCAGCTACCAGTCAAATGAGCAGCGGCTATACTTATAGCAGCTGGCGAGATGGATTGCAGCATAAGGGCGTTTAGCAGTTTGCGTGTGTATAACCTCTGTGAGCTCATCTTTTCTGAGAGCGACAGGAGGAGAGAGAACTAAGCAGCGCTGCACTTGTGTGCTTCTTTGCTCTCGAAGTTGTATCTTGAGCTGTAAAGGATAATTCAAGTGGAGTGAAAACTAACTTACCCGACTTTTAATTAAACCTTCATAGTGCTAACAACCATAGTCTCTCGCCTTCTCATTGGTCTGGTGGGTCAAGTTGTGGGGCGAGCTTAAAAGCTGAGCTTGCCACTGTGCTCGAGTTCACTGCTACATTCATCCCCCCTTTGCAAGCTGCCGTCATCACACCAAGTTACCATAAGCAAGGCTGATCAGGTTTATCAGAGACTAAAGCGGAAACATTTTTTGGCGCTTCTAGAAAACACTAAAACATTAAAAAAAGATTCGTCAGACTCATTTACTCACAGCATTCGACAGAGCATCTTCAATGAAAGAAGCAGCAAATGCTTTGACCGGTCCATAGAAAGTTTACTAGTTCCCATCAGTAACTTGATCGGTCAGTCACAGCAAAATAAAAGCATGAACAAGTGATGTAATGCTATAGGGCCTCTGTTCAGTGCTAGCCTGCTCTGCAATGCTACAGCACAAGGCATGAAAACTTCGCACAGGCAGCCTGCGCTGCAAAGAGCCTACAAAGTAAATTGGCATAGTAGAAATGTTGGAAAATTATATCGATGATGATTGATATGTGGGGTTTAACGTTCCAAAACTACCATATGATTATGAGATACGCTGTAGTGGAAGGCGCAGGAAATTTTGACCACCTGGGGTTCTTTAACATGCACCCAAATCTGAGAACACGGGCCTGCAAGATTTCTGCCTTCATCGGAAATGTAGCCGCCGAAGCCAGGATTCGATCCTGGGACCTGAGGGTCAGCAGCCGGGTACCTTAGCCACTAGACCACCGTGGCGGGGCGAAAAATTATATCGTAACATTCCCTCATAACAATATATTTGAGTGATTGCTATGGTGAAAGAAAACTTCGCCTTAGTTGTTGGTTTCCTCAGCGTGCAGCCAAGAGTGACTACTGTCTAAAGTGGGGGTGCTCAGCCTCCTTAACCTTGCTCAGTGAGAAAGCTAGCACCCCCCTTTCCCCCCAGCTGATACGCCTATGTTTACAAACCTATTCTGTATACCGACTTCACAATAAAATATTGCAACGGGTATGAGCCGAGAGAGGAGAAGAGGAGGAAGACGTGAACTGGGGCAGAGACTGACGCCATTACTACCGAACCATCAACTTCGCCCTGCTAATAAACACCCTTCGACTTTAACCGTAACAGTTTTGTGGTGGAGATGCTGGGCACTCGCTCAAGACGACGGAGCCACTGCCGCTAGGTCCTCGCCGAAGCCGACGCCTCGCGCGACTGCCTCCAACACTACCGGAACTCGCGATGTCAAACAACGGTGACCTACAGTCATTTTCAACTCCTTTGACGCGGACACCCAGTGCCTGGATGCGTCAGTTGGAGCCACGCCCTTTCTCAGGGAAACCCGGCAAAGACATGAAAGATTGACTGACACACTACAAACGCGTGAGCAAGTGCAACGGCTGGGATGCTACAGATCAGCTAGAGTATGTTGCTCTCTTCCTGACAGACACTGCTCTTGTGTGGTTCGAGAACCACGAAGAGTCATTAACAACCTGGGATCACTTCGCTATCCAACTCACAGAGTGCTAGGGGGATTCCACTGCGAAAAGAAAGCGAGCCGAGCAGACATTACTTCAGCGTGCTCAAGTGCCAGGTGAGATTTGTACCACGTACATTGAGACAATCCTGAAGCTGTGTAAGACAGTGAATCCTCGTATATCCAAAGAGGACAAAGTCGGGCATCTTCTGAAAGGCATTACCGAAGACGTGTATACCTACTTGATTGGCAAGGAGAGCCTCAATTCGGTAGCTGATGTGATTCATCATTGCCACACGTTTGAGACCTTGAAGCTACACTATATCACGCCAAAGTTCGGCAGGTTGGCGAATGTTGCGACGGTTGCAAGCATTGAGGACAGCTGCAGTATCCATTGGGACCTTGCTACCACTGTGAGGCAAATCGTCCATGAGGAACTCAAGCGACACAGCAAATCAATGAATGCCGTGAAAGCCGAGCAGCTCGGTTGCGTTTTTAATCAACCTCACGAAGCTGCACCTGTGGTTTCTTCGCTGTCAGCCATACCAGGCGTTGCAGACAGTCGAACCCATCCCCTACAACAGCACCGCCATACGTTTCCTGACGACGTGACGCATGACCAATGCGCTTATCGGGGTACGACGACGAATCGGCACTTGAAAAATCGTATCTACTACTCGCAGCGTCCGAGGGCGGCTTATCCCGAAGCCTACAACGTCGGTTGCCCTTCACCTGTTTGCTACAGCTGCAGTGCGACGGGAAACATCTCTCGTTTTTGTCGCCATCGCTGCCAGACGAGATATGGCCCACCACCGACTTGGCCTAACTTTGAAGGCATGAACGATGATCATTGGCCGGCAGAACATCGCGCAACAAACGCTACAGGCTCACCACCCAAGAATTCCTTCCGCCATTTTAACAGGAGGAGTGACTCGCCAGCATCAGACCGCAGCCTGACGGCACCAACCAGTTGCTCATACCGTTTACCACCCCCACGGCGTCGTTCTACACCACCGCCTCCATCAGGAACCTAGCCGGCACGGCTGATGGAGGCAAGGTCGCCAGCCGGTCTCAGTCTCTGTAAACTGCTCCTCTTCATATTATGATGTCCCAAAGCAAAGTGTATGTGTTAATTGATAGTGTGCCTGCAACTGCGTTAATGGATACTGGTGCTACGATTTCAGTCATGAGTGCCACATTCAAGGAAAGACTTTGTCGGAAAGTTATGTTCCTGTGGAATGGTGGTGTGACGCTTCGTAGTGTCAGCGGAGAGTGCCTCGTTCCTCTAGGTATTTATGTTGCAAGTGTTTCGTTTGGTGCTGAATATCTTGTCACGGAATTTTCGGTATTACCGCGGTGCATTCATGATGCGATTCTTGGGATCGACTTTCTTCATTATTGTGGTGCTTCCGTTAATTGTGGCACAGGCGAAATTACGGTGAATAACATGCTTTTGTCTACGCTTGCTGAGACATCTTTACCAGAGAAAAAACTGTTTCATCATGTTAAATGATTCTCTTTTAGCGCCGTGGTCTTTATCATGTGTTCCTGTTAATCTTGCTGTTGCCAACCTTTCATCGTTTGACGTGCAAATTCAACCACTTGCGACGGGTTGCGTGATGAAAAATGTACTTGTGCCTCATTCTCTCGTGACAGGTGTGAACGGTGCCTCAAGCTTGTGGGCTTTCAATTGTCCTTCGGTGCCTGCTGTTCTTCCACGTGATATGAAGCTTGCTGAGTTCGACAGAATCATGTACGGCACTATCACCATTTTAAGCGAAGAGCAGCAGTATGAAACAAGCGAACCCCAGCAGTCTGAAACAAGCGAACCCCAGAGAAGCAGTTCTGAAGAAGAGATCTGAAGAATGATCAGCAAGTCGCTACCCTCGCATGAACGTCACGCTCTTGCACGTGTCCTTATGACACATCTTTCGGTGTTCGATTTCACACAAAGTGACACGGAGACTTCACTACCTCGTGCTCATCACAGAATTGACACCGAATCTGCACACCCCGTTCGTCAAAAACCTTACCGCGTGTCGTCAACAGAAAGGGCAGTGATAGCTGAAAAGGTCACTGATATGTTACCGAAAGATGTTGTCCAAGAGTCATCTAGTTCGTGGGCAGCGCCTGTGATCTTAGTAAGAAAGAAGGATGGATCATGGCGCTTTTGCGTAGACTGGCTTGTTGGGTTCTTCGACTTCAGGAGTACGACTTCGTCATCTCGTTCAAGTCTGGACGCCGCCACGCAGATGCCGACTGTCTCTCCCGCCTTCTCCTAAAGAGGACTGAGTGTCAAGAAGACAGTTTTGATGACTGTTTTGCCTCCATTTCTTCCACATTCCCAGACTTAAGTACTTTCAAGAACGAGCAAGAGGCTGATATTAGCTTGGAGCCATTACTTGCCGCGGCATCGCGTCCTCAAGCCAACGGCCGCTTTTTGTGTCCGTGACAGCCTTCTATACAAGACAAATTATTCGGCTAAAGGCGCACGCTTCTGTCTAGTCGTACCACAAAGCCTCCAATTTGACATACTGAAGGCCATGCACGACGATGCGACAGCTGGTCACTTGAAGTTCATCAGAACTTTGAATAGGACACAAGAGCGCTTTTGCTGGCTCAGAATGCAGGACACAGTCAACACTATGTCGCAAGTTGCGAACAAAGCTACAAGCGGCCTACGACTCCTCCGCCAGGTCTTCTCCATCCGCTGCCACCTCCTCATCTACCATTTGATCAAGTTGGTATCCACCTTTTGGGCCCATTTCTATGCTCGGCTAACAACAATCGATGAGTGATAGTGTGCGTCGACCATCTGACTCGTTACGCAGAAACTGCAGCGATACCATCCTCGACAGAGGCGTGCGTGGCCATGTTTTTGCTTAGATTCATCATTCCTCGGCATGGCCCTCCCAGAGTGATTATTAGTGATCGTGATCGTCAGTTCGTTGTGGATGCCGTTGAAGAACTGGTTCGTTTGTGCAATTCACAGTTCCGCCATTCATCCCCGTATCACCCTCAGACGAATGGGCTGGTAGAACCTGCGAACAGAACTCTGACTAACATGTTAGCCATGTACGTATTGTCTGACCACAAGGACTGGGACGACGTTTTCCCCTTCATTACTTATGCGTTTAACACGGCCAAACATGAGACAACCAATTACAGTCCTTTTTACCTCATTTACGCACGTTCACGGTTAAGCTGCATCGATACTATTCTACCATTTAACTTCCATAGCGACTACTCTGTCTCCTAGACACTCTGCCTAGCCGAAGAAGCCCGGAGTATTGCTCGTCTTCGTACTGTGGCTTCGCAACACCGATCAAAGGAAAGCCATGACAGCCACCATGAGTCTGTGCAAAGGAGATTTTGTGTGGTTGTGCACGCCACAACGTAAACGGGGCCTATGTGAAAAGTTTTTACCTCAGTACAGTGGCCAATTCGTCATTGTTGATCGCTTGAACGATTTGACATACGTGGTAGCACGGCTGACATCGGCTGGCAGTCGGTCAAACCGGACCCAGCTGGTACATGTCGCCCGCCTTAAACGGTTTTACCCTCAACATTCAGAATGATTTATACTCGCCCAGCGGGCTTCGTCTGGGAGCCGGGAAATGCAACGGGTATGAGCCGAGAGAGGAAAGGAGGAGGAAGACGTGAACTGGTGCAGAGACTGATGCCATTACTACCGAACCATCAACTTAGCCCTGCTAATAAACACCCTTTGACTTTAACCATAACAATATGTAATATCGTAGTAGTACTGCGTGGCACAAGCATACATTGTCATTGGGTATCAATACGTACGGTTATCATAACGACTTCGTGGTTTAAACACAGCCCCCCATTACAAAAGGCGCACATGTTACTGCACATATTCCCTTAAGACCACGTAGTGCGTGTGTGGCAAGATCGAAAATATTTCCCGCACATAACTTCTCACGATTAGAAGCATGCTACCCATTAAATAGAATGCAATCATAACCAAAAGCTTCATTGACACAAGCCACTTTTTACTTTGTTGATTACATTATAGTAATCTACAGTTTAGACTTCTGGAGTAAGATCATAAAATAAAGAATTACAGCATATCCACAGAGTGAATGATGATGAGTGGGACGAAGTGCTGGAGGGTCTCATCCCCAAACTGTGAACCATCCACGAATATCGCCCACTACATCATCAAAGACGTGACAAACACTGTTCATATTCATACAAGAAATTTTATTATTGGTAAGTGGTAGCTATATGTCGCTTCCATTCCCCCTTCATTATAACAGATTATGGTCGGTGAAGTGGTGGATCGACGAAACAGTGAGCAGTTTGCAAAGGTGGAGCTATAGGCAGTCACGTACAGACAAGGGATGGACACAGTGGGACAATCTATGGTTCTTTAACGTGCACCTAAATACAAGTACAAGACCATCTTGCATTTCATATTGACTACTTCAAACAGTATTTGATTTATGGTCAATTAAGTGGTGGATCAGTGATGGGGCGTAGTGGGATGTTTGCAAGGACGAAGTAGTGGGCAGTTTGGCAAAAGTGGAACTATAGGTGGTCACGTACATAGATAGAACGAATGGACAGACCCACACCTTTGGGAACTTCACCCCTAAAAACTATGCAATAAGTGGTTGAAGAGTGTACTAGGAACAGGATATCTCTATCGCATTCAACTTTTAAAGACGAATCTTAAGGGTCCCCTTAATTTTTCGCAACACCAAAAGTGGTAAGCTCATATGTAGCGCTTGTGCTCAGGAGGATGGTAGCCTTGAACACTCCTACATAAATCAACCTCACTGGATACTGGATAGTGCTTAACGACAATTCATGTTAACCCGACGTTATGACTGTCTCATCGAAGTGCACATGTAATGTTTATAAAATTATAAAATTGAATCAGCAGCCCTACTACAGAAATTGACATTTCATGAACATTAGGGTGTATTTGGAAAGTACTAAGACCTGGTGTGGCTCTGTGCCAGAATACATAATTACCATGCAGAATGCTGGGATTGGATTCCTGCAGGAACTCTGATAATTATTATTTGGATTCGTCAATGATGATGTCACCTTGTTCTTAACCCTCTCACATTAAAATTACCAATATTGGTTCTTGCCATTCTTGTGTAGATATAAACTGTCAATCACCTGTGGCACATACCCGCATACATGTGGCACATACCTGCCCTAGGTATATGGGTATGTGTCACACGTGTTTGGCAGTAAGGGTATGACAATGTATGTAATGAAATTGTCACTTTATTCATGTCAGGACCAGCGAGTCATATTCGTCAAACCATCTTGTCCTCCCATACTAATTTTGGTTTACACCAAGTTAAAGGGGTGATCATGAGAGCACCCAGACGTAGGCAGACGGATAGATAAATAGTTACATAGACACATTAAAAGTGCCTGTAGTATGCAAAAAAATGCTTCCCGTACAAGAAATTCAATATCGGTGAGCATTCTGAAACACACAAGTTGACAGCTTAACGTTAGCATGCAATGGGTGGTGCTCATCTCTTTCTTAAACTATCAAAATATGCGACAAACTGTTCACCCATATGCAAGAAGAATCGCCATGATGGTTTCTCCGGGGTTTTATGCTGCCCATACAAATAAAATTACAGCATATCCACGGAGTGAATAATGATGAGTAGAACGAAGTGCTAGAGGCTTTCATCACCAAACCGTGAACGATCCACGAATATCGCCCACTACATCATCAAAGACGTGACAAATACTATATATTTATACAAGAACTTTTATCATTCGTAAGTGGTAGCTATACATCCCTTCCCTTCCCCCTTCATTATAAGGGCTTATGGTTGGTGAAGTGGTGGATCGACGAAACAGTGGGCAGTTTACAAAGGTGGCACTATAGGCGGTCACGTACAAACAAGGGATGGACACAGTGGGACAATCTATGGTTCTTTAAAAAAACGCGCATCTAGATACAAGTACACGACCATCTTGCAATTCATATTGGCTACTTCAAACAGTATTTGCTTTATAGTCGGTTAAGTGGTGGATCATTGATGGGGCATTGTGAGACGTTTGCAAGGACGAAGTAGTGGGCAGTTGGTAAAGTGGAACTATAGGTAGTCACGTACATACATACAAGAAATGGATGGACAGACTGATGCCTTTAGGAGCTTTGCCCCTAAAAAAAGATTGGTATTACAGTTTTCTTCTGCTCACTTTAAAAGAAACAAACAAGCACCAAATAATGTTCGAAAAAGGTTATGCGCAGACAGAAGTGGGATGACTTGCAGCATTTCATGAGAACATACATCCGCGGCACGCCTTCATTCGAATTTCGTCACTCCCTTGTGACGGGTAGTTCTGGTCTGACATAGGGGAACGATTGTGGTTCATGAGCGTCTTGTGTAATCATTTTATATTTTACAATTGAAATTCAATGACAAATATCTCTAATTACGTGTAACTTTTCCGATTTCTAAAAAAATAAGAATGTCAAACAGGAATGCACTACAACTTTGTATTATAAACACCTGCCTTTAAGTCAATCATTAAAAAGTCAGTTAAAGAGTTTTAATGATTAGTTTGCAGTAAAGTATTTTAGCCTTGACATGGAGTTTGTGCGCAAAAACAACAGGAGCTTTACTATCATAGGTCATTTATAAAAAATCTGTGTTTTCTAAAAGAAAACACTGTGTGATGACCAATAGTCAATGTTACAATTTAGAGAAGCATCAAAGTTAACCTTTAGTATCAGTCTGTAATATTAATCTGCAAACGCCAGTAACACTTGAACCATGATATTTAGTGAGCTTGTGCGAATAGGAAATTTAAGGTTCGAAGCAAATTAGAAGTGAGCAGTAATTTTGGTCGAATAATTAAGAATCGAATTCGAATAGTAACATAAGACATATAAAGAAAATGAGCATACTTATTATGACTAACTAACCTACACAATATTTTTTAAAAATTGGAATAGGCCTCTATACAAATGCCTTTTTTTTTCGTTCAAGGAAAGTGAAAATAACTTTCAGCAGTAGCAGGATTTGGCTTTCAGCAGCACGAGATTGATGATTGATATGTCGGGTTTAACGTCCCAAAACCACCATATGATTATGAGAGACGCCGTAGTGGAGGGCTCCGAAAATTTTGACCACCTGGGGTTCTTTAACGTGCACCCAAATCTGAGTACACGGGCCTACAACATTTCCGCCTCCATCGGAAATGCAGCCGCCGCAGCCGGGATTCGAACCCGCGACCTGCGGGTCAGCAGCCGAGTACCTTGACCACTAGACCACCGCGGCGGGGCTCAGCAGCACGAGAGTCATAACCCTTAATATAAGTAGCATTTTAAAATTTATGATACTTAGTGCATATAAGCCGTCATAACAAGCTTTCAAGCTTGATAAAATGAATTGATTTGAGGGTAATATTTTGATTTAAACGGGTCGTGTGACACTTTTCGAAGTACCCACAGAATGAATTTACTAAAGAAGCTTATAGCCTCATAAATTCACCGCCGTAAAAATTTTTAGAATACGTCCAATACGCGCGGAGTTGCAAAGATTTCTCGCACACTGCAAGTGCAATCTACCTTTATGTCTCGCTAAAAGCTAAGCAGGGAGGGATGGCACGTGGAGAAAAAATAGGTCGCGTGCTTTCCAAGTTTGTGGAGTTATTTGCCGACAGAAGACAGCAATTCTTAGCTGACTTTGAGAATTTATTGTGAATCGCACACCGCGTGCAGCGTTATAATATCTGGCATGCGCGTCTCCGGTAGCCTCGACTACCGATCGGCAGCATTTTCTGACAGTGCTCAAAAAGTGTTGCAGGGCCTTTTTAAATTTTAAGGGGGGCTTCGCGGCAGAGCGAATTTCTCCTGAATAAGTGCTTCCACGTTTCAACACCCCTACACTGCAGTGAAACCACCTTTACAAACGATATATTCAAATTAATATGCATTATTTGTCCCTTGCGAATTTCAACTTATTAAATTAGAATCGAAGTGCATTCGAATACCCTACTATTCGTTCAACTATTCAAAGCATTCAAATATTCGCACAAGCCTAATAATTAGGATAGCACATATTTATCAGTTGCATCCCAAGTAACCACAGATATCCACTGGCTGTTCATTCTGAATACAAATGTCCGGCCGTATGGATATCCAACACAGATAGCCAATAGACGTACTGAAACATACATGTCCTGTCTGGCTATTTTCTGGATGTCCGAACTGGGTGTCCAACCAGACATTAAGTTTTGGACGTTTTACTGGCTGTCCATATGAGGACACGCGAAGGATATATGCATTTGCTTATGAATTATTGTAAAATTAGAATGTAGTGAAAATATACAGAGATCTGCAGAATCCCGAGAGACAATCTCATAAAATATCATCAAAAATGCTACTATAAAATTCATTCAAATTTCGCCACGTGTTTCATCTCAGGATGCCAAATAATTTTGCTTCCTGAGGCAAAACAATCTGGCTGATTCGATATGTGTATCATATGTCATAAGAAAAAATGTATTTAGCGTTATTATTATCGCATGTGAACTAACCAAAATGCGGATTGAGCGCGTCATAGCAGTCATCATGAGGCAAACCTCCATGCGCTAGCCTCGGCACTTCTCAACAAGTGGTGCCCCGCAGTCGCCCAGAATCCTCAAACGTACACGTCATGCTAGCCCTGCCCCTATGAATGTGTTGGGAGAAATCGGATACCATTGTGCCTATTGTTCCGAAACCTGCTTGACCAGCGGCACGCACTGAGTGAAAGAGCACGGGAAAAGAGGGTGTTTGTGTCGCGTCCACTGTGGTCGCCTCGCACGTATGTAACGCTGAGCCGTTCTCCAAACGGCAGAAGGCAGAATTTTTTTTTCAAGCACGCCCGTGGTGACATCAACAGCATTATGTGAAGTTACAAAACATGACTTTTCTACAAGAAACACCGAAATGTGGCAAGAGCCCACCACTGTTTTCAGCAGATATTACCAGGGCAAGTAGCAGCAACCCCACTCACTCGCACGGCACAGGTAAGGCCACATGTTACATATCTGTTCTTTACATCTTATATAGGTCAGTTATCTGTTCTTAGCACATGTTAACTATTGTACATTATTTGTATAAGCCCTCCTAATATGCGGCATGTTTCCATTTTTTCATTTGCTCACATATTCCTTGCTAATAATGGATTCAAGACGAGCACATGGTCAGTGCCTGCACACCTTTCTTAGAAGCACGTGCTACACCTATTAGTCTTTCTCATGTGTTTGTCTCTATGTATGTATTGCAGTTACTAAAATAACATTACCATAAACATGCTTGAGTTGGGTTTGCTGCTAATAACTCAATTTATTAAACCCGTAAAGAAACAAGCAATTGCTGCCGCCTAACAAGTCATGGTACTTGAAGGCAGAAGGGCATTGAACTCTGAAATCTTGTAAGACTACGTACACATTTTCACAATCGCGGCGGCGGACTGTGAGTTATGTGCTTCTTAACTTTGATACATGTTGATAATGAAGGCGTGATTGTTCTTGAAAGGCCGCTTGGACTCCATTCTTTTTAGAATTCATTTGCAGCAGAAAAGCTCCCACGGAAAAAAGACAGGCCCCTCTGAGTAGGCTGTGTGGGTACGTTGTTCACATGAAAGGTTTTTCTTGAATATGCACTAGCTCTATACACACAAACATTTTATATATATATATATATATATATATATATATATATATATATATATATATATATACACATTAATGAGATCTAACACACAATAATCTCAATATTATCGTGTCAAAACACGGAAAAACAAGCCCTTGGGTATACACTTCTTTCCCTTATATATATATATATAGATATATATAGTCGCATAAACATTGATGTAGCTATTTTCTTTTAACATTTGCCTGGTTCTAATGTCGCGGGATCACCCAAGAGTAGGGTTGTGATGGTCGCACCAGCTTTGTTGTGGTCGTAGGAAGCTACCCACGAGGAAGCTTCCTCGTAGGGTGCTTCTACGAGTGGTTGTTTCTCACGTAGAGGGTCGCGAACGGCTTTCCGCGGCGCCAGATAGTCTGCGGAGAAGTTGCATGGTGGAAGCCTAAACGGACGTAGAGATAGTTTCCTGTGTGTGTGTACTTTAGTTTAGGTCATTATTCCTTAGTTTGACAGTAGTCTTCGTGGTGAAACTCGGTGGAGGCCCCTGCGCTTGAATGTACCTGCTTGAATTCGTTCCACCCGATCTGAGTTGTCAAGAGAGACGTTGGTGTGGTCCTTTCCAGTTTGGTCTCCGGGCGGGCTCTCGGGATGTTGCCAGGGGAGCCGGGAGAGAGACGCACAATGGACGCGGTGAGAGCAGGTTGCAGCAATTTCTGCGCAGAGTTGTCTCAGTTATGTCGCGTATAAGAGGGTACAATCTCAAAAAGAAGTGCTATAGCCAAATAAACTAGTTAGGAGAAAGTCTATGGAGATGCTGTGTGTATGTGTCGATCCTCTCTCTGACGGTGACCAAGTAGCAGTCAGAAGGCTATGCTACAAAGTGGTGAAGGCTGCGTGGTAACGAAGAACCCCTGTACAGTGATGCCCAAACCAGAATGGCGTGGACGACATTGCGAGGATGGCTCACCTTACAACTGCGCCAACCTCGAGACACTTCATCGAACCCCGATGTTCAAAGGTACACCTGAGTAATCCGTATTTGAGTGGGTGACCTGCTATGAACATGTATCTTCACTCAACTCATGGGATGACGATACAAAGGTGAAATTTCTTTATTTGGCTTTGGAGGGAGATGCAGAAATATGGTACACCACGAAAATTGTGACCAGCACTCCTAATATGTGGGAAGTGTGGACCATGCTGATGAAGTCTAGCTTCACTGGCCACCACGCAGCGGAGATGACTTGCCTGAGACTAGAGAATTGAGTGAAATTACCGTGCCAGAGCCCGGAGCAATATTGTTATGATGTACTGCAGCTCTGCGCCCGCGTAGACCAAGTCATGAAAGAGGAAGACCGCATACGTCATTTTTTGCACGAACTCTGTGCCGATGCTCGCGAGAAAATGGTCCTCGCAAACCCGACAAGTTTTGGAGAATTTTTACAAATTCTGCAGTGAATAAATTATGCCGCGTTTGTGGACCGTGCCCATTTCACTGCTTTAAACAGCTACCTCCCAACTAAAAGTTATGCAGCCGTGGTCAGCCATCATTCCTGGGGAATCAATCACGACACAGCCTTCTCTGGTGAGTGCCCCTGTTCGCGAGCAGTGCCAGGACGCCGTGCAAACATGCATTTCGAGCGCCCAACATCACCAACGCGATGCTGCGAGCAATGCGTGATTAAAGGACATCGCCAAGTCGATTAAGACACTTGCCGATAGGCTGAAAACTGTAGAGAAAGAGATGTGCCGGCCGTCTGCCCAGTGAACTCCTACAACATCCCACGGTGACGATGGGCGCCCCCGGTGCTAATACTGCCATCGCCTCGGGTACATCGCGCAACAATGTCAGAGGCAGTACGAGAACCAGCAGCGGCAGAGAAGGGACGAAAAAAGCGGCAATGGTGAGCGGCATTTACTAAGAAAACGGGAATGGCCAGGCATAGGGAGCCAGCCTGACAGTCTGCACATCGGCCGAAAACCAATTAGTCTATCTTCCAGTCAAGGCGAACGGAAGAAGTGACAGACTAATCGTTGACATCGGCTCTTCTGTAAATGTTGTCTTCCTTGATCTCGCGCAGATCACTTCAGTTCGAGAATTGAGAGAGCTTGGAATTTTGATTAGAGGAATTGGAGGAAATATCCTATCGCGCATGGGGGAAACGGAAATACTTCTTGAATTTGGCACTGTGCAAGTAAGTCAGAAATTTCTAATTGTCAAGGAATGTCCTTACGAGCTGCTGGGTGGGCTCCCATTTTGCCGAGCAGCTTGGTTAGTTATTGATTTTTTTGCAGAGAAATTGCAGATTGGGGGACAAGCATTTGATCGTCAAGTAGAGTCAAAGAGTGTCACACACAGTGCTGTCCTGGCAAGGTGCCAAGAGGAGATATGCCTAGAGCCACGAACCGAGGTGGTAGTGCCTGTTCAGATTCCCATAGACGGTGTCCACATTGTCAAGCCAAATATGAATTTGAGAAACGGGTTGAGTGTAGCACAAACTGTGACGAATGTGTTGAGTGGTGTCGGCATTGTCCGTGTGGCTAGCCCTACTTTGTCGTCAGTAACATTGCATTGCGGCGCCAAGCTTGACTGGTCTGCGTCTATGATGCGCAGCTCGGCATCGCCACACCGGACTGCACAGCTAGTAGCAGTGACTTCGAAGTGCACGTTGGAGACCATTTGCAACCTTCCGAAAGAGATGAGCTGCTTTTACTTGTGAATAAGTTCCACCGTTTGTTTACAGGAGAACATAACCCTATTCAAAAAAACTGACGTCGCGGAGCATGTCATAAACATGCGTTGATTAAAATGGCATACGGTTCACTGGCAAGAAGTGAGGCTTAAACATTACAAACGACATTTATTTCCAGCTGTTTTGGTCGATTCCTGGCTGCAATTTCTCGTGAGCACGGACTTGCTCGTGGAAGGAGGCGCTTCTTTTTCCTGGGTTTGACCTCGCGCTAAGCTTGATTAAACATACTCCCGGCCGCCAAGTCACTAGTTCAGCTCGAGCGAATAAAGTTTTTTATCGGCCTTGTGGTAACAACCCCTCGCTATTGTAGGATCTTGCACGAACGGATATGGTCATCATCTCCTCTGTAAACTTCCAGAACTCTTGCAAGTTTCCACATTTGTCGGGGTAATTTTTCTTCATAGACTATGACGATGTCTCCTGCTTTAACTTCTTTGGTGGGTCTAGAACACAAAAAGTGCGCTGATCGAAGTTGAAGCAGATATTCTTTTGTCCACCGGTTCCAAAAGTTTTCACTTAGCTATTTTCTGTATGCGTGCCGTCGTAAAGCTTCCGTGCGCGTTGGGTTCATTGGCGTGTCGTTGCCGCCCTGCGGTAGCACCGTAAGTTTCCTTCCAATAATAAGGTCTTCTGGGGTTAACGCACAAGGTTCCCCGCTGTCAGGCTCGATGAAGGTGAGAGGCCTCGAGTTCACAATGGCGGCCTCCACTTCCGACAACACAGTAGTCAGCTCCTCAAAGTAGTTAAGTCGAACTTTGCCGAGAACATTTCTCAGTAGAAGCTTGATAGTCCGGACCAGACGCTCCCATCTACCCCACCATGGAGCGCTGGGAAGAATAAACTTCCAGGTGATCCTCTTGTGACCCAAGTGTGCTGATACGTCCTCTTGAGAAACCATCCGACAGAGTTTCTCCAAGTCTCTTGACGTCTTCTTGAACGTTCTTGCATTGTCTGAATAAATTACGTGAGGGAGACCCCTTCGTGCTACAAAGCGTCGTAAACACATGAGGAAGGCTTCTGAGGTCAGGCTCGAAACCAGTTCCAGGTGGACTGCTCTGGATGTAGCACATACAAAAAGCGCTATGTAGCATTTGCTCGCTGCAGCCCCGGCTGTAGTCACAACAAAGAGCGGTCCTGCCAAGTCAACTCCAGTGACTTCGAATGGGTTCGTCACTGTCAAACAATGGCGTGCTATAGAAGCTGTCGGAGCATCGCCTGCGCTTATACTGAAGCGTCTGCACGTATAGCATCCGTGTATCATTTTTTTCACCAGTGTTCGTGCCAGGCAGATCCAATATTGCTCTCTTAAGTGTGACAAAGTGTCTCTCACACCTCCATGTAAAGTTTCGCAGTGTGCTCGTACTGGCAATAATGTGCAAAAGCGATGATCGTGCGGGAGGATGACTGGGTGTTTTGGCTCTTTAGATGCTTCGAGGTGTAACAAGTGCTCACCGACCCAAAGGAAACTGTTGTCATCCAAGAACGGGTTGAGGTCTCTGGTTATAGAGTCCTCCTTTGCACTTGTGGCTTTTCGAATTGAGCTCATTTCTTCTCTGAAGGATTGTTGCTGCACATGCCTGATCCAATAATTTTCAGCTTCAGCAATTTCTTCAGTTACTATAAATCCAGTGTGCGCTGCGATTTTCATTCAGCAGTGTTCAATGAATCTGAATACCCAGGCCGTGACCCTGAGTAGCCTTTCAGTTTTTCTGTAACTGTTTATGTCCAGGACTGGTACCAACGTTGTCTTACTGGATATTGCAATGTGCATGGCAATCATTTCAGAAGAAATCCTGTCGTTGGTGCTGATAGCTTCTGATGGTGGTTGAAGCCATCGATCTTCTGATTCGCATAGCCAGTCTGGTTCATGTTGCCACATGTTACTGGATAATAATTTCTCCATAGAAACTCCACGTGTAAGCAGGTCAGCTGAATTCACATGACCAGGGCAATACCTCCACATAGAAGGATTTTTTCCCCTGATCTCTTTCACTCTGTTTGGCACAAACTACTTCCATTTCATCATGTCGCCTTTTATCCACAAAAGTGTGATTGTGGAATCTGACCACAAAGTACAGTCGATCTCGAAGCCCGTGAGTGCACTTGACACACAGCAAAGTAGCCTTGCTCCAATCAAGGCTCCTAGAAGCTCTAGCCGTGGTAGTGTCATTGTCTTGATAGGTGCTACACGGGCTTTTGTGATCAGCAATTCGGGCTTCGCTGAACAGCTCGGTACTACGTAAAGTGCTGCACCGTATGCCGAAGGGCTTGCGTCCCAAAATACATGCACCTGTAGCTCTCTGGGTGATGCGGGTGATTTGCCTCCACTGCCAAAATAATGCGGCATGAAAACATTCTGCAAAAGCGGTAGTTGATGCACCCATTCACGCCACTCATCCTGAAGATCTGGAGGTAGCTGCTCATCCCATGCTATTCCACATGTCCATAACTTTTGGAAGATCCTTATAGCAATGGTGAATGGCGCAACAAATCCCATGGTGTCGAATATTCTGGAAGCAGCTTGAAGAACGAACCGCTTGGTATCACGTTTTTCTTTCATAAACTCGAGAAGGCCCCTCAAATAAAATGTGAAATTATCCGTGTGTGGATTCACTGTAATTCCAAGTACTTTTGCACTTGTCACATGGAGGATAGCCAGCTCCTTGCCTGCAGTTTATTCCTCAGGCTCTAATGCGATAATCAATCCATCCAAGTTAATCGTCCATTTCTTCAGTGTCATTCCTGTTTGCTGCATAATCTCCTTGGCTTCTCTACAGATTTGAAGTGCTTCTTCATCTAACTCTGCTCCAGCCACTAGATCGTCTACGTAGAATGATTCACTGAGAAATCTTGCGGTTCTGGTTTTGCTTGAATGCATGCTCCTCAGATGATGGAGTATAGTTGCTGTCAGTAGGTAAGTACTGCACCTCGCTCCGAATGGCACTCTCGTCATTCTCTACTCTTGAATATCGTCCCCTGAGAAATGCAGTGCTTTCTTCTCTCGAAACCAGAGGAACCTAAAGGCATCTCTGCCTTTCTCAGCGATTGAAATTCAAAGGAATGCCTTTTCAATGTCCGCAAGAAGAGCTATACGGTGCATTCTGAAACGTAATAATACTTTCACAAGATCCTGGTACAGGTTTTCACCCTTTTTCAGGCATTCATTCAATGAAAAGCACCCTTTTGCATGACAGGAAGTGTCGAAAATGATCCGGACCTTTGTGGTGAGTGCGTGCTCTCAGATCACTTCTCTATGCGGCATATCAACTTTTGACGAATCCAGGGGTGGCCCGTTAACAACTTCTGCATGTCCCGCTCATACGTACTCCCGTACGGTTGTGTCATACATCTCCAAGAGTCCTTCCTTGTTCAACAGTCGGGAAAGAAGTTTCCAAAGTATTGTTATAACCACTTGCTTGTTGTCCGAGAGCTCAACGTCTTTTTTCCAGGGCAGCGTAACCTCGTATCTTCCGCTCCTAAGGCAGACAGTCTGTTCGAATTGCTGGAGTGCTGGACTGAGCTTGCTCTCACTGTCGACGGCGTCTGTTATTCCTACGCTCTCGAGTTCCCAAAATGAACAAAGGAATTCGTCCCTCTCTTGTACACTGGTTTTCAATACGCAGACCATAACGCCCGATGCCATGCTAGTGTTTCCTTGAAACATCCACCCCAGCTTCGAGTTCATAGCAATAAGCGTGTCATTGCCTGCGCATCGAGGGACCTCTCCTGTCATCACCGTTCACATTTGGTCGGAACCGATGAGAACACTGATGCCTTCTTCCCCGACAACGGATCCGTATAGTAGTTGATCAGCGATGTCTTTTCCAGCTCTCTGTATTTCCGCAACGAATGGTGAATTTTTAGTACTTGCTTCGATATCTTGGCATATGTGCGGAATTTCTATTGCTTTCAAGGTAACTTCAGTGTATGAAAACCGACTCTTCAATCGAAGCTGCACAACACGTTGCCTTTGCGCTGCTCGACTTGACTTGCTTGCGAAAGTGTTGAGCGCAATGATGGTGGATCCCACACATGGCAACTTCAGCTGCTTTGATAGCCTCTCTGAGACGAATGTGCGCTGACTTCCTCCGTTTTGACACCTTTGACATACTGACATGGGCCCAAGCCCGAAACGTCTGAGAAGTATGCTCGTTGATAAACTCTCGAGGGTATGTCGATTCTTTTCTAGAGATGCACATACAGAGAGGGCTCGGCAGCACCGCAATGGACCGAGCTAAACTTCCTTGCCTCTTCTTGGTGCAGTTTCTTGGATTTTGGTGCCTACAGCTCTCGGAACCTCCCGGAGTGCACCTCGCTTGCCTTGCCGCGATCGACACCCTGGGTCTGCCGTTCACGAGCCGTCTTTCAATGTGGAAGGCAGATGAAGCGGCAGCTGCTGACCCCAAAAAGGCCCGCGCACCCAGTTCTACGCAGCCACTTCACTCCCACTGGCCATATCTGGTGACATCTTGGCGATACCGCACCTATCTGGAAGCCGGGACATCCAGCACAGCGCATGCGTTCAACCTGGACATAAAGCCCGCCCGGATCGTCGCGGCGCTCAGTGGGCTCGGCAGCACCGCAATGAACCGAGCTAAACTTCCTTGCCTCTTCTTGGTGCAGTTTCTTGGATTTTGGTGCCTACAGCTCTCGGAACCTCCCGGAGTGCACCTCGCTTGCCCTGCCGCGATCGACACCCTGGGTCTGCCGTTCACGAGCCGTCTTTCGATGTGGAAGGCGGACGAAGCGGCAGCTGCTGACCCCGAAAAGCCCCGCGCACCCAGTTCTACGCAGCCACTTCGCTCCCACTGGCCATATCTGGTGACATCTTGGCGACACCGCACCTATCTGGAAGCCGGGACATCCAGCACGGCGCATGCGTTCAACCTGGACATAAAGCCCGCCCGGATCGTCGCGGCGCTCAGTGAGCTCGCCAGCACCGCAATGGACCGAGCTGAACTTTCTTGCCTCTTCTTGGTGCAGGTAACAAACCGCTATAGTCTTTTTACTAAGCGAACTAGTTACCGTGCCCTAGTTGTGCTGCCGAGCCCACACTGGTTTTGTACTTTTGCTTATGACTGTACAAACGCACTTATGCAGCTTCTCTTGTTAGCTGGCGATGTAGAGACCAACCCTGGACCTGACTCCCCCCACTCTTCTGGCTCTGCTGACGTTTTGTCGCAAAGGCTCAAGGTACTTAAAGAACTACAAACTGGTCAGGCAGTTATGTTAGAGCAATTAAAAGCGATTCAGACAAGACTAGTGGAGCATGAAAAGACCTTCGGAGAGATGAAAGAACGGCTAGATAAGATCGAGTCAGACCATGCTTCCCTAGAGACTATGAGGCCGCTACTGACAGCCTTGCAGTCGGATGCTGATGGCAATGCTCAACATATAAAATTGATAACTGCTCGAGTCAATGACGCAGAGAACAGATCAAGGCGCAATAACTTGGTTTTTTATGGGCATCAGGACGCCCAGAACGAATCGTGGGAAGAGTCGGAAAAAATAGTAATTGAGCACTGCAATCGCCTCCTTCAAACTATCGTTCAACCCCGTGACATTGAAAGGGCCTATCGCATAGGTACGTTCCGCACCGGAAAGTGCAGACCAATAATAGTGAAATTCGTGCATTTTAAAGATAAGGACCATATACTATCACTTAACAGTAAGCTCAAAGACACCGTCTTTAGCATTTCTCAGGATCTCTCCCCTAGTGCACGCCTTGCCCATAAGCGCCTAATTGAATTTGGGAAAACTCAAAACTCGAGCTTCAAGCTACGCCATGAAACACTGACCGTAAACAACAAAACCTATGTATTTGATCATGCTTCAAATACGGTTGTCGAAAAGAGCTCATAGCAGCCAAGAAATAAACTACGCGAGTCACGTCCTTTTCATCAGTCTTTATCATTTTTGTTAACCAACATACGAAGTGTCATTCCGAAGCGAGATAAGCTATGCGACCTGATAAATTCTTCATCTTAAAATATTGTGCTACTAACAGAAACGTGGCTTAACTCGTTAGTCGATGATTCGGAAATATTGCCTTGTCTCTCTGACTTTGACATATTTCGCAAGGACAGGGATAACAACTTGCGCGGTGGTGGTGTTCTTGTAGCCACGAAACGGGACCTACGCTGCGTGCGCATCAATATTACATCGCCATTAGAAATTGTTTGGCTCTGCTGCCACGCATCCCACCAGCGCATCTAGATCGGAGTTTGTTATCGCGCTCCTAGTACGGACAGTTCTTTTTCACGTCTGCTTCACGAAAATTTGAACTAACTAAGAACGACCCACCCAAACAGTCCTATATTGTTATTTGGCGATTTTAATTTCCCTAGTATAAATTGGTCTGATACTGCTTCTATGTCATCAAAAACACCCCCCCTGGCGAGTTCATCAACACTTGCCTCACCTTCGGATTGTCCCAACTGGTCTCTCAGCCCACGCGTGTTACCGACCACTCGTCTTAACATATTAGATCTTGTTTTAACTTCACACCCTGAGAACGTCTCCCCTATCACCTACCTGCGTGGCCTGAGTGATCATTTGGTTGTGCATGCCTCATTCTCATGCAGTTTACACATAAGTAAAAAAACCAGAAAAACACTTATGTTGTACGATAAAGGGGATTACGACAGTATGAACCGGGATTTATCAACGTTCTTAGAAAATTTTTCAGCCAGTTTTGCGCAGCGTTCACTTGAATCCAACTGGCTTCTTTTTAGATCAGAGATGCAACGCCTAATACGCCTTTATATTCCTACTAAAACGATATCGGAACGCCCGAGTTCTCCGTGGTTTAATACATCCCTTAAACGCTTAAACAATAAGAAAAAGCGATAAGTGCTCTCCGGTGTTCCACAAGGAACCGTCCTGGGGCCACTTCTTTTTCTCATATATATAAATGATCTCCCCACAAATCTTACATCGAACATCCGTCTTTTCGCAGACGACTGCGTCATTTATCGCTCTATAAGTGGCACCTGTGACATATCCGCACTACAAGAAGACTTATTTCGCGTACAGGTTTGGTGCAATAACTGGCTGATGTCGTTAAATGTCCAAAAGACTGTGCACGTTTCTTTCCACCGCCGCCACAATTTTGTGCAGCCTAAGTATACTATTAACAATATTGCTATTGATTCTGCCGACTCCGTTAAATACTTAGGTGTCCATATATCCCACGACTTAAACTGGTCTTGTCACATTAACCACATAACGAACTCAGCTAACCGTGCTCTTGGCTACCTGCGCCGTAATCTTGGCCTAACCCCTCCCTCAATAAAATTACTTGCATACGAAACTTTCGTGCGGCCCAAATTAGAATATGCAAATGCTATCTTCGATCCTTACCAAACTTATTTGATCAACACCCTGGAATCTGTCCAAAATCGCGCGGCTCGATTTGTTTTGTCTGATTACTCTCATTATTCAAGTGTTTCAGCATTAAAAGCAGACCTTAACCTTCCTTCACTTCAATCTCGCCGCAAAATAGCTCGACTGTGTCTTTACCACAAATTCTTCCACTCGCAACAACTCAGAAATCAGTACATCCGACTAGCCCACCGTATTTCCCGTACTAGCCATGCCAACGCAGTCTATCCGGAACGTGCCCATACTAATACATTCCAACAATCATTTTTCATACACACATCCCGAGACTGGAATGACCTACCTGCTGAAGTTGCTACCATCATGGACCAATCTCGTTTCAAGCACGCCATTGTAGTGCCCCCATAATTAATGTACCCATTCTGTTGCTGTCGCTACGATATTGTAACCCTCCTTTCTAGTATTGTGCCGCACCCCTTATATAGAAGTGCCGCCATAACTTCTGTACATAGTCTGTTGCCGTTACCATGTTGTTACCCTTCTTTCAAGTGCCTTGTCATGCCCACCCCTCATGTAATGTCCCTATGGGACCTTTGAGGAATCAATAAATAAATAAATAAGTCGTGTTGGTGCGTGGCTTACTTGCCCGTATTCTAGCATTTGTCCTGCCGGTTTCTCGTGTCTTCTGGCTTAATTTCTGGGGATCACATGCACTTGTGGCACGACGCCCTTGACAGGTAGAGCACGTAATCTTGCGCCTGCAATCACATGCCCTGTGACCTTTCGTAGTGCATCGAAAACACCTCGTGTCTCCTGATAGAATGCACTTCTTTTCTGGTAGCGGGAGATCCAACGAGCACTCTTTTGTGGAATGTTGGCTCGATTTCCAAACTCACAGTTCTCAGGTACCTTCTTTGTGTTCTCATGGAGAACTGAGGATGTGGGTTTTGAGCTACAAGACTGCCGTGATTTGTTCTGCGCATTCTTTTCTACGATGGTTAGCGAACTCACTCTTCTCTAAGCTCTCCACTTTGATAGACAAGAAACTTAATTGGCGTTCCAGCTCCGTGTTAGAAGCTTCATTACTGATGTAGCTCGCTGCCCGATTGGTGCATGACCGATGATACTGTACAACGAGATCGTGTGGTAAAGCCCACAGCAATATGTTGCACAGCATTGCAGAAAAGAATGTCTTGCTCAGCACAAGGGTCTCCAGTCCTCTGATGTTGATGATGACCTGGTCGTACAGCTTGCGAAGAGCCGTCGGGTCACTTGAACGGACTGAAGGCAATGTACGAAGCCTGGAGAAGTACTCCTGCTCGAGTCTCGTTCTGTCACCAAAGCGTTTCTTGAGTATGTCGATGGCGTCCTTGTAGCAAGCTTCTGTGGTTGGCAGGCCCACAATAGCTGAAGCTGCATCGCCCCTTAGGAAGAACCTCACATAGTTGAACTTGTCCATTGCCGTGAGGTTTCCGTTCATGTGAACCATCTGGTCAAATTGCTCCAAAAAGTCATTCCACTGGCGCAGGTCACCAGCAAATGGGGCGATGGTAAGCTTGGGAAGCTTGGCACCACAGGCTCCAGCGGTACTCGCTATGGACGAAGTCTGAAGCTCCGGTGCTGATGACGTGGCCACAACATTACGGTCACACTTGCTAAGAAGCTCACTCATGACGCTGTTAGTGTTGTCTTCATATTCAAGGATGGTGTCGTACTCTTCCTCAAACTCTTCATATGGTATGTGGCTCTCTAACTCCCTGTTGATTTGGTTCAGCTCATCGTTGTTCGCCTTCAAACGTTCGTACATGGAGTTAAGCTGATCGATGGTGGCTGCCACATCGCCGAGAAGAGCTCTTGCCTTGTTGATAATCCTGGTGTTGAGAGATCATCTTGACGTCCGCTTTGGTTTCAGCCGCTCCATAGGGTTCAGTTGACTCGTAGCCTTCCGTAGTCTTCTGTGGTCCCTCGTAGCAGTTCCTGGATCTTCGGCACAAAACTGATTAAAATGACATACGATTCACTGGCAAGAAGTGAGGCTTAAACATTACGAACGACATTTATTTCCAGCTGTTTTGACGATTCCTGGCTGCAAGTGCCCGTGAACACGGACTTGCTAATGGAAGGAGGCGCTGCTTCTTCCTCGGTTTGACCTGGCGCTGCGCTGATTAAAATGGCATACGGTTCACTGGCAAGAAGTGAGGTTAAAACATTACAAACGACATTTATTTCTAGCTGTTTTGACGATTCCTGGCTTCAAGTGCCCGTGAACACGAACTTGCTCATGGAAGGAGGCGCTTCTTCTTCCTCGGTTTGACCTGGCGCTGCGCTTGATTGAACACGGATGATTCGGCTCCCATTCATCAACAACCCTACTGTCATTCTGCCTTTGAAAGGGAGGTTATTAGGCGGCAGGTTGACGATATGCTTCGTGACAGAGTGATCAGAAAGTCCAACTGTCCATGGTCGTCCCCTGTGGTTCTGGTAAAGAAGCCGTACGGTGGCTGGCACTTCTGTGTGTATTTCAGAAGAGTCAATGCTGTCACGAAGAGAGACGTGCACCCTTTGCCGAGTATCGACGACATTCTTGATGTGCTGCAGAGATCCCGTTACTTCACGACATTAGACTCAACATCAGGCTACTGGCAAATCCGAATTTGAGAAGAGGATAAACCCAAAACAGCATTCTCCTGTTGGCTAGGACTCTACGAATTCAATGTTGTCCTTTCCGGTCTGTGTATCGCCCCCCCCCCCCTCCTCATTCCAAAAAATGATTATTAAGGTTCTCAGTGGTCTCCTCTGGAGAGTGTGTTTGGCCTACTTCGATGACATCGTGATTTTTCTTCAAGACCCTGGCAGCCTATTTAAAGGATTTGGAAAGTGTATTTTTGGCTTTGGACACAACTAACTTACGACTGAATCCTAAAAAGTGCTGCTTCGCTCGAAAGCAGATCAACTAACTCGGCCACATTCTCACAGGAGAAATAATTCGGCCGGATCCAAATAAAGTGGCAGCAATTGAAAAATTCCCGAGCCGCGAAACAGAAAAGGCATACAGAGCTTTCTTGAAATCTGTAATTATTATCGACGATTCATTAAGGATTTCTCCCATATTTCTCGACCCCTCATAAATTTCATCAAAAAAGATGTTCCTTTCGTCTGGGACGCGGCCTGCGAAGAGGCGATGCAGTCTCTCAAAGAAAAGCTCATAACAGCCCCCGTTCTGCGTCAGTTTGAGCTGGGAAAGCCGATATAGGTGCACACAGATGTGTGCGATAATGGCATTGGCGCCGTGATCGTGCAGGAAATCAGAGCTCAAAAAAGAGTGATCGACTATGCTAGCCGGCACGTTAACAAAGCGGAGATCAATACAGCGCAATCGAGAAGGAATGTCTTACGGTCTTGTACGCTTGTGGACAGTTTCGGCCATACGTTTTTGATACAAAAATCACAGTCGTCATCGATCAGGCTAGCCTTGTTTGGCTTATGAAGGTCAGGAATCTGCATTGTCGTCTCATGTGATGGTCTCTGTTGCTGCAGGAATTCGACGTAACATTGAAGCATCGACCTGGCCTGAAGAATGGAAATGCTGACACGCTCTCTCTTCTTCCTCATGATCCTGCACCAGTAAGCGAAGAAATCACATTACCGTTGCTGGTTCTGGATCGAGTGGACGTAGAAGAGAGACAGAGGGCAGATCTATGGATGAAAGAGATTATACAACACCTCGAGCACCCGAACACATTTGTTGTCAGAAAAATTTAAAAAACGGCATGAAGCTTTCGATTGACCGATGGTGTACTGTATCGGAGGGCAACAGCGTTTCAGGAAGACCGCGCCGCACTCATGTTCCTAAGTGCCTGAGAACAGATATTCTGAAGCACTGCGATGACGACACCACGGCAGGCCACCTCGGTGTCAGATGCACACGGGAAAAAGTATGTTGCTAGTATTTCTGGCCGAAGATGTTCGCATACGTGAGCAGGTATGTTCTCACCTGTCCAGACTGCCAGACGAGAAAGCCACCAGCAGGCAAATCGATCGGATTTCTCCAACCTATACCTCCAGCAGGGCGGCCATTCGAGCAAATCAGTATGAATTTTCTTGGACCCTTTGTGAAAAATAAACGCGGCAATCGCTACGTGCTTGTGATGACTGACTACCACACAAAGTGGGTAGAAGTGGTCGCCTGCCCCGCTGCGTTGGCCACTGAAGCAGCCTAAGCTTTTGTCGAGCAAGTGGTTCTACGACATGGAGCTCCGACGAAGATAATCACTGAGCGGGGAAAGCATTTTGTTAGTAACTTAATTGAAGAGATATTCCGAGTAATGGGAGGCAACCACGTCACAACCACCGCCTACCACCCGCAAATGAATGCCCTGTTTGAGAGGTTCAACCGTACGCTAGCAGACATGCTCAGTATGTATGCCTACAAATCACCGGGATTGGGATGAATTCTTTCCTTATGTTGTCTTCGGTTACAACTCTTCACAACAAGAGACAACCAGCTTCACCCCAATTTTTTTGTTGCATGGCCATGAACCGCCTTTGCCCATTGACGTGAGCCTCAACCTACAAAGTGACAATGAGGACGCTTTTGATGCATATGCAGTGGCGCAGAGGCTTCGGCAAGCTCCGGAGCTCGTGGCTCAGCATGAGAGGGACCAGCAAACAAAGAACAAAAAAGCGTGCGATGCCCGACGACGGGGCGCTGTGTTTCGACCGGGCAATTCGTCCAGGTGTAGACGCCCTCACGAGCGAGGGGCAAAACAACAAAGCTCCTGCACCGCTACCATGGACCAGTTCACCTGCTTTGACAAGTCGCGAAGAACAACTGGGAGGTCGTAAACCGCAGTGGAAGGAAGAATGACATTGTGAACGTAGCTTGTTTGAAACTGTGTCGCACCCATTCATGTCTAGACGATGATGCGGATGACAAGAGTGAGAGGAAACGCAAGTGTTCGGAGAGTGTTGACACCATAGTGCCGCAGGGTGGTGAAGAAGTTACGCCCGTGAGTAACCACAGTCAAAGTGAACATTGGACTAGTGACACCGAGGTCTACTTTGATCCCCGGGCACAATATTGCGACCATCAGCCGACAGCAAATGGAAAAGACTCTGGGCCATTGACAGTGGCACCGAGATTTGCTATACAGCCAGTGATGTTGAGTGAGTGATTTGTAGGACTTCTTTTTGAACTCCGTGTGTCGCAGTGTGTACTTTTGTACTGAGATGTGTATGTCAGAACTCCAGTTAGCAGTTTATCGTTTCCTCGTTTCACTGTTTTAAATCAAGTTTCATTTTGAGCATGCGTATTTCTTCATCTTGTATTAGTGCTTCACTGTCTTGCAGATGTAAAATGTTTTGTACATTTATTAGGTCGCGGGTCGCCTTTTTCGCATGTTATAGTTATGTATCTTTTAATTTATGTGTTTTATTTTAACTTGAAATGTCTTTGCTTTTTTGGGAGGGCACGAAGCACATTATGTCCTTGTGTGTGGCTTTTTAGTTTACTCATCAAAAGTGGGGACACTCTTAGTTCGCATAGGGGAGGTGTCGCGTCAACTTTGATGTAGCTATTTTTTTTTAACTTTTGGCTGGTTCCAATGATGCAGGATTGCCCAAGAGTAGGGTTGTGGTGGTCGCACTGGCTTTGTTGTGCTCGTAGGAAGCTTCCTACGAGGAAGCTTCTTCGTAGGGAGCTTCTACGAGCGGTTGTTTCTCAAGTAGAAGGTCGCGAATGGCTTTCCGAGGTGCCGGATAGTCTACGAGGAAGCTACACTGTGGAAGCCAAAACGGACGTCGCGTTAGTTTCCTGTGTGTGTTTACTTTAGTTTAGGCCTTTATTCTTCAGGTTGACAGCACTCCTCGTGGTGAAACTCAATGGAGGACCCCGCGCTTGGATGTACCTGTTTGAATTCGTTCCACCTGATCTGAGTTGTCAACAGAAACGTTTGTGTAGTCCTTTCCCGTTTGGTCCACAGGCGTGCTTTCGGGATGTTGCTGGGGGAGCCAGGAGAGAGTCGCACAGTGGACGCGGTGATAGCAGGTTGCAGCGATTGCTCCGCAGAGTTGTTTCAGTTATGCAGCGTATAAGTGAATACAATGTTAAAAAGAAGTGCTGTAGCCAAATAAATCAGTTAGAAGAAAGTCTATATGGATATGCTGTGTGTACATATCGATCCTCTTTCCGGCGGCGACCAAGTAGCGACCAGAACATTACGCTACAATATATATATATATATATATATATTCCGAGCGGCAGCCAACATGGACATTGGACATTGACAGGCCGGCCTTTCATAGGATATATATAGTATCTTATGAAAGACCTGTCAATGTCCATGTTGGCTGTCCTGAACGGATGTCGAGCGAACGTATAAATTTGTTACCTTTGTACATGTGATGTACGAGTGTACATTCGTGGGGATTTGATGGATGTCCAGAATATCCTAAATGCACGTCCCATCGTATGCCTACCAGATATCTGTGGTTACTTGGGATACCGATGCCAGCTGCATACAGTTGGCATAAAACAAGATGCATCACTCGAGCTAAGAGCATGTTCTGGTTTATACTTCACAAAATGGCCTTCCTACTCCCCTCCCCCCTCCCTCCCTCCTCCAATTTTTTTCAATTCTGCATGTGTGTATATATACGCACAGATACTAATACATTTACAAATACACAAACTATAGTTAAAAGCCCCTCCCTGAGCCTATGAAAAAAATTTCTGGCTATGCTACAGGATGGTATGTAGAAAGTTCTCACTAAGAGGTAATTTGTATCAAAAAGTGTGAAAGCATACATTTTGCTATTTCTTTTATGACCATTTTGCTATGTAAATAAATATGCACAATTCACCATAACAGAGAACCTGCCAAAGCATATGCAATCAGCTTATTACGTTTAATTTGTTGCAAACTCCATACAACATATGCATATGTCACATAACTTTTTCACATAACATTCCAGTACCAAAAGTTTTAATGCTGTATCAACAGCATTTGAATATACCAAAGAACTGAATATACAAAGAGCAGCAAACAAGAAGAATGTTGAAGGTCAGCTGTTAAAAATGAGTTTGTCTTGAACGAAAAATGAAACTTACTTTGTTTTCGGAAGCTACTGTTGTAGTCACAAGCACGAAGCAAACTTGAGTTTGGTAGAAAGTAGGCATGATCATTTCTGGCATAGAAGTAGCGCTTCCCACCAAACTTTCCATCTCCTGCCCCAATGGGATTATCCTGACAAAGAAGAGATAACAAGTCATTCAAAGAGAAACATTAAAGAAAAATTACATTTTCAGTGTCGGCTTTTTAAAGAGGATCACAATGATCATGGTTGCAACTTGTGATGCTAGACAACCAAAATGATTTGCTCAAAATCTACAAATTGGACCAAAATTAACGAATGGAAAAGTAACCATACACTCAAGTTCATCAGGATGCTAAACATGCAGTGCAGTGAATATATGAAGAAAAAAACAGAGACAAGAAAGAACACTGACTTTTTGTTTTCCTTCATAAACTTGTTAGGCTGTACTTACAGTATTTAGCATGAGACAACTTGCCCAAATCAAACTGGTATTGTAGGAGATCGCTATAATGAATACCTTCATAGCAAAAACAACCACTGTAAGAGATAACCTACAAAGAAAACATCAGATATGACTGAGCAAACACATGTAGCTACTTTTGCAGCATCATGTTTTGTTCTAGTTAATAACACCCTTTCTTGAACCTACCTCCACATTACAAATTTTTATGGACCTTGGCTGTTCGTTTATCACTGTTCCTATGCTCCGAGCTGTCCATCATTTTGTGCCAATCTTCAATTGGTAAAAGAGACTCCCTTGCGCAGGCAGTGGTCTTGAGTTGAACTCTTTTTTTTTTCATGAATCCACATACACACCCATTAAGCTTCCATTGGGCTTCCAGCAGGCTTCAATTGAACTTTTTTGGCTAAATGTTATTGATGTGCTTTATTTGCCAACTGATTCATCATTGTACTACTAGCTATGTATTCCTTATACTCATTATTTCATTCTTTTGCAAACAATGCAATGTATACACTTTGTACATGCTGCCAAGTTCATACTTTCACATGTTTTGTGTAGTTTTATCACTAGACTTTCTATTTCAGCATAGGTTGCCATTGTTTCAGGGGATAACGACACATGAGAGGGAGATTTGTGGGTAGCAGGAGCTAACATAGCAGATGTAGTGGGCCATGGCATAGGGCTCGCATCAGGCTGTGCGAAGAGACCAATATGAATCGCATGATCGTGTCGTTTTGACTGCATAATTTTTGTGAGTTGAGCAACGAAGTGTCCAAAGATGACTTTAACAGCTTAGATTTCATTTCAGAAAAAGATTGACACAAGAATTGATCTAGGACTTCAGCCGGTACCCGTAGGTGAGCATACTTTCTCATTCACATCTCTCGCGACTAGCCGAAGAGGCTTACTGCTTGTTTTGCATTGTTTTATTTGTGAGTCACAACAAGCTTTTAAAGAATAGCTAATTCATCAGCTTCTCAACCTTGACAATGCCAGGCCAGTCTCAACTGCTCCACCTCCTCCATGAGGCACGCACTCCACAAGCCAAAAAAAGCAGACAGGTGCAATAATTGCAAGCTCAGTTATGAGCAAAAGAAAACCAAGCTGAAAAACAAATGTTTTTTGCAGTAAATGTAAAGTAAATTTGTGTTTTACAACAGCGTGCAACTATTTCGTTGACTGGCACAAGCGTGATGGAGCATGAGTACTGCCGTTGGAGCACGAGTACTGTACATGAGTACTGCATGAGCGCAAACCTCGAACCTTAATCAAACATTGTCTGAAATACAGAAAACGGTTAAGGAACAAGCAGAGGCAACCAACAAACTCTCGCTTACAATATCCATCATCATGAATAGACTAGATAAACTCGAAGCTAACATAGCTAATCTCAACCCTAGGACACCTCCAGTACTTACAGCTACCACCCTTGTGATAAGCATTGAAGGCAATTCACACTTATTTCAGGGCACCACATCAGCGGCTAAACCAACTAATCTCATGAGGCCTGCCTCCTTTCATCCTCCTCCCTTTTCGATAGCCAAATAAAAATAGAGAAGCCAAAGAAAAGAAACTTGATTATTTGGCAGTGTAATTGTAGGAGCTATGAGGAGAAGAGAGCAGTCCTGCAACAACACCCCAGGGACAGAACAAAACCAGATGCTTTAATTTTGCAGGAAACCCATGGTTTAGCTAAGCTACGAGGATATCGGGCAACCCACCCTACAACAGTGGATAATAGAACACTAACCACTCTTGTGAGGAAGGGACTCGTAGGAATCTGCCATGACACCCATATCACAGAAATTGAGCATATGCTTCTAGAACTTGCCCTAACAAAAAAAAATTTCCGAGCACATTTGTTCTCAATTCGTAGAGCAATCCCGCACACATACGACAACGCTTTCTCATTCTTTTTAAGAAGGCCGTAGAAATAGCGGGACCCAATCCACTCGTCATAGGAGGAGATTTCAACGCTCCACAGTGCTTGGGGATATGAATACACAAGAGCAAAAAGAAAAATGCTATGGCAGGAAATTCAGGAAACAGCTTAACTCTCATCACCGACTCTGACTCCCCTACGCACATGGGAACTGGGCTTGCGAGAGACACCCCTCCAGACCTAACGTTAGTCTGTAACGCAGGGACAGCTGAATGAAAAAACACATTTGATCATCTGGGGAGTGATCATTGCATATTATAAATCATGATAGAAGCCATGGCTGCCGCAGAACTTCATAGACTGATGAGATGGACCAAGTAGAATAAGTTTCGGAAAGTGAAAAATGACGAAACCAAGAGCCTATCAGCAATATTGAAGATTGGATCAAAGATGTCAATAACAACGTCAGTGAGGCAACGCAAACCACCACTTCAAAGCCCCCCATAAAGCAGATTAATAGCCATCTCGCACACATGTGGGAGGCCAAATAATCGCTGCAGAATAGATGGCGAGGACAGAAGCACAACAGACCCTTGCGCAAGAGCATAGCCAAGCTGAGCAAACAGACTGAAGAACATTGTAAGCAGCTAAGCAAACAGCAATGGTACAAAGTGTGTGATAGTCTCGATGACCAAATGAACGCTGGCCGAACATGGCGCAAGCTCAAACACCTGCTAGACCAATATGACACTAAATCAGCAAACAAGAAAACCTTGCATAAACTGGTGCACCGGTATAACAACAGTAAGGAGGACTTTATCGCTGACGCTAGGAACACGTACATTCTCGCCATGCCTGTCACAGAGCACGGACCATATACCGGAGGCCCAAACAAGCTCCTAGATGAGGAATTTACCGTGGCTGAAATCAGGGCTGGGCTACAGAAGCTAAACACCAAATCTCCACCGAAACCGGACGGTATCACCAACAGAGCCCTATGAAACCTTGATGACCAAGCCATAGAGAACATCATGGAATATAATAACGAGTGATGAATCGAGGGCAGTATTCTATAACAATAGAAACAAGCTAAAGTAATCCTGATCCCCGAGCCCGGGAAACCTCCCAATCTATCCAACTTATGCCCTATATCACTCACATGATGTGCTGGGAAGCTGATGGCACACGCTTTTCTAGACAGAATCAACACTTAAGACAGAATCAACAATTAAGCAGCAGATCCTAGACAATAAAACAAGATTTATCTGAGCGATCTTAGGATTGGACCTTACAAAAGCCTTCAACAAAGCATCACATACAGCTATACTATATCAGATTAGCCAATTAAGCTTAGGATCGAGAGCATATAATTATGTCAAGGACTTATTATGCACTTAATTATGTCAAGCGACAGAAAAGCATCCATCATAATGAGAATACTGAGATCAGAGGAAAGGCACATGGGCAGTGCGGGCACCCCGCAGGGCTCAGTTATATCGTCAATGCTGTTTAATCTAATAATGATAGGACTCCCAGCACGACTTGACTCTATTTACGAAATACACCATTCAATATATGCAGAAGACATCACCGTCTGGGCATGTGAAGGTAGTGACGGAGAGATAGAGCAGAGGCTCCAAGAGGCTGTCCCCGCTATCGAGGAGTATCTTGAAGGTACTGACCTTGAGTGCTCGCCAGATAAATCCGAACTCCTCTATCGCCCTACGCTCAAAGGCAGACCACCCAAGGGATACAGCCAAAACTGTGCTTATGAAGAGATACAAATTCACACCAAAAATGGCAGGAATATTTCTATAGTGCAACAAATCAGAGTCCTTAGACTCATCGTCGAGTTTAAGGGTACAAATGGCGAAACTGTCAAGGGCTAGTAACCGAATCACAAACAAACACCAGGGCATGAAAGAGGCTAACGTCATCAAGCTTATTAATTCATTTGCGATAAGACATATTATATATGCAATAGCATATCTAAACTGGTACACAGCTGAAAAAGTCAAGATCAACGCTCTCATATGAAAGGCGTACAAGCGAGCTTTAGGCCTTCCAGATAGCACCAGCACTGAGAAACTATTTCAACTGGGTTTACACAACACTTTAAAGGAGCTGATAGAAGCTCTACAGATCGACCAGTTGGAGAGACTAGCCAGCACGTGTACACGACGAAGTATCCTCGACAAGTTAGGGATAAATTACCATAGCCAACAAGCAAGTACAGTGTCGGTTCCAAAGATGATGAGGGAAAAGATCCAGGTCCCCAATCTATTCAAAAACATGCACCCTGGGCTTAATCAAGGCAGAAGAGAAATCAGAGCTAGAACTCACCTCAAGGCCTATGGTAGAGACAAGGAAACATCGTTCGTAGACGCAGCGGAGTACCCGAGTCACAAATCCTAAGTTGCGGCAGTAATGAACACCGACCCCAAGTGTGTAAGCGCGTGCTCAATACGCACTTATAACTCGGAAATTGCGGAAGATATGGCTATAGGACAGGCCATAATTTTCCCAAAATGTAGATATGTCATTAGCAACTAGCAGTTGGCCATCAGTAACTATGCACGAGGAAGAATATTTCCCGAGGCAACTAACATACTCCTCCACAAGGCTAAGCTTATATCATCCGAGGAATTCAAAGAAAGGTATATTATGTAGTTCCCAGCCCACACTTCGTGTGAGTCCCCCATTCCCAACCTCAACAAGAAAGCTCACCGCGTCACGCGAGTTCTCACTGCACTCGCAACGGAGCTTCCCACGAGGCACTGGGAGAAGAGGGGTGGTGAAAAAGAGACAGAATGTTTAGGTTCTGCAACATTATTCAATTTTACCAAAAGTTGAGGCGCAGATTTCCACCACCTAACTCCAAACTAGACAGGTTGACTGGAGGCGACTTCAAACCAGAACATTTCCCAACCTGGTGCATCAAAATTGCATCTACCCCGAACTATAACCAGATGACTTGTGTAAGCTATGTAGCATTCAACCCGCCACCCTAGAGCATACTTTATGGGAATACACAGAGATACAGGACGCGAATGCAATCTGCCCAGAACAGCTCGGGACGTGGTGGAGAGCCGCGCTGATCAGCTCAGATTGGGCAGATCAAATATGGGCCATCCACCAAGTACGAAAGGCGAGAGACAGGGTCTCTAGTGGAGTGAGGCGTGGGCTTAGGCCCACACCTCATTCTGCTGGTTTGAATAAAGTTTGTTCACTCATTTGACAAAAATGTAGTGCAAGAGAGGAAAAGCATGCAAATCCACGACAATAAATCTGTGCAAAAGTGATAAAAAGGATTAAGAGGAATGTGATAAAAGGGAACACTAATGAAACTCAGGTGCACATATAAGACAAAAGATTCATGAAAACAGCAAAATATTTATTTCATTATTTTTTTTTAGTGAATAATAATGGCTACCTGAGCAATGTTTAAGACAGAGGGAGAAATGATTAATACTGAAGTAAATACAGAAGTACAAAAAATACATTGCAGTAAAGCTTCAGGCTTGTTTCTTACATAATGCAACTTATAATAATGCATTGGGAAAAACTATTTGTATCTTCCCTTGTAAAAGTAAATTATCAGAAAATACTCACAAATTCAACGCCAATGGTCCAATTGGGAGAAACAACAGGAATTCGACCGATCCAACGAACCCAGCCATGTTCAGGCCCATGTTCAAACAACCACACCACACGGTCTCCTAAAGTAAGAAGTGGTCCTGCATCCTCTTCACTAAAAGGCTTCCTTAGAGACATAATGTGAAAGGATGCTGTTCCTGCAATAAGTTATTTTGCCTAATGGTAATTTCAGTTTTATGAATGTGAATGTTATAATAATATTTGAAGATAAAACAAGAACCTATCTCATTTACTCTCAACCATAGCTGCAAGAAAAAATTGTGAAGAAAGCATTAAAGAAGACAATCAATGCAGGGACTACAGCAAAACAGAAAAGTTTTGTGTTGATGCTCTGAAATAGCAGTCACTGTTCTATTAACTTCATCCTCTTGAGTGAGGAAGACTTTAGAACATGTTACAGCACTCATTAAAGCAAACTTCAAGACATTACATTACAATAAAAGTTTTTAACTCGTACTTGATTATTAGAACACACAGTTAATTCAAACTGATGCCCTGGTCCCGGCACAGGGTTGTGTAATTCTACAAGGGTAAATTCCCGATAATACGAACACGTCAGTGTCTACAATGGTTAATTTGAACTGGCAGCCCCAGATTTTCATCATTCCTTACAGAAGTCAGCCCCGAGAAATCACAATTTGTTGCAAAACCAAACCAAGCCAAATTTACTAGAAATGCAAAACAGTGAACAACATTTTTCAGCAGGTGAAAATTTGGACGCTACGATGAAGCTCTCGGGCATCCTGCAAGCAAGGCTTACGAAGTCACTATAATGGAAACACAAAGAAATGCAAATCACAAGGAAATGCTTTTAGTTTTGCTTGCTTTATCTCTGTCATAAACAAACATGTTTTGGAGCATAAATAGTGTCATATATTTTTACATTAAGGCTCATTGATAACACGAGTGCAATGTAGGTGCTTCTTTCTGGTGTGTCACTGACTGATAAATAATTTATCTGCTGTTGGAGTGCAGTCAACCTAGTTTATAAAATCACCTGCCTTAAATGTGTAGTAGCACCTAATAATCATGATAATAAGTCAGGAGGTGCCTTCTCTGGGTTGTGCCCGCGCAGTGGGGCATGACTTCTGTTCATTCCAGAGGCCATACACTAATTCAAGCTACACTTGATGAACAATTTTGTAGTGCCCTTTAAGTTTGAATTACCAATCTTTCACTGTACTTGGCAAAATTTGTAACTGGGTGATTCATTGAAAACTACGGGATGTGCGATAGCATGACAAAAAAAAACTTTTGAGGAAGCAGTACGTAGCAACATACTATGTGTTCTTTTTTTTCTTTGCTTATATTTAGTAGAAAAACTGAATTCAGTGCACTGGAAATGTAGCTAAGCAAAACTTGTTGCAGGATGAGCTAGCTGATAGACCCAGGAATGCATAACAGTGAAAGTTAAAAACAGAATTGAGGACGGAGAGTTGCAAATATTGACTAAATTAACAGGTATACCGTAATTACTCGAATCTAACGCGCACCTTTTTTCCGGTTAAGCGAATTCATAAATCGCATGCGCGTTAGAATGGAGTACGAAAAAAAAAAATCATACGGTCATTCTATTGCCATCGGCATTTCCAAAATGGCCGCATCCTACGTGCGTCGGCATGGCGCGTCGGCCATTTCTGCCTATGTGTTTCCCATGTGCGGCACTTGGTACGTGTGCTGAGGAGTTCCTAATCTTGTAGTGCATTAGCATCGACGGCATGGAAGGGCAGACTCCAAAAACTTGACGAGTGCACCACGATGCCGCTTTTAAAAGAGAAGTCATCGCATGTGCAGAAACGGACGGAAATCGGGCCGCATCGCGCTCGTTCGGAGTTCCGAAAACGTGCATGCGGGACTGGCGGAAACAAAAGCAGAAGATTGTGTAAGTGCCCTGAGAGATTGTCAACAGCAAAGCTTCACGCAAAGGCTTCAGTGGACCACAGCAGGGTCGGTTTCCGCAAATTGAAGAGCTGCTCAACGAGTATGTGCTTGAGCAGCGAGCGGCCCGTGACGACAAGACTGCTCCAAGTGCGAACTATGCAGTTAGCTATAGAAAAAGGGCTAATGCGGAGCCAGTTGAAAGCGAGCAGGTGCTGGCTAACTAACTTTATGAAGAAGAAAGGCTTTTCCCTCCGAAAGCGAACGGGCATATGCGAAAAGTTTCTGGAAGAGTATGATGAAAAGCTTCAGTTTTCAGAGGTTCGTCCTGAACTTGCGACACAACAACGGCTACCTGCTTGGGCAAATCGGGAATGCCGATGAGATGCCTCTTTACTTCAACATGCCTGGCACCACAACCGTCGAGAAGAAAGGGGCGAAGCAAGTTCGCATGCTGACATCGATCCACGGTAAAACTAGTGATGGCAATGCTCTGTTACACGTCAGATGAACACAAGCTTCCGCCGTACCTCATATTTAAATGAAAGACGCTCCCGAAAGGAGTCATTTTTTCGAGTAGTGTGATCGTGTGGGCCAACGAGAAAAATGGGTGCGCGTTGCAATCAATGTCTTATTTTTCTTTTTTTTTTTTTCGTCGTGGAAACCGGGTGCGCGTTACAATCGAGGGCGCGGTAGAATCGGGTAAATACGGTATAATATGGTGCTTCATTTACTACGAACCTTACCGTTCATTCCTGATTAAAGCGCGATTCTGAACCAACACTATTACTAAGTGCACTCACCCAGTGTGCTGCTAAATATGCCCATTTGACAAAGGCATTTATGAATAACCAATATCAAGCAGGCATATCAATCAGCAAGGTAAATATAAAAGTCTGCAAAGCCATCTGCTTTAAAAGGTAACAATGGAGTGATGCGTACAAACTCATATAGTTTGCACACATCAGTTTGTACAGTTACATTAAGTAATTCTACAGAGAAAAATTGGCATGTAACCTGCAAATTCACAGCCGTAACGTAGAAACACATAATGAATCTGTTTTCTAAGGAGATTGTGTGTGCCACCAACAAAGGCACAAGCCACAACATGGTAGGTGACTGCCTTTTTCCTCCTTTTCATTGAGGCTAAAACCAGCACCACCACTACAACTTTCCCCTCACAGCTGCCAGAGCACCAGAGGGCAGCAGGTGAGAAGCATCAGCCTGATCATGTAAAGTGTTCCCTCTCCTTCCCTAAATCAAAAGCTTATTTCTCAATTTATCAATGCAAAATTGTCAGTGACCACCTCAAAACCAGCAATGTAGCCAGAGAAATTATTCATTATAAACATATTATAAGCTTTGTTGGATATGGCCTGACATCTTTCAATGTTTGATGACGATTACATATAAACACTGCCATAACAACAATACACCAGCACAAGTAAATATGCCAGAAAAAGCTCAGAATCAAAGATTTCATCATGGCAGAAACCTAATCACCTATTAATGGTTAACTTGCCAAGTATACACAGCAATCTTCAAAAAAATTAAGGCATCATGATTGATTCATAGCAATAACTAACACCAATAAATTAATATTTTTCATCAGGAAACCTACTTTTCAGAGGTATTGCTAGACAAATTCTACAGGCCACGTTGCCACAGATTATGGTCTACTGTCTTTAAAAAAGTCCTCTTAGGCATAATAATAATAGTTTTGAGTGGATTTATATGCCAAAACTATGATATTATTACTAGGTACGCTGTGGTGGCAAGTTCAAAATTCATTACAACTATCTGAGCTTTTTTAACACGTACCTAAATCTAAGGCATTACGTATTTTGTCCCACACCCCAAAAAATGTGGCCATTGTGGTCCACAATCGAACGGGTGTGTTCAAGCTCAGCAGCACAAAGCCTTATCTGCTCTTGGGTATAGTTAAGGATATTGTTTTGGGGTTTTATTTTATGAAATATTGAAGGTAAAAAAACCAAGTTATCGTTAAAAGTCATGAACAGGAAATGCGCATTAAAGATGTTCTCTCAACTAAAATGCATCTAATGTTTCATTTATACAAAAACAAATTATTTTTGAATTATTTTAGCTCACAAATTTAGTCCCCGCAAGCAAATACACTTGCATAGTTGACCAAACTTTTATACCTACAGCTCAAACTTATTACTTTCAATTCAGCAGGCATCACAATTCAATATTTTTTTACCACATCATTTACTGAGTCTTTATACCCTTCAAGAGCTAAGCCAACACAAGCACTGTGCATCATCAAACTTCCTTTTTCTGTGTGCATTTGTCTTTGCGGCAAGTCAACAAAGTAGAACACCCCAAAACAAGCCACTTGAAAGCTTTGCTTAAGCTATTGTTGATAGCTCATCATTGGTTTTCTGGAGATCAGCAATCACACGGTGGTGGGATTCCAGTAGTAGACGCTCCCAATTTGAAGGCGTTGATTATATCTTTAATAAAACTTGCAGCACAATAGGACTTCACCTGTCCAAATACTTCAGTGCTACAATGAATATAACAGCCTCACATGGTGCTTGAATATATCTTCTGTTTCCACTTCAGCAATGCAAAATGTGTGGCTGCTAAGGCAAAAACTTGTATCAATGCCTTCTGCTGCAGAGCAGCTGACGTACAGCTCTTTCATTAGGGCAAAGCTCAAATATAGCATCATTGTACGATACTGATTGATTGATTGATATGTGGGGTTTAACGTCCCAAAACCACCATATGATTATGAGAGACGCCGTAGTGAAGGGCTCCGGAAATTTCGACCACTTGGGGTTCTTTAACGTGCACCCAAATCTGAGCACACGGGCCTACAACATTTCCGCCTCCATCGGAAATGCAGCCGTCGCAGCCGGGATTTGAACCCGCGACCTGCGGGTCAGCAGCCGAGTACCTTAGCCACTAGACCACCGTGGCGGGGCATCATTGTACGATACTGTACTATTGTACAATGTAACAGTGAAATTTTTCAAAATTTTAAAGTAAGGCAGTCTTTGTTGATTCCTTTATGGTGAGTCTTTGTTGGTGTCACAACACATTGGTGAATCATTAAAATCATGCAGAGAAGTGAGCCAACTGTCATTTTTTGAATAACTGCCTAGCCGTAAATATTATCTTAGGTTTACAAAAATGTTCAAAGATTTACAATAGTACCAAGAAAGTATGGGCCACTAGAGAAAAATTGCTAGCTCTAATTTTTGCCAGAAAAGATGCAATAAATGGAGCCTTTTTCAGAACTGTTGCAGAGTAGAACACACTGCATGTGTGAGTGTTCAGTAATGGTTTTGTTGATGAACTGCAGTCTTAAGCTGACAAAAATGCTGATTTGCACTAGTTTTTATCTCTTTTACCACACCACCTCTCATTCAGTGGCAGGTCTTTGTTAATCCATAGGTTGGTTTAGGCCTTTTATATTTTTTTTTCTTTTCCTTGGTTTCTACGTGCACTCAATTTTTTTATTTCTAGTATAGTACATATATATTTCCACATGAACTCTCAAAGGCCTTTTCAGTGTATTTCTAGTTTTGTAATCAATACTTGATTTAGTAGCATTGTTCTAATTGCTGCATAACTGACGAACTTTTCTAGAAGCTGCTCAGCAATGATGCAATGTCATGCAGCGATGCAACTATACAGTAATTTGTATACATATTATAGACAAAATTTTTGGAGAAACACTGCCACTGATGATCATCACCAAAGGCAGTGCTAGCTTATTTTAAGTCTGTTATAGTTTCACAGTGTTGAGACTTCAGCAAGCAACATTTCCTGCCTCCGGCCCCCTCCCCCTCTTTTCTATCACCACATTCGTTGACCCACTCCCTCCCATCACCTTCACCATATCGTCTACAATACAGACAAGAAAACTAAGCAGGAAGGCAAAGAAACCTTCACTTTTTAGAATCACATTACAAATGCAAGGACTATATTAAACTGTGCATGGTACCAGTGCAGTATCTAGAATTTTTCTACCAGCCAGACAGATTGTTGTTGAAGATGCCTACATGAGAGAGAGAGAATAAACATTTATTTTGAGCAAGCACACTTAGCGCCCTAAGTAGCCCGCGGGCCTTTGCCATCTCCCAGGCCCATTGAACCAGGCTCCTCTGATTTTTCAAGCCTGGGTTCAATAACTTGGCCTCTCCCTGCTCTTCGGTTAGAGCAGTGGTTCCAGGGTTTTGTCTGCATCTCCATACCATGGCCGCAGGATGAACGAGCGCACGCTGCACTCTTTCATCCAGCAATCGTGCTTATACCATATCGCATAGGTTGTCTGGGACATCACAGTACTTGCAGATGTACAAGACTCAGCTGGCGAGGTGCGGTGAAGTAACGGTACTATGAACCCAAGTGTTCGCAGCTTTTTGAGGGTTACTGCCTTTTCCCTAGTCAGGCCGATGTGAGAAACTAGTTTTATGAGAGATGGCTGCTTAGCCTGTAGTGCTGCAGTATTCTGTTGTACTCTTTAGGTACATCTTTTCTTCTTAATGCATCGTGTGGGAAGGCTCGGTAGACATGAGCTCGAGCGAAACCAGCAGCTGTCTCATTTCCCATCAGGGACTCGTGACCCAGAGTACAAACGATGTAAATTTCAGGTATATTCTTCTTCACTGCAGCGAAGAGAATTACTAAGGTTTGCTTGGAAATTCTCCGTTCCTGAAAATTTCGACAATCTGCTTGGGAATCTGCTAGTATTATTGCTGTAGTGGCACAGGTTGAGACTGCTAGGGCTATCACTGTTTCTTCTGCCGTATCGATTTCTTCAGTTAAGATGATAGCTGCCATTCTCTCTTTGCCTTTGCTGTCGACCACGCCGACAGCATTGGCTGGGAGTCCTGAATGTGTCGCTGCATTGGTGTATCTTGTGTCCAGATTGTGCCCGTAGTATTGTTTGAACTTCTTTATTCTGGATTTTCTTATGTCGAGATGGTAGGTCAGATGCAAAAAAATATCAGCATCATGAGATTACAGGCCCATATGAATCGCATATCAAAATTTGTGACATCATCATGATGCCATTATGACCCCACATGACGACGTCATTACATGACATTGTTGCTTGGTCCAACATGAGCCCACCGTGAAGCGCAGAAAGTTAGCCATACCCTTGATTCTCGAGGTAGAGCAAAACAATGTTAGATAGGCGGGGCAGCACCAATAGACGGAGCATTTGCCATCAAGTTCTCAGGCGAATGCATAAGGAACTAAGTGAATTTCTGCTTCAGTGTATATCTCTCCAAGTTACTGCTATCTCTTGACAAGAGTATAAGGTGGGGCATGTTGATAATACATAACTGATCAAGTATCACTGAAGTTTTTTGTCTCTTTCCCTGTGTCGAATTTTCGCGCGACATGATCATTAATGCTATCTATTGATTGGAAGTTCTAAAATTTTTTTAAAGTGGAATTGATGGCTTTGGCAGGTTCCTGAATTAACTTATTTTAAATCTCATCATATGAACATTTTACCCACGAGTGATAATTCTACATTTACCATGGTAGTCTGGCGGTTACGGTACACCACCAACACAATTTGTGATCTGAGGGTCTCTGGCGAGTCCCGGTCACGGCAACTGCATTACTATTGAGATGAAATGCCAGAGAGCTGTGCATTAATTTAGATTTAGCTGCAGACTAGTGGACTCCAGGTCGTTATAATTTAGAGTCCTCCACTAGAACACTCGACATTTAGCACTCATGTATCATGTACAGTGTGTAGTACATAGTACACATATTCAAAATGGTACTTCAAAAGCACTCTACATGTGCCCCCTTGACTTGAGGTTTCTTCGATTGAGGTTTCGATTGAGCTTGAGGTTTCTTCGATTTGGCTGCACCGGCGGCACCAGTTCAACGAATGCAGCACCTTTCTCCTTGATTTACTGGTACCGCGCGCGCTCTGCACTGGCTTCCTCGCTTTGTCGCGGTACAAGCGTAGTGCTGCATGAGTTCTCTGCCGGCCTGCACTTGCTAGAAAAAAGGTGCAGAGAGGTGCAGCATGGCCTGCGCCCCTACCTCCTCCCAAGCTTGGAGCGGACGACGCTGCGTGTTGTTCAGGGCATGCGTGAAAATAGTTGAGTCAAGCTCGTGCCACCGATGGGTAATCTTAGCCGTGTTTTATCAACACGGCTAAGCTATTAAAGATGGATTTTTTTTTTACAAGCATGTCTCACCAGCATAAAAATCCATCGTGGTTGACTGCAGTAAGAATCGTAGAAAAAAAAAAAGGTTAAGAGTATTGTGCCTAGAATATTCTAGGCACTATAGTTAAAGTAATAAAGATGCAGCTCAAAGTGCAAGCTGCACGCTCGCTTCGTCTTTATGAAAGCGTGAAGCTGATGTAGTAGGAAGCCTTCAAAAAGACTGTTTTAAAATATGTATTTAAGGGAGCTTGCTCACGTATCTTTAATGATATAGCATGAAGAAAAGTGGCTTTGTTGGTCAAAGAACCCCCGGGATTTTTGGAATTTTCTTGCTCTATGACCTCGCACGCACTTGAATAGAAGGCAGACAGTACGGGATTCAATACTAAACCGTTAAATCGTCGTTTTAGACAAGTATAGACAGTCTCTTGAAATCATACTCGTGAAACTGTCCGACAGCGTTCCTGTACCTGAGAACATGACTGACATTTTCCCGCACAACGAGCAAAGGACCAACACAAACCCCGTGAACACCTCCTCTGTTACTGCACAGATCGCCGTTGTCGGAATCATGGACGCTGTCGAGCAGTTTTCTTTATACGGCATGAAGACAGCCATTGCGGCAGTGTTCTGGCAAACAACACCATCAAACACGCCATGTTTGCTATTCGACGCACTCTACCTGCACTTGCATCTTCGTTTTGGCAGTAGCTGCCGCGATGTAGTGTCGTGGCTGCGCCTGCACTTGCTGAACCGGTGCTGCTAAAGCCCCTAAATCTTCATTTTAGGGGTTTTAGGTGCTGCGCGCCCATATCACTACTGTGACACTTTTCAGAATTAGTGCAAGCAGTGCAAGCCAAATCGAAGAGATCTTTAGCGTTAGCGTTTTGCGCCACTGCGCATGCGTCATAGGCTAACTGCTTGTAAGCAGTATTAAGGCAGTGTCCTACATGCAGGAAGTGCGTGGGGACATTCTTAAAGGGGTTTATCTTCATGCGCTACATTATTATTTCTATTATAACTAGATATTTCGCGTGCATAACGACGTGGGCCCAATATGCTACGCACGCTTCAAGACCTTTGTTCCAGTCGATAGAGCACGGTTGGTTAAGGCAATCAAAAGGCACCGCGAGGTTCGGCCGAAGACGCATAAAGTTTACACGACGTTACGTTGGTTACGTGCTTTTTATCCATGCACGCGAAGACGACGAAACCGGAAATGAGGCCTGAAGCTGAAGATCGCAAAGCTTTATCGCACAGCCTCACAGGCGCAGCAAAATACAGGCATGCAAATACAAATCGAAGGCATAGCTTGCGGGTTTTGCTAGCAGATCGGGTAGAAACACGAGACAACTTTTGCCACAGGAACAAGAAAGCAGCTCACCGTCAGAGCCTCGGCATTTTAAGTACTATGTAGTATTTCCTTAAAGACCGCAGCTGCAGGCACTGTCTTTGGGGTTCTCCCTTTTTCTCGGTGCTTCACCTTGCTAACGTCCGAGTCAAGGAAAAAGTGAGGAGTCAGGTCGTTCGCCTCGTCGCACACAGTTTTTCTCTCATTTCAGCAGCTATTCAGCCTGCCGTTGCGCTGGCTATCGTACTGCCAGCGGCTGTGTTTCAACTTCCGTTCTGGGAGCTCTTCCTAATGTATTTTTACCCTCGTGACGTCAAGCTCTCGTGCTTTTGTTTCGGATGTAACGGCAGTCTGTTTGCGGCGAGGTTGGGGAGCCCCTACTCGGGAAAGCTTTCGACGTGCCTGACTAACACGACTCGTGAATAGATAACTGCGTTGTCGCGTGCTGCAAATCGTAAGACAATTGTCGGTTAAACTTAGCAATCCAATCGTTTTGAAACGTTATGCGGATAACGTGGGCATGGGACGCGCGTGCTCCCGTGCAAAAGCCCAGAGCGCGAGACGGGCGCACCGTGCGCCTAGGCGAAGAAAAAAAGGTAGAAAAACGCACGCCGTTCGACGCTTCTGGTTCTACCAATCTCCCACAGTGAGTATACGTGCCACTGGTTTTGAATGACAAACAAACTCTCCGCAACTCTACAAGAAGTCTTCAAAAGGTGATTTCTTACGTAGGCTAACGCCAACACGGTGATGAATTGGCGATGAATGTTACTCTTGTTACGTTACAATTGTTCGGACTATTAAGCCACATGTTACTGCGTTATTTCGATCTATTTGTAATATATTTTGAACAAATAAGTCAGGCAAGTTGGTTAGCTTTCACTTTGAAATATCAGAAAGTGGCGCTGCGCTCGATTGGCGTAGTTCTCAACAGCTGGCTGTAGCATGGAAGATGTAGTAGAGGGTGTTCTGTGGTTCTGTAATCGAGGTGTATGCGAAAGCACCGTCTCCTAAGTGAACACCGAGAGAAAACAAAGCACTTTTGGACACCTACGAGTTGTTGTCACTCGGTGCACTATATCGGCGTGATCTAGCGTCGTTATACCAAAACCTCAGCAGAACAAGTGCTATTTAAAAATGAAGGCGCGCTGAACTTGGCTGCGTTTGGCATCAGCTACTGCATGTTCCAACCAAGTGAATCTTATGATGACAACGTGGAGTACCCCAAGTACACTCTGTATTACTTGAACTGTTTAGCATTACATGGCGGTGAGCGTGAGATCTATAGCACGTAGAAATGTACTTGCTCAAAATTATTTCGATGAAAGCTTCTTTGAAATCGAAGATGCCGTGCAACGTGGCGGTGCCCGTACTACGTGAACTAACGCTTTACATTACATGTCCGCATGAATGTCGCGTCGTCTGAATTCGGCGTTTGTTATGAAAGGTTTTATATTTTGTCCCCCCGCTTTTTTTTTTTTTTACACAGCCTCCCCAACAGTGGAGAGGCCAGGATCTACTAAGGTGTGTAACACGTTATGTATGCTTGCAATGTAATATTGGTCGCGAGTTATTTCTGTCACGAAAAGTGCGTTGTTTATTTCAGGATTATGGGAGATAGCGAACGAAATGCGAGTTCTGCCGATGATCCCGAATGTGCGCCGTCAGATCTCTTGGATCTTATGATTGCATGGAAGGCCAAGATTCGTCTTCAGATTGACAGAGACCTCCAAGTTGGAGGACAGCATCAAGCTAAAAACGTATGTACTGTGCTAGCCGCCTATACATATGTCTTTGCAATGTACTACCTGTCGCGAAGCTCTACATTGTTGTTGCACATGCATGCAGTCATATTTACGATTGTGTGATTGACATTCAGCAGAACAATACTCTGCAACCTGTATATATCAGCGAGGCTAAAATCGCGACAATGGCCTACCCGTATGAATACTGTACAGAAAGCTTTTCACTAACACGAGAATCGGCCTCTAGTCATACTTTGTAACTCCACATACATTAGTTATTGCACCCCATTTTTGCTGGTCGTGTATAAAGTGTAATGCAAAATTATAACATTTGCCAAGCAGCCCAGCTGCTCGGCTTTCCTTGCTTACCATGTGGCTCTTCATGTTCTTTTATAATAAATGTTATATTCTTGCTATACGATAGTTTGTTTCATTGAATGGAACTTACCATGGTAAAAATGTGCACTATGATTGTTTAATGGATCTGGATTAACTGATGAGGTTTATTGCCTTGGAGCAGCACGTGGGCTATGAGAAATGGCTTGTTAGAAGACTCCATGCTAATTCGGGCCACCTGAGGTTTTCACTGTGTACCTTAGAATGATACATATGCACATCTCGAAATTCCAATAGGCATGTGCCGCCAGGAAGCAACCTGGCAACACAATGAGTGCTGAATAGTTTCCTCCGAAACTTCACACAGACTTGGCATTTTTGTGCATGATGGAATGTTCTGTCCTGTACATCTCCTCCCGTGACTTCTGCTTGCACCGCTCAAAATTCTGCTGCTCGATCGATTGTAGCAACAACCAGCAAAATAAACAGTCTGCTAGTGGGAAGGGGCTTGGGGAGGAAATTACTATCCCTCTGGGTGCAAGTGGTCACTAGTCTGGCATTAGCAAAATATGTATGATAATAAGTTGTCATATATATATATATATATATATATATATATATATATATATATATATATATGCCTCGTTTCAATAATAAATTCAGTTGGAAAATTGTACCCGTTCGTGTTTCGTCTGTTGTCTAAAAATGTTGCACAAGAAGTAGGTTATCATGGAGTACCAACTTGCTCGAACCCACTCTTTCACAAGGTTTAGCTTACTAATACCAGAGTCCTGACTCTGCTAATACTTATGAATGCACTGGCAGTGGCCTGTGTGACAAACACCATTGAAACCTCTGCAATGGCACATGATATGCATTGGTATCATGTTATGCCTCGGTCGGCTTTTAAAACACCAGCGCTGGAATTCGAAAGTGGGAGTGTCAGTCAGTGCCATCAGTAGGGAGGGTCTTGTTCTGCCGGATTTGATTTTAGGGTAATATGCAGAGTATTATTGGCGCCAGCTGCCAGCTCGTAATAAGATCACATGCTACATGACGCCATCAAGTAGAAGAGTGTTCGACACACGCTGCTGAGGCTACTGGCTGCGCTGACTGACGCTCCCACGTTTAAATGCACATATATTATGCCCAATAAAGTGGACGGGGGATGGCGGCCTTGGTAGCTCAGTTGGTAGAGCATCGGATGCGTTATTCAACGATCGCAGGTTTGATCTCTACCCGCAACAAGTTATCTTTTCGTCAACTTTTCTTTCTTCAACATTTATTTCTAATGGCATCTATATTTTCCTTGGCTTTATTCTCTGTTAGTTCTCATCAGCTCTGGAATTGTTTCATTATATTATATATATATGCAACCAGTTGTGCTGCTAAGCATATGTAATGCTGTTAAAAAAAAGGAATGGTAAAGAGTGGCTTAGTCCCTCAGTGAAAATATCTGCAATATACTAGCACTGCCAATAAAGTCGCTGGCAATGGGAAATGAACAATAAAAGCTCAATTTTATGGTACTTGGCTTGCTGCTCTCATGCAGCTATTATAAACTAGCATGGCAGAAATGTAGCATCTCATAAAATTAGCATTTATTAAAACAAATTGTCACTTATTATGTTTGAGCTGTTACATGTTTCCAGCAAATTGCAGCATGCATAAATCAAGTATGTGAACCAAAAACAAAAGTAGTTGCTGTCTTGCGATTGGTCACTGTCGCATCATGCCTGCCCTGGCTGCAAACTGAATTTGTAGCAGTGTATTGGTGGTGGAATAAAAGCCACCCCAAGTGGCTTTGTGAAAATGAAAGCCCCCTGCAGGACATGTAAAGTCAACATGGAGAATTGCATGCATCAGGAAAATTGTAGCATTGCTAAACTTTATGCCAGACATTTGTCTAGCCATGTGCCTTATAAGAGGCTGCTCAAGATTCTGTAGAACGCTAGAAAAGTTGTAAAGCTGATGCTGCCAAAAAGGTCATTTTGGCTTGGGGAAAATTTTATGCCAAACATGCGTTTAGCCATGCACTTCAGGGGCCGCAGAAGATGCTGGTGAACGCTAGAAAGAAGACTCGATGCCAATGCCACCTGAAAACAATTGTCTAGGGAAGGCTGCAGTTTACAAGGAGACTGTACACCTACACATATGTTAGCAACTCTCGAAGGAGATTTAATGCCTGTTGGTTTCGCTGGTCATTAGCCTTCATCCAGTGGAATGGTCTTGAATTTTTCCCTCTAAAGCAGGGGTTTCAAACTCTCCGCAGCGAGTCGGCACAGCAGTCACACAGTTTTGTCTCGCAATGGCGGGGGCAGTGAAGATAGAAAAGTGGTGAGAGGAGGAGGGTGTGTGGAGTTTTTATGTGAATTATCTGCAAGCATTGCTATATTTGAAAGGATACCTAGGATGCCTTTCCACATCTCATATATGCACCAATTCGAAAGAAGATTTGGTGCCGAAATTCCAACAACATGTCAAGCCGCTCTCTGCAATTACTAAAATCTGGACACCCACTCTGAAATATAGTTTTTGCCTCACGGTAATGCTTTAACACATGGCGACCACTTGAGGTACCTCACAAATACAGTGCGACCAGTCATGCCTGTGTAGCTCATGAACATACTTATTAGAAAGCTTTTTTAAAATTTAAGGTGAAGATGTGCAGGGTGCAAATAAGAGGCTTGTAGGTTACATGTTTGAGAACACTGCTATTCGCCCCTGGATGGATGGATTAATATGCCTGTACCCTTTAGATCGGGCAGCGGCTAACGCCACTTAGCCATAATACTTAATGGACAAAAACTAGATTTATCTTTTTTTTTCCTTTAAATAGTGAAGTTAAGGACTGAAACTTTGTAGTGAAGGATTTAATTTTCACTCGTGTCTTGATTGTAGCCACCAATCAAATAACATCTTCCTAGTTATTTCTACCCGCTTAAAGGGGCCCTGCAACACTCTTTGAGCGTGGTCAGAAAATGGTGTCAATCGATGGTAGAGGCTCCCAACAACATGAGAGCCAAATAATATAGCGCAGCACGCTGCCTGGAATTCATAATAAATGATTAAAGTCAGATAAAAATTGCTTTCCCTTCTCTCGACAAATGATGGAATATGCCCAAAAATCACACGTAGCAAGCCCATTTATCTGCCATTGGCTGATTTGAACATGGCACACTCACTCGTTACAGAGATCACTCGTTATAGAGGGAGGCCGCTACTTGTCTACGCGTGCGTGCGCGATCACACTGAAAAAGCCACGCATTCGTAGAAAAAAAGACAAAAGTGTTTTAGGTCACGAAGTGCACGTGACGTTTTTCTGTGGCCCTGCCATTCCTCCCTGCTTAGCTTCCAGTAGAAAAAAATACAAAAGTGTTCTAGGTCACGAAATGCACGTGACGTTTTTCTGTGGCCCTGCCATCCCTCCCTGCTTAGCTTCCAGTGCTTTTGTCGGGATCAGAGAATACATTGGCAGCATGCGACAAAGCTTTGTAACTCCACTCGCACTGGACGGATTCTTAAAATTTTTGTGGCCTTGAATTCGTGAGGCAATAAGCTCTTCCAGTCAATTCATTCCATGGTTACCTGAGAAAGTATGTCAGGGCCCCTTTAAAGTCTATTTTGCTCTTCCAGTCCCTAAACCCCAGTATAGGGTGAAGCCCTTTACTCCGCTCAATCTCTGGCGACTACATTCGAAATCGAGCGAAGTTGCCGCCTGGTGGCCACTGGCTGAAGCGCACTTAGTGGGGCACCGACGGGCTAGGCTGCACCTGTGCGCACTTCCTTCTTTACAGCTTTCTCGCACATCGCAAAAGCAATGGGAGAGTTTCCGAGTATGTTTCGCCGCCCGTTGGCGGTAGGGGTGCAGCAACTCTGACCTTGCATCTTCTGCGCCGCGCACATGGCACAAGGGTGTTTGTCTATGCAAAACCCTGGAATGGGCGTTCTCGATAGAGAGGGGGATTATTAAAGAAATCGGAGATAAAGGGAGGATTCTCTACTAAAGGAAAACTAATCTTACAAGATATCTTGCTGCTTAATGTAGGTATATATGCGCTCGTGGATAATACAAGCTGAAACTCAGTAAAGATGCAGAAGAATCGGCTAATGAGAGGCCTAATTTAGGAGGCATAAAGCATCTTACTAGATATCTTGCTGCTTAATGTTGGTATGTATGTGCTTGTGGATAGTACAAGCTGAAACTCAGTAAGAATGCAAAAGAATTGGCTAATGAGAGGTATAATTTAGGAGGCATAAAGCACTGCAACTATCAGAGAGAAAGATAAACAATGCTGCACCTATTCTGCAAGCAGAGAGTACCAAATACCTTTGGTCCTTGGTCTCGTTGGGCAACGACGTTACAATTAAGAGAAGTCGCTTACAAAATGACGAGCACGCCTTCTCTTTGCTAGCTATTTTCTATTTTTCTTTATTTTTTCAAACACATTAGGAGTGGTTTTCAGGGCTAAAAGCTGCGGTCTGCAGCTTGGCAGCTCATTGAAACAAGTACATGTGTTGTATACCTAATTGTTAAAAAAACTGTATAAGGAGAAAGAAAGTAAAAAGAGAGAGGACCCTTGCTGCTGAATAACTCCTTCTGACGGCACGCACAGGGGTAGTGGTGTGCATTGTTAACATGTTAACACCACCTGGAAATATTGATTCTGGGGACCCCAAGCTCTTTTGCATTCTTTTGTACTGCAAGCCACGTCCATAGAAAATGCGAAGTATGCAGCTATTTATGCTCGCAAGCCACTTGCCCCGGAACTGAAACTCTAGTGCAAATCAGTTCTGCGCTATTCTTTGATTTCGTAGAAGAACACGTTTAGAAAGAGAAACTGACAACATTTCAACTTTTTGGCAAGTAAGCAGCTTTTTTTCTAAAAATCTGTATAAATTATTTTGTGGCTTAGTGTTACAAGCAGGTTGTTGTCAGTTTCTTTTTATCTGTAGTGTGGCTTGCTTTATTCTGGGGTTTACCCGCCACGGCTGCATTTCATTCGGTGCTTTGTCACTGTTCAGTCTATTCAGTCTACAATGATTTCTCAACTGGAGAAGGCAGTCACACAACCTTCAGTACGTGCGTTACACACATGGACATATACAAGCTGTGTGAAAGTGTATTGCTGTGTTTCATACTGCAAGTCCCGTTCGGGAAAAACACCCGGTGTTTCTTCTCACCAATTCCCAATAAATACTGAGCTTTGCGCCAGGTGACAAAAGAATATTGCGAGAGACAACCTCATCATCAACGACAAGTCTGCAACGACTGTCGTATGCAGCAGACACTTGCGTGATGAAGACTATGTGCCTGTGTTCCACATTAGAAAGCTTATTCTCGACTCCGCGCCTAGTCATTTCGAGGACTATCCTTCCTCCTTGATCCCAAGTGCAAAGAATCCTCGCAAAGATGATGCTTCACGAGCTTCACCCCTACGTCAAACATCAAGGAAGCTAAAAGCGGAGGCCAATGAAACAGATCTGGAAGTTGCGACTTCACAAGACACTTTCACTGAACAAGAAGCAGTAAGTGTTTGCACGCAAACAATGCACAGCGACGCTCATCGCACGGGTCAATACCAGACTATGATAGGACGATAGCGCTCCCAAGTGTCGCACCATCGTTCAAAAGGCAAGAAGGTGCAGCAATTGCTGAAAGAAGAGAAAAAGTCATCCCAGTATTATCGCGAAAGCAAGCACCATGCATGTGTTAAAAAAATTGTAACAGATGCACAGAAAAAAGGAAATATACCGTGTTTTTTTTTGCATGAAATGTAATTTTATGGAAGAAAGCATTCAGCGTACTCAAACAAAGTTGTTAGGGAGTGTGTGATATGGCGCTTTATGTCCCAAAGAGGCTACAATCATGCTCCACTTCGGGGCTTGTGACACTGCAAGTGAAGTGCACTCTCGAGAGGTATATAGGCCCAAGCCCAGCATTATCGGGTATGAGCAATGCCATAACAATTTGTGCATCTTTAATGATTAGGCAACTTGTTTTTCAATGCGCGGTGAGTGGAGAAGCACGCCCGAACTTGTGTGCCGGCGTTGCACGCGGCGCTACAAGCGGCGGAGGAAGGTCAGGGTCGCAGCGCCCTCCTCGAAGCAACGACAAGAGGCATGTACTACACCCGATGTGAAGTCCGTTAGAAGCGAGTGCAGTATATCCTAGTCGTGTGTGGGGATTGCTCTCTGTGTTGTCTGCTAGCCACCTAAGGCTAGCATGTGCGTGTATGCCATGTTCATTCTCAAGGGGTGGTTCGTCCCGCTCTGTTAGTGCTAGTTTAACTGCTTGTACATTTGCCTAGCACTATCTTCAGAAGCATTTGGCCTTGCTTGGCTTTAAGTGCACAGAAATAACATCAACTTGTGCATTTGCCGAGAGTGCTGTGTATCGTTGTACCCTCTGTTAGCTGAAATATTTTGGTGTAGGTGCCACTTTGTAGCTAAAGCGCATCATAAAGTGCCCTTGCCGCCGTCGCAAACATGAGGAATATTCAATATTGTGTGAATGCTGCGTTTTAGCGACTCAATGATATGCGCAATTTTGATACGAAATTTTGCTTGTTTGGGGTCTAGCTGCAACGCTGTTGCTTATCGGTTACACGATGAGCTTTCTGTTTTTGATATCCTTTTATTGTACGGACCTGGTAACACTACAGTGAAATATTTCTATCAAGTAAATTCTGATACTTTCGCACTTACAGTGCCCCTTAAAAAGAACAGAAAATGGAATGACATGAAGGTGATTAAACTTGAGTCACCGTGCACAATTTGAACATTGGGCGAAGTTATAGAGACATCTGCACACCCATCTGCTTAGGTTTCATATCACTTTAAGGGGAGATGTGGGTCGAAAAACGCGAGTTTTATCAAAATTACCGATATTTATTTTTGCCTGTTTTGATAAGATTAGTACCTCTACTGTTATGAAAAAAAAAATACAGGTCGAGACTTAACTGGAAATGCTTTAAAATTGCATCTAAAGACCACAAGGTGCCAGGTAAAAGGTTCAAAGTGTGCTGTCTTCGAGCACCTTGCCGCCGATAATGTACCGCCGCTCGCCATTGTTGATCGCATGAGCCAAAGAGTCGAGCCTCACTCTTCAAATAACAACAGTTTCCCTCACTGATGCAGCACAAGAAATTTAAAAAGAAGCATGCTTCTGCACATTTTTCGAGCACCGTAACTGGCTTATCACGTGATACGAATCGGGGACTGCCATTGGCCGCTGCGCGCCTGTATGTGCTGTGAAGCCTATTTGTGGGGTCTATGTCTTGTCGAGCAATGCAGCTGAACAATGCTTTTCTCGTGTAATTATCTCCGTTATGAATGAAAAAAAGCCATTGCTCGCAAGGGAAAGCCGTTGTGCGACGCGCTGTGTAGAAATAGGCTACGAGCAGCTAGTCCGATTTGCGGCAGTTGTTGGCTTGCAAATGCCAATGCATCAAAAGTCATTCACACCCGTCAGCCGGAAAGTTCGTGATGCAGCAATGAATGATGTCAGCGCCAATCTTGCGAGGTCGAAAGAGCTCGCAGTGAGGGAACTTAGCGGGGACGACATTGACATTATGTACGATAGTATTTGGCAGCACATGGCTGCAAAATGGCATGACACTGGACTAGGTTAGATTTCGCAGTCCTGTCGAACTTATTCCTAGCTTGCAGTTGGCACAAGGCTCTGCCAGATGGAGCAAAAGTTTGGCAAGCATTTCATGGCCCTGTCTTTGAGCGAAATGTCTGTGAGGAGTCAGCTCGAAACAGCCGAGAGGGACAAACTCATGGTGCTGGTTTATTTTAGTGGCAGTGGCCACTACAAGAAGGATTGTTCTTTTTGATGGGCGAATTTCATCAGATATAATGATATCTTTCATAAATAAAAACTGAATTTTTACTTTAAAACTCGTTTTTCTCAAAACACAAGTTTTGCCATTATTTTTCAATGTGCCCCTCCTTTTTTGGGCACTTCTTATGCTCGAATGTGCATGAAATTTCACCCAAATTTTTTAAAAGTATGACAACTGCAATTATCTAGTTTAAATTTCAATATTTTATTGTATAATAAAACAATTGTATGTAAACCTTTACTAGGGTAGGTGAAACATGGACTTTTTACGTCTATTATTTTTCACGTCTATTACATATTTTGTATGTGCTTTTTAATTAGTTATTTGCATTCTACACTTTATTTGAAACATTATGAACTATGAATGGTAAAAAATTACGGTAGTTTAGGGATGAAAAGGGGTGGGGGGGGGGCAAAAGAGTTAAGGTTTTCACTTTGTCATGTTGCAGAACTAAAAGTATGCCACTTGCAAAAAAACTAATTATATATTTGAAATCAGCATAAAAAGTCCCATGAACAGCTGAAGTTGGATTGCTCTAGGGTGAATATTAAAAGAAAAGTGTCTTCGAGTAGCATTTCCCCTTAAAGAATCAAGATCATCTAAATTAATCCAGACGGAGTGCCTCTCAGTTACGTTGTATAACTTTATGTAAAACGTCATCCTTTTTTTTTTCCACATTATCGTGAGCATTTTAGTGGCATTGGTATAGACTAATGGACAGAGCGAACATTATTCACTTGAAAAAAATATACTTTTGTCTAATCAAGTAATCGAACCATTGTTGCATCACTGTCATGCAGATAATCAATTGAAGAAAGCTGTGTGCTGAACAATCAATTGAAGAAAGCTCTGTGCTGAACTGTTACCTTTTTATACTGTTATTGGAGTAAGAACAGGAGTGCTAAAGCCCTGTCAACTACATAGCTTTTCTGAATAAGCTGATGGACTGTCCCACGTTCATTTCAATAAGAACTGAAGATGAAAAAAATGTGAATGCGTGTTCGCAGTTATTTTAGCTCATCGCCCAAGAATATGAGATATTTTTCTATTTCTCTAGTATCCAGAAGTAGCATGCATGAAGCAAATAATGAATTAAGGAGCACTAAAGCAGTGTGTAGTATGCGGTGCACAAAGTGCCTGAAAATAAAAAAAAATAACAAGAAACGTGACAAAGTGCGAAGATGCAGGTAGTTGCCAAGCGCAAACATTCTTTTCATTGGCAGGTTGCGTTTTTCTCACAAGTAATAGTAAGTTTAAGTCAGCTTTGTGCATCCATTCGGCAATTAATAACATATATATTGCAAGTAGGCTGCAGTAATGCATTTTATTAGCCAACAATCAGCTCACATCACTCACAAAGAAGCGCTGCTGCGTACATTTGTATGCACGCCGTCGGCCGCCTATCCACACTAGCGCGGTGATGGTACTGCCACCTGTAGCCCGATCTCTAGGCGAATAGGGTTATGTGTCATATATCTAGTACGGGTATGTTTGCAAGTCATTGTTATTTTTATATACTTGTCATCATGGTTTTTCTGGTTTACATGAATATTGAGAATTGACTTATTTTGAGGCCCATTGGTTCTCAAAGCCACATGCAATAGGTGACGCAATTGATTATTGGGATTTGGAGGAATTGTGACATCTAACCCAGGTGAAAATTCATAACTGGGAATCCAACTGGTTTCAACTGGTCCTAGTTCAACTCGTTTAAGGAACACATTTTCATTTGGGAATGCATTCCCATGCAGTTGGCAATTAAGAACAGTTGTCAATTCCCACTTGGCTACTGGGACTAGTTGGGAATGAAATAAAATATTCCCAGTTGGAGGGGGGACAGGCCCCATTCACCGTTGGTGCCCAAATATACATGCACTTCAGCTAGCTCAAGTAATCTTGAAAGTGCAAATAATTATCATTCAGAGAACATCAAACACACCAAAGGATTCAATGTCAAGTGTAGAAGATTATCATGATTTATTAGTATTACAAAAAAAATTGTACACAACGCCCAATAGGCAATTGCTGCTGTATAGCTGACTTGAATCAACACTGTGGTTGCACATACAGTGCAAAGCTTGCTCTACTCGGCTTTCATGTCCTGATGGTTTGGGCTGCAGCTGATGCATCTGGGCCATTCACCCATGACCAATGGTAGAGAGTTGCTATAAAATATATGGTAATATGTTACATGCATGTCCTGGAAAGCCATATTAATTTAATAAATATGCACAGCAGACCAGCCATCTAAATATTTCCACTAATGCACACTGTCTGTAGAGTACATGCCCAATATAATTGATTTCGTTAAAATTGCTTACCTCAGCAGGAGAAACAAAATAAAAAAACTATGGGCAGTAAGGCAAAAACAGCTGTATTTTTGCTCGAATTCATAGACCTATACATGCAACAGGTTTGGGAATATTCACTTGCAGGGCAAATATGCCTATTATTTACGTGCTTTCCTTGTTGCCGACAGAGCTACGTATACTTCAGTTATTTAGCATGTCGTTCAATATACAAGTATTGCACAGAACTCGTTTTCTGCGATACTCCAAGACAGCAAATTTGCAAGCACTTCATACAAGTCCATACACAAACATATTAAAGAACAATGCCGAAGGCATTTGTTTACAATGAAACGTTTCATTGTCTGAGCACTAAGCATTCTGCGCTATAGCTGCATTATATCTACATCTTTTCTAAGACACTAGGCAATCAGCACTTGAAACATATAAGTGATATAATTACCTTCAAACGACTGCATAGTGGACAATGGGAAGGCAGGCAGCGCAGCATTCTGTACACATCGGATCCACATAGTATCTTTCTTGTCACAGGCGAAAAAAAGTCTTGTCTGGCGTTCACTTGAAGTTAAAGTCTTCCAGAAATGAAACTGTCAAACACTAATTTGACAAAATCTAATTTATGCATACCATGACTCCGCATTCATTTTCAAAAACAGCACACCTCAGCAGGGCGTCAACCGCTTTGTAGCTAGCCCTCGCCACATGTGCGGTAGTAGTGTTTCTTGAAGAAAGGAAGAAGGCACCTTACTTCTGTCGGCCATAAGGCGACACGGCTGAAACTAACACCGCGCTGTGCTCTGAAATTCTTTTTGTTCATTATCCAATTTCTTTCGTGCATTAAATTTTGCAGAATTAGAACAAAATGATTCATTTCAGTTTATTTTATGTGTAATAATTTTGAGTACTTTACTGCTTCAGCATTCAATGTTTGAGCATATTAGATACAGAACTAATGTGACGTCTGTCGTGGTAGAGAGTGTGTGCTTGTGGGGACCGTGTTTCTGTCGGAAGTGTCAGCTTGGTGTCACCTGGCATGGAAGTATTCACAATGATCCACTCAACACTATCAAGCAGGCATGCTCCCAATGAAGTAACGACAATATTAACACCCTGAGATCAATCAGGTCGCGACGGATGTAAAAGATTAACAACAGCTATTTAATATTAGTTGAATGTACTGAACGTAGTTGAATGTTTGAGTGCATTGTGTATAGCACACTTGCGCAACGGAATAATCCACAATAATAAATACACATCAGGTCAGGTGAGGCTGTTTATGTGATTATAAATTAACAAAGGGTATGATGTTTAAACAAGAAAATATAGCTTCTTTCAGTTCAACTGCCCATCCTGTTAGTGGCCAGTTGAGTTGTAACTTGGACCAACTATTAACTGGAACCTGCTGCAACTGGAATCATCTGGGACCAGTTAGTTTCCAAGTGGTACCAGTTGCAACTGGAATCAACTGGAGTCAGTTAGTTCCCAACTGGGACCAGCTGATACCAGTCAATTACCGTTGAAACCAGTTGTATTCCTAGTCAAACATTTTCACCTGGGAAGCCAATGACATTTTTGGAATTTTGTCTCTGTTTATTATCACCTTGGTATGTAATAAACAATATAAAGTACCAACAAAAGACATTGAAAACTATGTCCTATGAATACACCCCCTCTTTTTTTATGCAGCAACAGTGTAACGTCGGTGGAACAGTAACTGCGTTGTTCGGCTGTTGACCCAAGGGTTGTGGGTTTGATCCCAGCCGTGGTGGTTGCATGGTAGGGGCCTGTGTACTGTGCGATGTCAGGGCGTGTAAAAAAACACTAGATGGCGAAAATTCAGAGGGCCCTCCACTACGACGTCTCTCATAATCATATTGTAGTTTTGGGACATAAAACCACAGATCATAGCTGTGCCAGTTGTGCCATCTTGATACAGTCAATTTTGTGTCATGCTGAGCCAAAATCGTGAAATTTGTTCCTGTACTAACATTCTTGACCAGCCTCAAAATATGGTCAGCTATGCTTATTTTAGCAAGAAATGTAGGCTGCGATGATCACCTGCAGTTTGAGCATCTTCTAATCCAGACGTGAACACCATAACACCACAGAAAAATAAAAGAAAATAGGATAGAAGTTCTAAATTTTCCTGGCCTTGTTTTATTGTGTGCAGAATGCAGTGATGGAAGTGCTGTTTCGATTGCTCCAAACTGCTCTAAAAAGGAATTTTGCTTCATGCTGCTCCAAAGCGCAATATTTGCTTGTAACTGCTTCAAACCTGCTCCGAAACGGTGTTGGCAAACTTAAGAACACTATGTGGCCAACCAGTGGGCCTAAACGAAACCAAAAGCAAGCTGTATACACTATCATTCTAGTATGCTACTCAGTGGCATAAATCCAGAAAAATCACAAGGAGTGACAAAAATCAGGCCATGTTGGCTATTTGTTTAATATGGGTTGTATCTTTATTTACAGCAGAATTAAATCATGCTTTGAAATAAAAAATTTTAAAAACGAGCATTGGGTCCAAGCTCAAGAAATTGCATTCTTTCATTCAATCTTTTTAGCCTTTTTGTGATGTTCATAATTCACTCAGCTGAGGGATATTTAACACGGGTATGCAGTAAGAAATAAACAGCCTTTTAAAAGTTCATTACGTTATACTTAACTGTTGACTCAATTACATCATTAGCTAAAGCTAAATCTCAAGGGGGACACTTGCAAGTGGTGTCCTCCCTAGCCTGAACACAAGGGAAGTCCAGACCCTTCTGACCCCCCCCCCCCCCCCCATGATTTAAGCCACTGATGCTACTATACTGCTTCTATACTAGCTGCATACTAACATGTAGCATGTTTAGTAGTAAATGTAAATACTTATGAGATGCTTAAATGATGCTTTAGACATCAGGATTCGTTAGGAGCATGCATCTGCTGTGAAAACACCAATAGCTGCCCTAAATAGCTTTTTTTTTTCCTGCTCCGAAAACTCATAAGGCTGCTCCAAAGCACTATTTTTTCTGCTTCATAATCTGTTCTAAAAACCAAAATCATGCTTCAATCACTGCGAATGCTTTTTTTTTTAAGGTACTTTCAGTGCACTACACTACACTGATGGCTTGCAGAAAAGCATTTTTGGATTCAGAGCTGTGCATGGCATTTTTGTGGCACTAAGAAACAATAAGTTAAAACATGCACCCCTTTTCTTTGTTTTCCACGAGCACTTACTCACTCCTGCTTCATGAAAGATTCAGGTTGGTTGAAGTGGCCAAGTTGCAGGTCCACATTAGAATTTTCAGCACGTGTCAAATGATTTGACAGGTGCTGCGAATTTCAATGTAGACTTGATCATTGTTTTCACTGTAGGTTGGTTCAAAACACTGTTTTTATTGAAATGGCAATGCTCATGTGCACTGTGTATCAGTTAGTGATATTATTTTATTTGTGCATATTTTAAATGCAAAGCATTTCTTAGTGAACCAAAAGTACTTTAAACAATTTTATCTATCTATCTATCTAGCTGCCTACGTCTGGTTGCTCGCTTGATCGCCTCCTTACATTGGTTTAGACAAATATTAGTATGGGAGGGTTTCAACAAATACGACAGCCTGTTCATGACAATAATAATGTGAAAATCTTGCTGTGTACGTCATCAAACTCTTCCAAACACATACGCCATACTATCCTATACAAGGGGCTGCAATATGTGGGTATGTGCCTAGGAGATTAATTATTCCACTAATGGTGAGAGCAGTCATTGGTAAGTTAATTGCGAATAATGCAAATGGCAAATTTAAAGGATAAAGTTAGAATCCCAGAAGGAATCCAACTGAAGTATTCTGTGTGGCAGTAAGGTAATTGTCTGCCACAGAGCCATGCCAGGTCTTGAAACTGCCTTTGAAAAAGGCCCCCAGCTGGCGTAATGTTGGTGCAACATTAGTCTAGGTTTCAGTGCTGGCTACCTAGTTTTATAATAAATCAATATACATTACATATGTGCTACTATGTCCTAGGCATCATTTTGAGTTAGCATCAAATGTGGTTCCAGTGTTGGCTTTGATTTTATAACAGTCTACTAAACATTACATCAGTATTCCTGCCATTCAGCTAGCTATATTGAAGTGTCGTTCAATTGCAAAGAAATGGAGAATGGCAGCTGTGACAGGCTGGTTGTGGTTTACCCAACTGTGTTATGTTTAGGGAGTGGTAGTCGATAATAACATTATCTGGGGTTTTACATCCCAAAACACTATATGAATATGAGAGATGCCGCAGTAGAGGTGTGCGGATATTTTGAATATCTGGTGTTCTTTAAAATTCACCGACATCTTACTGTACATGGGCCTCTGTCTTTTCATCACCATCGAAATGTGACCACCGCGGCTGGGATCTAATTTGCAACCTTCGCGTCAACAGCCGAGCATAATAATCAGAAGGGTGGTTTAATCTTGCTTGTTGGTATTCCATTATTTGTTGCAAGAGCATACAGAAGGAACAAATAAAACAGTATGACAATACTTAAGGACGACAGGTCTTATAAGATTAAAATGGATGTGGAAAATGTTCGAAGGTTTCTGTGACAATGTACATCAACAAAGACTTGAGATAAGAAGTAGCATCGCATTTTCCACAAATCATTTTCAAGTGCATTACAACTTGTACTTTCTTCCTTTGCCAAGTGCGAAGAATAATATAACAGAGATATCATCCAAATTGTTCATTTTTGCACATGTATTTGTTAGTTAAGTATGTAAATAATACCTGCATAGCGTGCCGGGGAGGAAGGGTTTGTATGGGCGAATTCGTAATGTTACTTTTGAGAAGTTTTTTTTTTTTTTTTCGTTACCTGTTCTTGTGGGTAATTTGCCTTCTATCTTGATATAGTATTTGGCGTGCAATAGCTACACTAATTGCATTAATTTGATACGATTCCCCAGTTTTGCTCAAACAGCCTCAAATTATTTTTAGTTGCGCTAATTTCAGCAAGAAATAAAGGCCACGTTGGTCACCTGCAGTTTGTGTCATCAATCAATCTAAGTGCACAAACCCTAACCCGAAACCACGGTGTAAGATATACTTACAATAGATAAGGGCGCTCACAAGACACGATCGACCAGATAAAGTAACAACACCACACGCCCATTGGTCTGCTGGTGTGGGATGGAACAACTTAGACAAAAATGCATTTCTGTAGCCACCAACGCTTTGCAGGAAATATGAATTTCCTAGTCCGGCAAATGCAGTTATTACATGCTAGCAACTAAAGCTGGAAGCATATGTCGTGTCTTCCGTCCAGAAACACCCTTCACTTGCAGCAAACGCCGCCGTTGCCAGCGACAACGTTGGTACCAGAGATAGATATCCGGTGACATTGCCGGGCCAATGGTCGTGCCGTTGTAACTTGACCTGGTCGAACGCGCCTTGCAAGCGAGTTGAGTAGTTATGCCCTAAACCTAACCCCATTGTGGAAAAAAAAAAAAAGATGCGGGGGTGTTAGAAAATTTACTGGCCGTGTTCCGATGTGTGCAAGGCGTAGCTGATGCCACCATTGCCACAGTACATCTGTGCTCTGTGGAAAAGCATGTCATGATTTCGAAGAAGGTTAGCATGACTAGTCACACTGCACATTTTGTTCAATTACTCAGGCATGTCACATAATTGTATGTTTTAGTATGATCACTGACACCTAAAATGTTAATGGCAATCATTTGGAGCAACATGTGACATTTCTGCCACCCTAAAAAAAAGTGTGCTGGTGTTTTTTTTTTTTTTTTGCCATACCTACTACGAACTTTGTTTTACCATTTATGTTTGCAGTCTGTCAAAGGATTTGACAGGCATGGCAAATGCTAATGTGGACTTTATCATTGTTTGCTCAGTGGGCGATTCAAAATACTACTTTTATTGAAATAGCAGTGCTCATGTTCCCTCTACACGATTTAGTTGATGTTGGATGGTTTGCACATGTATACACTTTTTTAATGGAGCCTTCTTTTTTATACTGCTCCAGACTTGGGTCTTTCATCATAAAAAAATGGATGTTTATTTTTCTTCGTAACATGCTCTAAATTTGTATTTTAGTGCTCCAAATGTAACATTTTGGTGCTTCAAAAATTGCTACGTATTCTGTTGCGGCTGTTGGACTCCTCCAGTAGTATTCAAGTATGTTTTAAGCAGCCCAGTCTATCCACTAAACTAAAGTGGTAGAAATCTGACTGAATTGATCGCTATAGCATCTTCTGTCATTCTCTGTCTGTATTGTTCAGCCTGGCATGACAGTGTGCACATCACATGTGTTTCAGGAGCAGCCAGACGGCATGCAGTACATAATTGATGTCTTGCTTGACCAAAATGAGCAACTTGTGTGCTCTCTAGTGGAGCTAGAGAGAGAAGCCCTCAAAAGAACCGCACAGATGCAGAAACGGCTTCAGTCAACTGCGATTACCACACGGGTAATGTAATAATAGTAAAAGCTTTTTCATTTATTTGCATTTACCTATGCACCCAGATGGCTAACTGATGATTCACTGCTTCCTGTTGCAGTTGCTGTTGATACTTACTAAGTCATTCTAGAATTGACAGTATGTTGAAGTCTACACAGTAGGCAGACTCAAAAGAAAGAAAATCGATATTTTTTAATTGTTCATGTGCAATTTTACATAGTGGTATTTTCTTAATAACCAGCTCTGATAGGTGTGAGATTTGAAAATCAAAATTTTTTTGAAATTCTTTGTGTGCAATTTGACATATGGGGTATTTTTTGAATAACCAGTTTTGTAGGTGTGAGATGTTCTTGCCAAAAAGGAACCTTTTACAGAACCTATGTATGTTTCTTTCATGCACAATCTTTTATATTTCTCCAGTCTACAGCTATGGGCAGCTAAAGGTGTTCTGGCAAAATTCTTTCAAGCTTTGGAATCTCAGCGGATTAGTCGATGTTTGTATTATAACATCAAGGAAATTTTTGTACTGCAAAATCGTGCCTTAAACATAACCTCTATTACCAAGCTGCGTGGATAGCATGAGCAATTGGTAGATGTGAAATTGTGATGCAGTGATTTGTCTCCAGTAAAGGCTTACAGTAAATCGGTAACCTAGCAGCCGGTTCTTGGCTGCTGACCCAAAGCTTGGAGGTTCAATTCTGACCACGATGGTAACATTTTCATGGAGGCGAAATGCTAGAGGCCCGTGTACTGTGCAATGAAAGGGCATGTTAAAGAACGCAAGTTAGTTAAAATTTCCAGAGCCCTCCACTTAAGCATTCCTCATAATCATATGGTGTTGGGACGTTAGAACATATATTTTATTAATATGCAATAGAAGTGTGTGCCAGTTGCATCGCTGTACTTAATCTTGTATGTCTGTTAAGTATGTTTCTTTCAATGCATCACTTTAAAAAAGTCATATAAGTATTTTTAAGAATTTCTCTTGTTGTTACTCATGAATTAACAATGTATAGTGAACTCCTTTTAACACGAACCCTGTTAAAATGAATAACATGGGAGTGTTTGTTTGGTTTCTTATAGACTCAATAAAAAAAATGCCCCCACCTCCACGAAGGGAATAGTGAGGAAATGCAAATGCATTGCATAGCATCCATAACAGCGTTTCGCATGTGAGAACCCAGCGTTAGAAGAATAATGTTTTTTTTTCTTACATCGTGCAGCCAATAGCACCATTCACTGCACGTGGCGTTTTTCTGTCACAAGAAACGTGATATGAATTTCCAGCTCTAGCAGCTCACATGCACAGTTACAAAACAATATGAAGGGAACAAAACAAACAGCGTTCTAGGCTTGGCATTGGCGTTTTCCAGTGACATCTCGAGCACACATTTCCGGATGTTCTTTAGAGGCGCCCAGCCAGTGAACAGTCGAGAGGTGCAAGCATATGTGGAAAGTGAGGCACAGGGAGGAGACAGAGAACGGTGAGAAAAGGAGCGGCGAAGCACTGCAACTCTCTCTCACACCACAGTCTTCGGTTGCTAGGGGCGAGGATAAGCTGGTGCACCAGCATTCGCAGCTGTTGCTATGGAAGAGGGAGTGAGAGTGGAGAGATTACACCTGCCAGCGTGAGGAAAATTCCGGATGCCTGGTATAGCCCGACTAAGAAATGCATTCGCATTTTAAAAAATCTGCTTAAGACCAACCGTGTAACAGACATCTTCTGCTAAGACGAACTCCTCTGCACGACAAACATTGTAGTCTTTATGGGGGCATTCAGGCGAACGAGAGAAAGCAAAATGAAAAAAAAAAAGAGAGAGAGAGAGAGAGAACTTCCCGGTGCAAAAACTCAATTGCTTTCGATATGCTTTGAAAGGTCAGTGCATAAAACTGGTATCTTTCTCACCTCTATTCTGTAGATGGAGAAAAGGCCGGCTTTATCAGCAAAGAAAGTAACAAAAAGCATTCGTCCTTTAGTATTCTCCTCGCATTATGAGTTCCCCAACAGGAGTGCAGTGAAGAACAGAAGAGCTCGGCCAGAGGGTAAAATGCGAAGGCAGAAAGGCGAAAAGAAAAAGCCAAATGAAAATGAGAAGAAAGATTATCTGTGTATTAAAATCACATGAAACGGAACCACATATGTTGCATCATTACTCCCATCAGAGAAGTTAGATCCATTGTTCTTGTTGTCACACTATGTTGCCCGAGCAAATGTTGTGATCAGTTTGCATTGTTTTGCAAAGGACCGATGCGCGCCATAGCTATTCTCAGTTAAATTCAGCAAATTGGTATGCGCCATTTTCATAATGAAAGTGCACTACAAAGGATGGTCATTTTTTGCACACTAAATATAGCTGCATTGTCTTTTTTGTGTGCCCAAGGCTTGTGATTGTGAGTAGTGTAAATGGAGATCTTGAGCTGTGTGTCATTCAGGAAAAGTTACTGCAGGCTGAAAATAATAAAATATATGAACCTCAAAGAAAATCTTCTAGATTTTCATAAATTTTCTATTCTCTGAAGGAAAATTGTGCTTATCTTTTCCTTTTTATTTTTTTAATTGTCAAAATAGGGTTATGCTACTGCTTAATTGTTAAAATGTGGTAGCAATTTATTCATGAGCTTATTTATTATAAACTCGTGAAATCAAGTACCCTCTCGATTAGTCTAAATACTTTAGTTGAAAGCAAAGTTTTTATCAAGCTGAGCAAAATAAATTCCTTTTCTTGTTCCTTTTCTCCCCATTGTAAGTATACTTTATTCAGTGTTTTCAAGCAACATACTTAGGCGTACTTGGCATGTTAGCATTCGGTTTTTGGGGCCACTTCTGATAAGACAAATGCCTGATAAGACAAACAAATGATCGTGGTCCCTTGAGATTCTTCTTAAAGGGAGTCTACTGTATAGGCAACCGCACATTATATTTCTTTACACTCTGTAATCACGCTGAAAAAATTAGACAGTTTTTTTTTTTTTTTTTTTTTCAAAATCGATTAGTCTGCAGTAAAAAGCATATATCTTGGGGGGTCTTATTTGGTGAAAAAATTCAACCCTCAAAGCATTAAGCCTTTTTATAGTAAAGGCAACTCTATCTTGTCCTTTTTTCCACAATACAGTATATATGCCAGTAACATGTCTCACTCATCCAGAGATTTCTATTTGTCTATTTAGAGGTGCAGTTGGTAGTGGCAGTATCCCAAAAAGATCTTATTGTGGTAAGGTTTGCAGAAACGCTGCAGGAGTATGTCTTTCTTTGACATTAACAATTCCAGTGTGGAGTTAGTTAACCGCACCGATGACTGCATGATGCAAACTCCTTCAGAAATATGCAGAATTCAGAAGACTATAGGAAAAAGCACGGTCCTATAGTCTTTTTCTGCACTGTTTCTTATCGTTTCCTTTTTTTTTTTCTTTTGCCATCCTGAAAACAATGTGCATATTACTTGAAATGCTAAAAAAGGTATAAAATTTACTAGAGGGGGTTCAGGCTTCTTTCATGGCTTCTGCAAGCCATTAACATGTGTTCTGTAATCTTTCTCACTTTTGTAGGAAACGGTGAAAAAAATGTCTGAATGGGGTGAGCAAATTAAAGACCTAATCTCAAAGAAAGAACTTGCTGAACATGCTACTCTCGTAAGTATTTATTCTGTTTGTCCCGTTTTATAACTCTCTCTCTCTCTGAATCACTAGAGGATGAAAATATACATACATTATATTTCTGCACATCCATAAACAGCTCTGTATTGTGCAAAATTCAAATAATTTGGACCGCAATTGTGTACTGCTGCCTTTTTCTCGATTTTAAGCCACCATTCATGGCCAGCTGATTTAGTTATTATACAGGTAAGGGGATGATCTTGAAAGGTACAAAGGGAAGTAGCATTGTGGGAGGCATTGTTACAAAATCAGAGTTAGGTTAATTTTTCTGTCCTGTAAAAATTTTCTCATATAACAATAATAATTATTAGTATGCAAGTTAAAATATGCTAGTGAACAATTAGTTAGTATACAGACTGCTTAACTATTCATGAGTTTAACTTCACTGTCAAATATTATAAACACTTCTATAAACTCCGTGCTAAGTTTGCCAGGCCGAAATTTGCAATATCAGATGTCTCACTCAGCTTGGTTTAATTGTTGCATTGGACATTATCAGGATAAATGTGCTCTTGTGTATTTCAACATTTTAACTCTAGTGTTATCTAAGACACTCTAACTCCACGTAATGCTACGGTATTAAATATACTAGTATTTCTTACCATGGTATGCGTCTTATGTAAACACTTTTGCAATAAGCTGTCAGTGCTGATTATAATTTCAGAAGAAGAATATAATTATTGTCTATAAGAAAGAAATATGAATATATTACGTGGTACATTGTTGTTTGATATTTAATTTAAGCTGCTGCTTCATAATTGAGTTGAACGTGATTGAATTGGGAGACAAAACTTTTCTGTATTATAACTTATTAATGACTCCCTGACCTCATTTTAAAACAAAAAAAATGCTTCTGTTTACACACTTTGAGGTGATTATGCAAATCACCGATACCTAGCAATTATAAATTCACATGTTTCAAGTTACTTATACATTTTAACCCGCATATATTGAACTCTTAAAACATCGGGCAGTAGTATTGTATAACTTGATATAAAACTTGCACAAGTTGGCTTCGTGGCTTTGCTTCAGGATAACACACAAAAAAAGTGGTTTCACAGCAATACGAGGGCAGGGGTAGTTTTATTTATTTTTTTTTCAGCCGTTTGTTGTCGGGTTACGTGTTTTACGCAAGGGCGGGCTATATGCACGAAAATACGGTGTTTATTACAATAGCGCCTCAACACTAATTCAATCGACATAGCATCTTTACCCTGTGATCGCGCTGAACAAATGAAAGTTATTTTTCAAATGCTTAAATATTTTCACACCCGTTCACTGGAAAGTTCGAAGTAGCAGACTGAATTAGCAGCTGATGTTAAAACAAAAAAATCTGGGCAGAAATCTATCGAATCCCAAATCATTGCTATTCAGAGCCACCTTGAGGAACTTGAGGAAAATCATAAAAAGCTAGAAGTAAGCCAGGAAGTTGCCAGTGTCCATACTCAAGATAGATTAACTTTCCACCCATGTATCCTCAATACAAACACGCGTACAGGATCACGATAACAGACTACGACGCAACAACCTAATTTTCTATGGTATTCCGGATACAGAGGAAACATGGCAAATGACAGAGGGAAAAGTCCTTTCCACTCTCAACGAAGTGGCAGATGAAGCACCGCATCCTCGCTACTGTGAGCAAAAAAAAAAAAAAACTGTCTTGTAATTAACAAAAATGTGCGCCTGCAGAAAAGTTGTGCTTCACTGCAACATGGCAGTGACACGCGGGCAGCAGCTCAAATGCTTCTCGCAACGTCAGTGCATCACGATTTATTAATTCTTTTTCGGAATATAAAAAATTAATAAAGGACAGTGTGATGAAATTCGCGATGTATGCGAACATCCAATTGGTGGTCGCTCCAGCTATTTTCAAAAACACTTGCACGACTGGCGGAGATCTTGCCTGCAATGCCTACATCAAAAACTCAGTTATAAAACTCTAATGATTATGTTACCCAGCCAAAACACGTTGTGAAGTCCATCGCACTGGCCATTATTGAATTCTTTATTTTTTCTAGAAATATTGACCGAATAGCCGCGTCATGACGCACCGGTGCTGCGAAGAGCAAGCGATATGCTGCCTGCTTGTCACCACTGTGTTGCAGTGAAGCATATTTTCTTTTCCGAAGGTGCACATTTTAGCTGACCACAAGACGTTTCTTTTCTTCACTGTTTTTTTTTTTTTCATAACCTGCAGTGAGGCCCGCCATTCCCATGTATGATTGAGACCAGGTATTGCGGGAAAATATAATTCTTAGAGCTGCAAACTAATCAGCTTAGTCAATAACCACCTTTGATTACTTTAAGTAATTCAAAGTTTTTTGCATCCCACTTTCTGTATGTTTTATTAATTTGTAAAGCCACTAGAAGTTTTGCATTATCCCTGTGACTCTTCAATAATAAGGTTTTATTGTATTAAGCTTTCTTTGTTATAGTATTGTTCACGGAGAATTGCTGACTCGAGAAAGACCAATTTAATGGAAAATTTTATTTGGCTTCTTACTGGTGCCGATTATGTTAATAATCGTTGTCCTTAAGCTATCAAAGGTAACTAATATAGTATGTACAAGTTTGTTTTTACACATTTTCTGTCGTTTCATTCCTGATAAAAACTGAATGATGAAGAAGAGTACAATTCAAGACTAACAACCAGTTGATTTAGTATGTATCAGGATTTCAAAGAGTTAAAGTGTAAATTACACCTTTCTCTGCTTGTTTAGTTGTATTTTCTCAACACACCAACTTTCACATGTGCTGTGTGGTATTTTGGCTGTAATTGGCTGGCTTTGGCACTCGACTGAAGGTAAGGTGGCCATGAAACTAAACAGAACAAAAAATTGACAGTGTGGTTGGTATCATACAGCATAGGTAGGGCTCAAACACACAGTAGCAGTGCAGTTCGATGAGATTTGCCTTCTGTAATAACCTGCAATGATTTGCTGATCAAAGTGGATTTTGAGTGGGATGTGTGATCTTATAGTAACAAAAGTAAACAGCAAGATTTGCTTCATCTGATGAAGTTTTCTGTGTATGTGAAGGAGTACAAGTACGAGGCGGCTGACTTGAAAAGAGAGAATGAACAGCTCAGGAACTACAACGACAACCTATACAGTGATATACAGTCGCTGTTGAGCATCATCGATGTTGCTCGCAAGACTGGGAACTGGGAGGTGAGAATTTTCATTGATATGTGGGGTTTAACGTCCCAAAACCACCATATGATTATGAGAGACGCTGTAGTGGAGAGCTCTGGAAATTTCGACCACCTGGGGTTCTTTAACGTGCACCCAAATCTGAGCACACGGGCCTACAACATTTTGCCTCCATCAGAAATGCACTACCTGCGGGTCAGCAGCCGAGTACCTTAGCCACTAGACCACCGCGGCGGGCCACCATATGATTATGAGAGACGCCGTAGTAGAGGGCTCCGGAAATTTCGACCACCTGGGGTTTTTTAACGTGCTCCCAAGTCTGAGCACAAGAGCCTACAGGATTTTCGCCTTAATCGAAAATGCAGCCACCGCAGCCGGGATTCAATCCCATGACCTGGGGCAAGCAGCCGAGTACCTTAGCCACTAGATCATCGCGGCGGGGCGAGGCGAAAATTTTGAGAATTAAAAACTAATTTCCCATTTAACCCAGAGAGAACAGCTTTTGGCTAACACTGCTTAGTAATGTTCCCATCACTGTTATAACAGCACCTTGTTAAAAAGCAATAAAAACAAAAATTTGTATTTGAAGCTGTGACTTCTTTTCAAATTGCTGCTATTTTTACCATTTGACTTAGTGCACTAAAATATTACAATTGTTGAGGGAAGTAAAATCGCATCAGTACAAGGATAAAGAAAAGGCAGCAGATTCATTTATCCAATGTAGAAAACTCGAGCCAGGGTTTGTGTGACATATGATCAAGTTGCTGTGAAAGGGAATTTCACACACACACGCATACACACATGCATGCACACACACACATATATACATATATATATGGTTCATTCCATATCAAGTTTACCCCGTCAATTTTCGACCACTTCCGATCATGCTGGAAAAAAAAAAAATCGGGGAGGTACAGTACGGTCCACTGTTAGAGGGAACACGCAAATGTGTAGCCAGCGGTCCACGGAGTGCTAACTGCTGGCAAGATTTCGAAATGTGGGGTACGCACATTGGCTCATCGAAGTGGTTGTCTGCGTTGTCTGCCCTGCGTTGTCTGCTACTTCTCTGCCCATGCACTCGGCGTGCGCTAGCGAGCCATGACCCTTCGCACTTTTCGTTTTCACACTGTAAATCAGCTGATACCATATTGGCCTTAATAAGCCAATATTTCATGGTTAGAACAGCGAGGTTAGAGTTCTCGCTGTATAATACTTATTTGTTATCAAAAGTGGCCAGTTGCAGCGAGCATTATGTGAAAATCATGACTGGCTTAACGGTTAGAGCTTGCGAAGAACTGCAGCAATGACTTAAAAGAACTATGCATTATTTGTGCTAGCTTGAAATCTGACAAGCAGCAGGCAGACATACAGCTAGATAAGTTGCACTACAAAAACATGGAAGTGCTTTTCAACACTTTTGTGCGCACAGGCAGAGAAGTAGCAGACAGAACTGGGTCTCACCACCATTGCGATTCAATGTGCATGCGTCATATTTACATATCTCGCCATCGGTTAGTGCCGCGCGGCCGGCCGGCCGCGAGCTCGTGTGTTTCCTCTAACAGTGGATCATACTGCACATGTGAATGTGAGAAGTAATTATTGAGCCAGGTTATATTTCGCAAAAAGATTCTGTGTTGCCAAGAAGGAACTTAAAACTTTGGGCACCCAAATAAAACTGTGTCAGGCCAAATGATTTAATGTAATATTACTGGTATGAGTAATAAACACGAAACAATTTTTTTCATTAATCTCAAGTTGCTACTTTTTTATGACTATGATAGTTTATTCATTTGCATTTTAATTTTTTTTTGCTTAGGCAAAAAATTCCCATCTGCTGCACGTTTACCTTTTTTTTATAAAAAGCACAACTTTTTTCACCAGTAATACTTTTACAATTGTCACTTTATATGCTCCTATATTAAAAGACTAAAATACTTTATTAGCAAAGGAAGTAAAAATATTGCCAAAATGTGGGGCAAAGTTGGGAAAAACAGCATTTTGACTCTCCTGGTTGCTCAATTTTTGCAATGTAGCGGTCAAAGTATAACTTTTCTAATGTTGCACAGTATAATATGTCAGTAAGATAAGCAGAAAGTTTGAAAAAAGTCGATTTTGTTTTAAGGAAGAAAAAAAATTTACCAACTAAACAGCCACAAGACAGTACGAAGCCTGCTTTTTCTTCACGACCACCCACTGCTGAAGAAGACACAGATGAAGGGGTGACACGGCGTGGCATCATATCGTGACAACATATCGTTGTCACGATATGTTGTGGCATCATATTGTGATGAAGGGGTGACACGCCGTGGCATCACGGCCTGACCTCACGCAGGGCATTCACATGTTCCACTCGCATATGTGGCTCGGCGCAATCCAAGTGGTTGCTCCAGGATTTCGGCGGCTGCTCCGGATCTACCAGTGGAATTCGCCATCAGACAAACAAAGATCAGAACGCTGCATCTGGCCACGTTCCCTCAAGGACCTCGATAGACGTCAAGCTTGGTATTGGCGTCGCCTGCAGACAAATACATTCTCAAATCTGCATAAGCTTCACATCATGTACCCAGAGAGATATCGCATCGCATGCCTGTGGTGCGTAGATACTCCTAAACTAACACATACAACCTACAGCTGTCTAGAGCAACCTGTCACGGTGAACATAGGACATATGCACCTCATACAAGCATAGTCGTGGAAGGCGTAACTCACTGAACGGACCCTGGGAAACCAGCTGGTGACGCTGGGTCAGGCCCGCCAAGCCGTTATAGCCAGTGGAGCCTTAGAAGAAGGGCCCCCCTGCCTGCTATGAACCACTTTTTTTTTTAATAAATGTTGTCTCTCTCTCTCTTCACCTTCACTGCATGCGGTGTCAGTACAAGGTTTCAGCGGAGGATTTTCTGCAGCGAATAATGCATGTCACACAACTCCTTGTAACTTGTTTTAGTAATCCTGCTGTATTGAACGTCTAAAAGGGGCAGTAGTGCTTTCTTTACGAAACAGCATCTTCCCCCTATGACCATCAAAGGGCAGGTTATATTGAACCGCTTCTTAGTTCCAAGTGGCAGAATTATAATGCAGTCAATGGCCTGCAATACAGTATTGAGATATTGTGTTTGGCTTTTGATAACTAATACACTTGGTCTTAATAAAAATTAATGACGTAATAGAAGTATTTTTCATCTAAGCTGTCTTTATGATGTTTCAGGTATTGACCAATGTGAAATTGCTTACCACTGGTGTGCATGATGGAATGATGTATTCTTGGTGTACATGTTGGAGAGAATTCGATATCGTGGCCATGAATGGCACTTAATTGGCCATTCCCAGTTGTCATTATAACATTTAATTTGTCTTTTTTTAATGGTCCTAGGGCATTCAAAATATTGAAAGCATGTCACCATTAGAGGACGGGCTTTAAGTAAAAACATTTTCAGCAACCTTGCACCATTAGAAAAGAGGGTGATGAAAATGTTCGGAACCCTCTGGAAATGGTGGCTGAAGTGTAATTTATGGGCGCAACATTGAATGATCTCTAATATAATTTGGGTTTATCATTTCATCATGCACACCAATGGTAACCGCTCACGCATTGACCTCTACCTAAAAGATCTTGTAACAGCTTAGATTAAATGTACTTTAATAATATTTTTCATTAGCATTAACACCATGTGTATTCATTATCAGAAGCCAAACACAACGCCTCAATACTGTATTGCAGGCCACCGACTGCAGATCTTATAACAGCTTAGAATAAATATACCTTAATGATATTTTTCATTAGCATTAACACCATGTGTATTAATTATCAGAAGCCAAACACAACGCCTCAATATTGTATTGCAGGCCACCGACTGCATTGTAATTTTGCTGCGTGGGGCTAAGAAGCGGTTCAATATAACCTGCTCTTTGATGGTTCAAAGGGGGAGGTACTGTTTCATAAAGAAGACATGCCCATTTTATTGCGATAGCAATTACATGAACAGTCTCAGCTGGTTTTTGCCGTCGTCGCTGCTCCGGTCATTCACGTATATGTATATGTATTTATATACATACAGCAAAGAATACGCTAGCCACTTCTTTCTGCAGAGAAAACATCACCTTTCCAGCCGGGGTCGTCTGCGTGCACGCTTATCTCGTGAGCTAACAAGGGGGGGGGGCTTATGGTTGCAGTGCTAAAACGGAAACGATCAGCACGTGACTTCTGCCCCAACAGCTGGTGGGAGCTTCTATGGGCTGCACTCTCAACACGAAAAAATGGTGCCAAAAGTGTTCTTGGAGTGGCCGTGTTCTCTTACACCAGCGTTTTGTAGTCACATGAGATCGGATCTAAATGCATTGACTGCCAGCTTCACTTCGTATAACATTGTAATTTGTCGCTATGGCTGCGTCGAAGGAAACTTGGTTACTTAGCAAGTGCATGTTTACTACAATTAATATTGCTCCTAAAAATGCTAGCCTTGCTCCATAAACCATTCAAATATGCTGCTATCGCATTCATTGCTTCGCCCTTTTAGCCAATCTGTGACTTTTTTTTTTATGTTCAGTGCAACAGTATTACTAAACCAAGTGACAAGGAGTTGTGTGACATGCGTTATTCGCTGCTGAAAAACCCCCACTGGTACCTCACACTAATGTGCTATGCAGTGAAGCGGAAGCAAAGGCAGGCTTCGTACTACCTTGTGGTTGTTCAGTTGCACAATCTTTTTTTCTCCCTTAAAACAAAAGCTACCTTTTTGAAACTTTGGGTTTATCGTACTGACAAACTGTACTATGCAACAATATAAAAGCCATATTTTTACTTTGACCACTACATTGCCAAAATTGAGCCACCAAGTGAGTGAAAATGCTGTTTTTGCCAACTTTGCCACAATACATTGGCAATATCTTTGCTTCATTTGCTCCCAAAATATTTTAATTATTTCATATAAGAGCATATAAAGCAAAAATTTTAAGAATATTATTGGCGGAAAAAGTTGTGTTTAAAAAAAAAACAATAAACTTGCAACATATTGCAATTTTTTGCCAAAGCAAAAAAGAAAGAAAATGAAAACACAAATGAATGAGCTATCATAGCAGTGAAAGAGGAGAGCTTTGAGATTAATGGAAACATTGTTTCATAATAATTGCTCAAACCAGTAATAATATATAAATTATTTGGCGGGAAACAGTTTCACTTGGGGGCCTAAAGTTTGAAGCGCCCGTTAAGCAACACTAATTTTTTTGCCAAATATAACGCCTCAATAACAACTTTTCACATTCATGTATACCTGCACAATTTTTTTCAGCATGGTCGAAGATGATCGAAAATTTACCGGGTATATTTAATATGGAATGACCTGTGTGTGTGTGTGTGTGTGTGTGTGTGCGTGTGCGTGTGCGTGCGTGAAATTTTCTTGTGCCATATCTGCGGGTTGTTACAGTAGTAAAGCACTAGTGAGTTGTCTCTTCTACGGCTTTTTTTTTTATGATACAGATTTTTAATGAAGTCCTATCACAGTTGCATTTTGCATATGAGCTCTGTGTCGAGACAGAAATAGTTTGCCAGAACAAAAAGGACATTGATGAGACTAATTAAAAATTGTTCATTAAATTTAAATGTTGACCCAAAGGCAGTAATTTACTGTATTTATTAGCTTAATTTGCGTACTTTTTTTCGCAATTTCGGGGCGAGCAGTGCAAATTACACAGAAATTTTGCGAGCGCATACAAAATATTGTTTCACAGTCTTAACGCGCGTAGTATATGCATATAAAAAAATGAATTGGAGCACAAACGAAGAGTACTTGTTAATTTTGAAATAATTAGCACATACTTTAACCAGGCAGACTGTCACGCATGGTCTAACAGGAATCACTGATCCCGAAGTTCACTTGGGAATCATTGTCGCCGCCACTGTGACCACCCTTCCGAAGCGCATACTTCTCGGTTCCGTCGAACGCGTTTGAATGCCCTATTTTCTTGAAGCTCTTTTGACAATGCTGGGAGAAACTAGGTCCCACGATACAGTGATACTGGAAGAACTAAGCATTTGCACACATTAGAAAAGGCCTCCTTTAATGGCAGAAAACTTGCATAAGCAAGCGCGCTCTTTTGCTTTATCGTGTACCAATCACGCCGGTCGTTACATTGAAGTACGTCCCCTTGAAGTGCTTTGCGGCAGCATGCTTCCCGTTTTCTTCGGCAAAATTTACGACAGCAAGCTTCAATTTTGCCATATATATAATTATTGTAGCACATCACAGGGGAACCGTCAGAGCTCGTTGGTGTGTGGAGGGCGAAACCTAAGCTTCTGAAATTGACCAAGCGTGCATTACAGCGCAGACGCAGAGAATGAGGGGAACAGTTGGCAGGACGGGCCTTCGCCTGCTTCCGATGCAGAAAGTCACTCGTGCCATGATGCAAGCCTGAATTCTCGCAGTTATCGCGGTGGTAGAAATTGGGAGATAGGGGTAAGCAAACGCTCTAGCAGTTTCGGCGACCTGTCAACAAGTTTGTGTTTAGGTGTGGTATTCTAAGGACCCTAGTTCGGGCGAAGTCCTTGGAAGAAAGGACTTCGCACTCGCAATCTGTTTGACTGCACTTGTCTGCTCGGCGAGGCACGCAACTGGCCAAAGCATCGAAAGTTCCAAAGGCTCGCAGGCCAGCTCAGGCAGGTCAGGAGCACGAAATATGCGAGTAAATACTTTTTTTTCAGTAAGGCTGGCAAAACATCAGGGGTGTGCAAATTATGTGCGTAAATACGATATATTACTAAGTTATTTCAATGTGTAATTCAAGATATTCATTTGGAGACTTTATTTTGAAGGGTGGAGTTGTGTACTATTTCTGATGGTAAATTTTTACACCCTTTCAAAAATCTGTCAATCAAAGTGATAACCTTGCCTGGCTGTGGTAAAAAAAGAGCTAGGCCACATACACTTAGCATTGTTATAGCAGTACCAACACGAAAATTTTTACTTGTGTTTTCACGTCAGCTCAATGGCCAAGCTTTCAAGGGCCTTGAAAATGTCCTGCCAAGTGTGAGTGTACCTTGAAAAAGTAATTACATAAAATAAATTACTGTGCCCTTATGTTGAGCTTCCCGTCATGTGCTCATGCAAGATACCATGACGTTTCTACAGCCATTCGGCTCTGTTCATGATAAAATAACGGCCGTTATCAATGTTTTGGCAACGCACGAGAGACCATCCTGGAAGTTCTGGTTCCTAATGTCATTATAACTAGCCAGACTGCCATGTGAAGAGATGAGAAGTAGTACTGCAGCCTGACGTCAAGTTAGTGTTGTCTCAAGGTAAACTGGTGTGTTCAGATTTTAGTGTTGTCTGTTGGTGCGCCATGAGAAAATTGAATTTAATGTCAAAATAAAATATTTGTGTCAGCATTTTCTGAGCTTCACACTTGCTCAGAGTCGTCTCTGTATAGAGGAGATTTGTTTGACAGAGTAAACTTGCCATTGAAAAATGTCAGTACAGTCGAACACGGATATATTGAACTCGAAAGGGATTGCGAATTGTATATGTGAAAAATTAGATGTAAAAAAATTAAGGCCCCGGGAGCTTACCTGTAGCGGATCATTACCTACAATAGGCGCATTCAAGAATGACAACAAATTCCTCACACATGCCGCAACAAAATGATTTATTTGTATGAAAAAATCGCTAATCTCGGCCTGCTTTTTCATTTTCGAAATGTTGAAGACGCTAGTGTCGACCTTATCAAGGCTGTCTAGGTCTGACAGCCCGGTTTCCTTCATGTGGCCTATACAACGGGGAATGATTTCGAACGCTGCCGCCACTTCAGCTGCGGAAAACGCGCGTGTAGACAGCGCCTCATTCGGACGATCTTCCTCGTCACATGAGCTGTCAGCCTGGACATCGCAGTCCACTTCCACGAAGTCGTCCGCAGACACTTCGTGTGGAACTGCTGCTGGGAAGCGGGTCGACAATTCGCGAAACGCGTCGTCTATGCGCTCGTCGTCGTCTTCACCGGTTTCCGCAAGTTCTGCCGTCTCGAAGCCTGCCTTGCAAAACAGTTGACCACTGTGTCCATCTTCATGTCTCGCCAGGCATTGAAGATCTCCACAGGAGAAAACTTCGCGAAGATTTCTGGCCACTCCTTCGTCATCCACTGCTGGATGTTCTGGTTGCTGACACGTTCGCTTTCCCCAGAATTGGTTTTGCCAACGATGTTGTAGCGCTGCTTAAATCGGTGAAGCCACCCGCTGTTGTCAGCGAAGTTGTTTCTTCGAGTGCAGCAGCAAACCATTTGGCCTTTGCGATCAGTATTGGGCCATCCACCAGAATGTTCTTCACGCGCACTTCTAAAAACTAGGCATAAAGCGTCTTTCATACATTCCCTTCGGTAGAAGCCCACACATGACAAGCCTCCGACGCTCGCTGCTCTGCTGCCTTTGCCTTGATATCTGCCTTGTTTTTTGACAAGGTACTCAGAGTGCTCCATGGTATCCCAAAGTCGTCCGCGACAGTCAAACATTTCTTGCCCGTGGCAACACGCTGAATAGCCTTCAACTTCGTCACAAAGTCAAGGGTCTTGCGCTTGTTGGCGCTGGCCATAGCTACACGAGAAGCCGACCATTCAAGGAGTCCACAATGGCTTTGCAAACCATGCACACAAAGGAAAAATGCTGCACATGCGGTGGTACGGAGGCGACGCGACGGTGGAAGCAAAAAGCGCTCACGAGGCGATGGCCACCTTCGAGGGCAAGAGCAAAAGGTGCGAGCTGTGGTTAGCTGATGAAAACTTGCAAAACAGCTACAAAAAAATACAAAAAAAATGCGAAAGGAGGAGGATGTTGGCTCCTTCGTTTCTGCTCTCCGAGCTGGGGGGGTACGCAAAGAAAGCATGAGAAGAGAAAAAAAGAAACGAAAAAAAAGCAGCCCTGAAAGCTAGAGATTGTGCCGTGGATTGTGCAGTCCGAGCCCTCTCGCCCATACCTTTTTTCAAGCGTTTTGGGTTTTGGCAGAGGCGTGGTGCCACCCGGAGGTTGCGAGGTTGCGGGGCGCTGTGAGTGCCAAAGCGCACCTTCCAACTCTTGCGTGAAGCCGCGATGCCGCGGAGATCGCGGTGGTGGTGGTGGTGGGGGGGGGGGGGAGAGTTGAAGCGCATCTTTCAGCTCGCGCGGCGTTCGATATATTTGAAGGCGGGTAAATATACCATTCGATATAAATGTGCGAATTTATATATTTTTACAAAGGAATTTGAAAGAGATAACTTGCGAGTTCGAAGTACCCGAAAATTCTATATATGTGGGTTCGATATAACCCTGTTCGACTGTACCCGTTTAACATGAGGTCGTCATTCCTCAGATCCAGCAGAACTGAATTCTACTAGATACTATCACAAGTTCAAAATAGTTCTGCTGTCACTGTGTTTGAGACATTAATTTAGATTCTAGTGCGAATTAGAGCTACAATGTTAGCACAATACGTTTTGTATGTGTTTCACCAGTTTGTCTTCTACATAAAAGAGAGGAAACTTTTTCATCATGATTGGGTCACCATAATATCTACTCTCGGAATATTGAAAATATAGTTGCAGATAAAAACGAGGACATAAAAGCGTTATTATTATTATTATATACACTTTTGGATATTGAAGATATAATTGCAGATTAAAACAATGACATAAAAACATTGATCATATCTTTTGTACTGAGTATTGCCATGTTTATGACTTCTGTTTCAGATGGATTGTGTAACATTTTGTGTGATCTCCCCAGAAGAAGTTTATGGGCCCATCTGTCGCCCATCTGCACAGTATGTTCTCTTTTCTTATTCATTTTGCATGTGTATTTTTTTCTTATAATTGTCACAAACGCAGTATAATTAATAATTTAAACTTGGATCCAAATGTTTGGTTAATTGAGAAAGTTTAGTCTTTGGTTGTCCTGCTACCTCTTCAGTGTATTTTAATCTGCCTAATTGATAGTGCTTCATTCTGTAAATTCATTTTTTTCTCTGTAGCTGAAAATATGTGCTGTCATAGTGGCTTCTAGCTAAACATTCGCATTTTCTGGTGTCGCTAACAGTTCCAAACGAAGTCGTTTGCCTGCTTGTTAAGTGGCCAAACTAACGAAACTGCATGCACAGAAAATAGTTTGTATTCACTGATGTCTAAAAACTAGGCTTGTACGAATACCTGAGTGCTTTGAATATTCAAATGAATATTACAGTATTCAAATTCACTTCAAAATGAAATTCAGTTGTACTAAATTTCAAAGCTTTTGAAATGAACAAATAGACTGTGGGTCTCAAACTCACATTAGCCAGCGAGCCGCCTTCATGCAATTTAGTCCCGCTATTACCACATGAAAAAAAAATTCTCTGGTATTATATACAGGCCATTTCTGAACATTTGGTGCGCAAGATCTCAGCAACATATCGATTCCGATTGCCGAAATGACTAAAATATGGACGCCGATTCTGAAATGTGGCTTTTGTTTGACACTTCATGTTTCAACACAAGGTTACCACATGAGGTGCCTCGACCAGCCATGGATGTGTAGCTCACTAACATATATAATAAAAATTTTTAGAAAGGTGGGGCAAAGGCAATAATGTGAGGACCGTGGGCTGCTAGCGAGAGGTTCGCAGGCCACATCTTTGAGGCCCCTTGAATGGACATACCGTATAATGCCGAGCTAATGCCCCCCTTACGGTTAAGGATAATCTGACCGAATTTAGGAGAAAGTTGCTTGCTCGGTCCTGGACTGGTCATTGGTGCTTATTTCAGACCTCCCGAAAAAGGTGGAAGGGTGCTTGCTAGTTTGGGGACGCTTATTTGGCATTTTACGGTATATATATATATATATATATATATATATATATATATATATATATATATATATATATATATATATATATATATATATATATATATATATAGTGTAGTGGCGATGGCGTTGTGGTTAGAGCATCCGCCTCGCATGCAAGAGGTCCGTGGTTCAAATCCCCGTGCCGCGAAGTTCCCAACCGAATAAAAAAAAAAGAGAGAAACCGTGTGGCAATGGAACTGCATTAAGAGGCCTGGGGTGCGGCCTCACTAGTGACCACCGCTGCTAACGCACTCCCTCACCAGAGAAGGATTGGCCACCCTGGTGCAGTATATGGCCACTACCTCCCACAGTAGAGCGGCGATGGCGTAGTGGTTAGAGCATCCGCCTCGCATGCAAAAGGTCCGTAGTTCGAATCACGGTGCCGCGCAGTTCCCAACCGGATAAAAAAAAAAATCCGCGTGGTGATGGAACTGCCCAACCGGATTAAAAAAAAAAAATCCGCGTGGTGATGGAACTGCCCAACCGGATAAAAAAAAAAAATCCGCGTGGTGATGGAACTGCACTAAGAGTCCTGGGGTGCGGCCTCACCGGTAACCACCGCCGGTAACACACTCCCTCACCAGAGTAGGATTGGCCACCCTGGTGCAGTATTTGGCCCCTACCTCCCACATGCATACGTCAATTAACTCACGGCCCTCAGTCTCCAGCAGCTGCGAAGCAACTGACCACGGCGGCAGTTAGATCTGCAACTCAGCAGAGGGTGCTAAGAATCTCTGGATCCGGACAGGCCGCCATTGGAACCTGAACTTGGCAACGTTTAACGCTAGAACCTTATCTAGTGAGGGAAGTCTAGCTGTACTATTCGAGGAGCTAGAGGGTGTTAAATGGGATATAATAGGGCTCAGTGAGGTTAGGACAGATGAGGCCTATACATTTCTACAGAATGGGCAAGTCCTTTGCTATCGGGGCTTGGCTGAAAGAAGAGAACTGGGAGTAGAGTTCCTAATTCACAGAAACATAGCTGGCAACATAGGGGAATACTATAGCATTAATGAAAGGGTGGTAGGTATCGTAATTAAACTCAATAAGAGATACAAGATGAAGGTGGTACAGGCTTACGTGCCTACATCCAGCCATGATGACGCTTTAGTTGAAAGCTTCTATGAAGACGTGGAATTGGCAATGAGTAAGGTAAAAACACAGTATACCATACTGATGGAAGACATTAATGCAAAGGTAGGGAAGAAGCAGGCTGCAGACGAGGCAGTAGGAGATTATGGCATCGGTACTAGAAACGCCAGAGGAGAGCTACTAGTAGAATTAGCAGAACGCAATAATTTATGGATTTTAAATACCTTCTACCGAAAACGAGGAAACCGTAAGTGGACATGGAGGAGCCCTAATGGTGCAAATAAGAACGGAATAGACTTTTTAATGAGTGCACACCCAGGCATCGTGCAGGATGTGGAAGTGGTTGGCAAGGTGCGATGCAGTGACCATAGAATGGTATGGTCTCGAATTCGCCTAGACTTCAAAAAGGAACGACTGAAACTGATACACAAGAAGCCAATCAATGAGCTAGCACCGAGAGGGAAAGTACAGGAATTCACAGTCTCGCTTCAGAACAGGTACTCGGCTCTTATTGAGGAAACCAACCTTAGTGTAGATACAATGAATGATAATCTGACGAGTATCATTACGGAGTGTGCAGTGGAAGTTGGAGACAGGGTAGTTAGACAGGATAGACAGGACACTGGCAAGCTTTCCGAGGAAACGAAGAATCTCATTAAGAAGCGTCAAAGCATGAAAGTCTCAAGTACAACAGACAGAATAGAACTGGCAGAGCTTTCGAAGTTGATTAATCGGCGTAAGGTATCCGATGTAAGAAGGTATAGCATGGAGAGAATTGAACATGCTCTAAAAAACGGAGGAAGCGTCAAAGCAGTGAAGAGGAAACTTAGGATAGGCAAAAATCGGATGTATGCTTCAAGGGACAAAGAAGGCAAAGTAACTACCAATATGGATAGGACATTTAAAATAGCAGAGGAGTTTTACAGAGATCTGTACAGCAGCCAGGACAACCACGACCTTAATACTATAGGTAGATGTAGCCTTAAGAGACAAGAAGAGAGCAGAGTGGATTAGGGAACAAACTGGGGTTAAGGATATCATAGTTGAAATCAAGAAGGGGAAATGGACATTGGCCAGGCATGTAGCGCGTAGACAGGATGACCGCTGGTCATTAAAAGGTAACTAACTGGATTCCCAGAGCGTCTCTCATAATCATATGGTGGTTTTGGGACGTTAAACCCCACATATCAATCATCATGGATTCCCAGAGAAGGCAAGTGGGTTAGGGGGAGACAGAAGGTTAGGTGGGCAGATGAGATTAAGAAATTTGCGGGTATAAATTTGCAGCAGCAAGCACAGGACCGACTTAACTGGCGGAACATGGGAGAGGCCTTTGTCCTGCAGTTGGCGTAGTTAGGCTGATGATGATAATGATATATAAACTGCATGTAACTTCTGTAAAGGCAGTTTCACTGCAACAAAGGGTGCTATACCATGAGTACACTTTACCAGGGGAAACTTGCGCTGCGGAGAAGCACGAGTTCAAGGTTATATCGACATATTACCCTCACATCCATTTGTCATATTATAAGTTTAAAAGCTGGTTATACCTGCTTGTGTAGCTTAGGTATGGTCAATTTTAAAATGTAGCATATTTTACAGGTTATCACTTTCATTGTACTGAAAGTCAAATCTTGTTACTGTTCAAAGTTGCTTCGACTTCTCTTTAAATAAAAAAGAATGCCTTGTTTCATTTAAAAAATATATGTATTGTGCAGGTGTATTGGATCAAGACAAATATGCTCATTTTCTTTCTAATATGTGATATATATTTATATTCAAATTCGATTCCAAATTCTTCGAACCAAATCACTATTCACTTCGAACCTAAAATTTACTATTCACACATCATCATCATCATCATCATCATCATCAGCCTCACTACGCCCACTGCAGGGCAAATGCCTGTCCTACGAACCACTGATCAACCTGGTTTTGTGCTTTTCATTGCCACATTATACCTGTGAACTTTTTAGTCTCATTGGCCCACCTAACTTTCTGTCGCCCCTTCGTGCCTTTGTCTTCTCTGAGAATCCAGTCAGTTACCCTTAATGACCACCGCTTTGCCTACATGCTACACCCGGCCCATATCCATTTCTTCTTCTTGATTTCAACTATGATATCATTAACCTCGGTTTGTTCCCTGACCCACTCTGCTTTCTTGTCTTTTAAGGTTTACCTATCATTTTCCTCTCCTTCACTCGCTGCGTCATCCTCAATTTAAGCTGAACCCTCTTTGTTAGCCTCCATGTTTCTGCTCAGTAGGCAAGTACTGGCAAGACGCAGCTGTTATATACCTTCTTCTGGAGAGTTAGTGGCAGATTACTACAGTAGACTCTAAGTAAATGGAACCTGAAGAGACTGGAAAAATATGTTACATATAGCAGGAGTTCCGTTTACTGAGAGGTGAACATGGGTGCAGAATACAAGCCCGAAACCAAGCATTGCAGGGGCAATAGTTCCATTTAAGCAGTAGTTTGGTATAACAGATTTCCATTTACTGAGAGTCTACTGTATTCATGATTTGAGAATGCTTGCCGAATGTGATCCACCCCATCCTTATTCTTCTAGTTCTTTCACTCTCATGGTTCAGTGCCGCGGTTACTACCTGTCCTAAGTATACATATTCTTTTACAACTTCCAGCGTCTCTCCACTTATCGCAAAGTGCCGTTTTCTGCCGAGACTGTTGCACATTACTTTAGTTTTGTGCATATTAATATTCAGACCTACTTTTCTGCTTTCCGTGTCCAGCTCAGTAATCATGAGCTGTAATTCGTCTCCTGAGTTACTCAACAAGGCAATGTCATCAGCGAATTGTAGGTTACTGAGATACTCTCCATTAACTCTTATGTCTAGCTCTTCCCAATCTGTGGTCCTGAAAACCTCCTGTAAACACGTGGTGAATAGCATTGGAGAGATTGTGTCTCCCTGATTACACCCTTTTTTATTGGGATTCCTGTCGCTTTCTTTGTGGAGAACTATGGTGGCTGTGGATCCACAGTAGATTTCTTCCACCACGTTTATGTAGGGTTCTTCGACGCCTTGATTCCGTAGTGGCTGCATTATTGCTGATCTCTCGATTGAGTCAAACACCTTCTCGTAATCTAAGAAGGCTACCTATAGGGGTTGGTTGTATTCCACACAATTATTACCGTATTGATAGTATGAATATGGTCTATAGTAGAGTAGCCTGTATGAAATTCTGTTTGGTCCTTTGGTTGATTGAATTCTAGTGTCGCCTTAATTTTATTAGCGATAGTTTTTGTATATAGTTTAGAGAAAACGGATAGTAAGCTGATCGGCCTGTAATTCTTTAAGCCCTTCGCGTCTCCTTTCTTATGTATTAAAATAATGTTGGCGTTCTTCCAAGATTCTGGTACGTTTCCCGTCAAAAGACACTTTATATATAAAGTGGCCAATTTTTCTAAATTTCTCCGCCATCTTTCAGAAGGGGCGTTGTTACCTTACCCTCACCAGCGGTTACGCGCTTTGCATTCCTTCTAAGACTTTCCTTACTTCCCCCATCGTTATTGGTAAGATGTCAAATTCCTTTGGACTAATATTATTTATCATAATATCATCCTGGTTGTTTTGGCTTCTGTACAGCTCTCTGTAGAACTCCTCCACCACTTCAACTATCCTATCCTTATTGGGTATGACATTGCCTTTCTTCATACATGCGATTGTTGCCTATGCACAAGTAGGCCTTCACAGCCTTTAGATGTCTGCCGATTTTTACTGCCTGCTCAATTCTCTGCATGTTATATCTTTTGATGTCAGCTATACTTGTGCCTATTGATTAACTTGAAAAACTCCACTGGCTCTATATTGTCGGTCGCATTTGAAGCTTTCATGGTTTGTTGTCTCTTAATCAGATTTTTGATCTCCCGAGATAGTTATTAGTGTCTTGTCTAGTGACTGTACCTCCAACTTTCTTTGCTCAATATTTGATGATACTAGTAAAATTATCACTCATTTTGTCAATGCTAATCTAGGTTATCTTGTTTTATGCCTCGAATCTATTGTGAAGGGAAGCTCTGAATTCTTGTACTTTTCCTCTCACTGCTAGTTCATTAATTAGCTTCTTGCATATAAGTTTTGTGTTTGCTTTTTTAAATCTATTTGAATACAAGCTCTTGCCATTCTATGATCACTGCGTGTGATCTTGCCAACTGCTTCTACATCTTGTAGAATGACTGGGTGTGTACTGTCTGTCTATTCTTTAGCAGTTAGAAACTTTTCGCATTCAATTTTCATGCACTCTAACGGCCCACGATGTATACATAGCCGATTAGTTCGCAAAACAGGTACGCGTAACTTATCAGTTGACAAGAAACGTCAAAGTACGAGTGCGACCACTCAAAATAAGCATAGCTTCAACATTGCAGACACTCTGAAGCCAACAATGTCAAAATTGAGCGAGACAGAAAGAAATTGGGAGAGAATAAATGCTTAAAAAAAAGGGTCACCTAGGACACTAATCTGGCTTATGCTCCCAAGATCAGAAATTCAAAACCGCGCCGCGTGCGTGCGTGCGTGTGTGTGTGTGTGTGTGTGTGTGTGTGTGTGTGTGTGTGTGTGTGTGTGTGTGTGTGTGTGTGTGTGAGAGAGAGAGAGAGAGAGAGAGAGAGAGAGAGAGGGGGAAAATGGACTTTCAAACTGTTAAGGAAAGAAGGCCAGTCAAGCTACGAGTCAGGTGAAATTGAGAGCTGATTGGCAGTAGGGTGGTATTCTACAGTGCTAAGAAAGTGCAACAGAACCCCCTACTTGGAGACAGCGCAGTAGTCTAGCATACCATGACGAAATTCGGTTCGAATGCAGTTACTGGTTCATTCCCAATCATATATTTACTTAAAACACGTGATAAAGGAATAGTTAAAAAAAAGAGAAGTCTGGGGTGTGGCCGTGCTGGCGACCAGTTGCCGGTAAGGCACTCCCTCACCAGAGCAGGATTGGCCACCCTGGTGCAGTACCTGGCCACAGCCTTCCGTGAATACAGCAATCAACCCTTGGCCCCCTGTCCCTAGCGGCTGCGAAGCAACTGTCCAAGGCGGCTATCAGAGATGCGATGCAGCGGAGGGTGCTAAGAATCTCTGGGTTCGAACAGGCTGCCATTGGAATCTGAACTTGGCTACGTTCAATGCGATAACACTATCTAGTGAGACTAGTCCAGCTGTGCTATTCGAGAAATGAGAGGGTGTTAAATGGGATGTAATAGGGCTTAGTGAAGCTAGGAGGACAAGTCAGGCTCACGCAGTGCTGAAAACGGGCACCTCCTATGCTACCGTGGATTTGTTGACGGGAAAGAACTAGGGGTGGGGTTTCTTATACACAAGAATATCGCTGGCAACATAGAAGAATACTATGCATGAGGTGGAAAGTATCATAATTAAGTTTAACATGAAGTACAAGATGAAGGTAGTACAGGCCTATGCGCCTACATCGAGCCATGACGATCGTCTTGGTTGAATGCTTCTATGAAGACATAGAGTCAGCCATTAATAAAGTAAAGTCACATTATACTATTCTGATGGGGGACTTGAATGCCAAAATTGGCAAGAAACAGGCCGGAGACCTTGCATTAGGGGAATATGGCATTGGCTCAAGAAATGCCAGAGAGGAGTTATTAGTAGAGTTCGCAGAACGTAATAATTTACGGATCTTAAATACCTTCTTCAGAGAACGGGCTAACCGTAAGAGCGTGTGGCGAAGTCCTAATGGCGAAACTATAAATGAAGTTGACTATTCACACAGGCCCACTAAAAACATTTCCGGCAATTATTCAAAGCTGTCTCTGATGTTGCTGTGGCCCAAAGAAACAATAAACATTACAATGAAGGTGATACATTGCCCTGACTCATATTCATGAGAACTTCTAATAATTCAAACTATTTTCTGGGGTCCCCTGAGTTTGAAATATTAAAGAGCCTAATGTACCTATCTCTTCAAGGATGTTGATGTAGGTGCTTTTCTCTCGTATGTCAACCATTTATAGTTGTATGCCTAACAAATTTTTATTGAAAAGTTCATTTGCGCCAGATGCTGTAGTTTGTTAGAGGAAGACAAGGGCGTAAGTGTTGAGCTATTTGTGCTGCCCTGCACCAATTTGCTTATGTTTCTCCAACCTGCTCCAATACATATTATTGTACCAAAGCTGCTCCTAAGCAGTCTTTGGTGTCTTCATGTGCCATTGTCATGATCAACCTGGCTGTCTCTCTAGGACGTTGGTGATGGCGCAAAAAAGTTAGTGAGCAGGAAAGGGTAGGAGAGAAATAGCTATAAAAAAGTGGTTGTGTAGCAATTATACAGCGCAGCTTTTAGGCACCCTTTCCAGCATTGAGCATTGCCACCAGCATAACCAACAGAGCGAACAAGGACGAAAGAGAGCTAACGTGAAATCAGTCGATATCACGAGCCACTGGCCTCTAACCTCATTTTCTTCCTCTGTCTCATGTGCATTCAGGACTGGCACATGCACTGCGGTTGGCTGCTCCTAAGCAGTCTTTGGTGTCTTCATGTGCCATTGTCATGATCAACCTGGCTGTCTCTCTAGGACGTTGGTGGTGGCGCAAAAAAGTTAGTGAGCAGGAAAGGGTAGGAGAGAAATAGCTATAAAAAAGTGGTTGTGTAGCAATTATACAGCGCAGCTTTTAGGCACCCTTTCCAGCATTGAGCATTGCCACCAGCATAACCAACAGAGCGAACAAGGACGAAAGAGAGCTAACGTGAAATCAGTCGATATCACGAGCCACTGGCCTCTAACCTCATTTTCTTCCTCTGTCTCATGTGCATTCAGAACTGGCACATGCACTGCGGTTGGCTTCATTTGTAGTAATGGGGCTATCAGCATCTCGCATGGTTTGCAATGCTTGCAATGCACTGGGCGGTGTGCAAAGCACTTGATTGCTGTCAGCATTTCACTTGGTTCGCGATGCCTGCAATGAACAGAGTGGTGTGCGTAGCACTCGAGCACAGGTTGATTCTGTAGCAACATGTAAGGAATGTTGCATTGCTAGAACTGTTGATACACAAAACTTCAAGAGCATTTATCGTTGCCGCAAGACCAAGCTACGCGCAGAATTTGCATTTGCAGTTTCATAATCGTCAGTGAATTTGTTTTATTGTCATACCATCGGTAGTGGAGTTTTGTAAAAATTTCATTTCTCTTGTATTCTCCCTGGTACATGTCTGCTTGTGTTTTGTCAGTGTGAACACAAAACAATATCACGGAAGCATGGTCAAGTTTAGCGACGCACTTTATTGCTTATCTCTATTTTTCTCTCAATTTTCATATCGGCTGTGGCACTTTAAGAACAGAAGCACATGCTTTTCAATTTATTCTAATAGTCGTCATTTGTTCATGAAAAAAGCAAGTATATGTGGACTTCCTCTGAAGTCTTCTCACTCGCCTTCAGAGCACGACTGATTACATCAAGAGTCTCCATACACAACAAACACAATGGCAATGCAATTCAACTGTGGGAAGTGTGACATGGAAGAACCTACGATGATGTGTCAATGAAACAGTGCTAAGCGACAAAGATTGATATCAGAAAGCCCTACTTTAGCTGACTACGTCGTCATGAGCACTTTCTTGGAATACAGGCTTTGAAGGCGTTGCTTTTGCTCACAGGAGCCTGAAAATTTTTATTGGTGTCTTGCTTTGCATTCGGGGTGTGATAATTAGGCAGAGAAACAAAGACTCACATTTTTTTTTTTGCAACTAGTTTCACACATAGACATTAGAGATTGAATTGCTAGGGTCCAAGGGTCCAAATAGGCCAGTGCTGCATTGATGCATATATGATCGAGGTACGAAGAAAAGGTGGGGAGAAGGGGGGGAGGCTTTTTTGTGGAATGGACATGAAAATATGAAATTGGTAGTGACATTGAAGGGAGGAGCATGCTCAGAATTATACGCTAATCAAGTGTAGCATTTGAAGCATTTGTTATTTTTTCTTAGTTATTGCTTCTTAAGGTGCAACATTTTAATTAGAAGAATATATATATAATTTGTAGAAAAAGTGGTTAATTAGTATTGAATGTGTAGTAAAAACATTGTAATTTTTTTATGTTTACCAGAAATAAAAAAACTTCAATTAACAAAGATGTCTGACCATAAAAATTTGCTCGAAAGTTAATCTTTGTTGCTCCAAAATGCATCTTTTTATACTCCAAAGCTGCTAAAAAACTCTTTTACCACTTCAAAGCTGTTGTAATGCAGCATTGCTGCTCTTTCTTATGCTGCTCCTAAAGATTGAAGCCCGCTTCTGCCCCTGGATTGAAGTACCCTACAAGAAGACTGTTTTATAGTAATTAGCTTATTAGGTTTTAATATTGCTCACTAATTATAATTCTAAATATTTCAGGTCATTTATTATGACTGTACAATTGATGTCTGGAAAGGCTGTAGACCAGTATGTTTTTTCTAGATGGTGAGGACATCACCAATTTTCAGTTGTGATTCATTGGCTCATAACATTGGTACACCATGTATTATTTTCTAACAAGTCATCCTTGCACATTATAGTGCAAAAATTAGTGGAACTCTACAGTATTTTCCAGCTTATTTGGAGGGTTTGAAACTCTTACTAATTTTGGTTCTCAGAATTCCTCCTAGCATCAGCTCTGACCAGCTTTGAATCTGGAACTGTGTCATGTGCCCTAGAATGAATGGCATATCTGATAATTAGTAAGAATTCACTTGTTTAAAGCTCAAGATCAGCTGAGGTAATTAAAACAAGTTAAAAGTGCTGACGATTTTTGCTACCTTTATTAGCTGAATATAACACTAGAATGTTAAGTATTGCGGCTTTTTTTTTTTCTTTCTATAGGAACTCTGATTGCTTGGGGGCTACCACGGACTTGAAGCCTGACTTGCTAGAAAGCCTGGGAACTCAGGTTTTTTTTCTTTTTTATTTGGTTGTATTTTGAAGGAATCATAATGTGAAGCATCAAGGTGCTATGGTGCTGAGCTAAGCACTGGCCTGTGGTTGCTGGGGTATGGGGCATGTTTAATTAACTGTTTAGTATGTTTACGCCGTGTATGTAGACAAGGTGTATTACTTCGTGTTGTTCGGGGGTGATAATGGCATTTCTTACACTGGTTATACCGAATGTTCCACAGAGACACTGAGGTGGGCATGCATTTACTGATTTGGCAACGCCAGTAAGGTGCCCTATCACTAGCAGTAGTAGAGAGTGGGTTTGTGGCTGCTGAGTATCTATTAGCCCCGAGAAGTTGGAATGGCGCCTTCTGGCGGGAGGCCTGGGTGACGTCACGGCATGGGCCCTTTGATGCCCGCCACCGCACGCCTACTTAATGATGCGCTCGCTTCGTGCGCTGTTCTATTGTTTGCGTTCGCTTTCTTTTCGTCTCAAGTTGCAGATGAACGACGAAAACAGAATCGATAATGTTCCTGGTAAAACAATAAATGTTTGCTTTTGCTTCTACACAATCACGCGCTCGGTCGTAGGCAATGTGAAAGGAATGAAAAGATCTGTGTCACGCTGCTATCCCCTTTAATGAATTCTGTTCCTACCCACAGCAGCCGCATTTTGAGGGGTGTCAAAAGCAAGAATACACTTCTACTTGGGTACAATAAACTCATTAGTGCATACTCATGTGATTTTGAAACACAAGACACCATATTCACATTATTAGGTTGAGCTGTTCATGGATGATTCCTGTAGATGTGATGGTCTTCCCTCCTCTAGTGTTACTGTGTCTGAGGAATCCACATATCTACGAACAGTGCTTTCGCTGGTATGCCAAGTCCCGCGCTCACATGCATTATCGAGTCTCGCAAAATGTCTCGAATGCACTCACCCTAGCATACCGCTGCCGCTGTTGCGTCTGTTTTTCTTGTGTACTTGCTCACTCAACACGTTCAGTTTCATGTTTCTCCCGCAATAATTTTGTAGGTTCATTTCACCAAAAAGTTATTGAGGTTAAGTGTGTTTATGTGTGGAAATTCTCATTACTCTCAGATTCTGCCTTCGTGCAGAATCGTAGCAACAGAATTATGGCACTCGTAACTACCAGTTTAGATAGCCACCTCATAAATTGATTTTTCTTGCAGTTGATTACCTGTATGAGGACATGACGTACAAGACCTGTCGTCGCGTCATCGAGGCCAAGGTTGTTTAATGATTACTTGGGCCATGTCGGTGACTGCGCCATTGAAAGAGTTCATTTCGACTTTCTGGCGTCTTTGTTAGAATCGTTGCTGTTAGCTGTGCTGCCATGTGAAATGAACAATACTGTTTGTGACGCGGCGGTAGATCAGCCCAGCATTTCATGCAAATCAGGGTATTTTACCACACAATCTCTGGCGACTGTTGAGAAGAAGCATATACAGTCGAACCTATTTATAACGAACTTGAAAGTGCCGCGAGAAATGATCGTTATTTCAGTTATTTATTGCATGTGGCCCCCCATAAAAACGTCCACTTAGTTGCTAAACTTTTTTTTCTGTGTATTTTTATTCAAAAGTGTAAACAACCCTTCCGCTGACAAGTTAGGCCTTTTTACGTGTTTAACAATGCCCGTTTGCTCCCGAGTGAATTCAGCCACGTTCGCGATGAACTCTCACTGTTCCACTGAAGCGCAGCACCGCCACATCGAACCAATGATCCCTTGCTAATTGCATGTGGCACGTCGCTATCTCGGCTCTCGCCGCAGCATGCCATTTCGCTTGCAGTCCAATGTATGCGGGCATTTGTACTTTCTTTGCACATGCTTCACTCAGTATCGTGCTCGGGTGCGGCGAGTAGCCTATTCGATTAAGAAACACAGACGCCGAAAATTGTGCAAGCAACAAGCGCAAGCAACCCGCACGACGCAGCACCAACGAACTTGCGAACGGCAGCATGATGCACTCTAACTGCCGTCACTCCGCGGAGCAGCTATCTGCAGATGACTGTGATAAGGTTGAAGGCAATGAGTCAAAATGGCCGGCCCATTGCCACCAGTCACGTTGCCATCGCTCTTGTGCTTATCTGTTGAGGCACCGCTGAAACCGCACGTACTAATCGACCGATCTTTGCCGTTATCGAAAGGTGGAAAAACGTTTGTGGCGCATAGTGGTGTCGGAGAGTTGAGCGTTGCAGTGAAGGTTATCGCTTCTCGCATTTATGGCATTTTGATTTTGAAGGGGCATTGTTGGTTGATCGTTGGCAGTCGTAGGTGCTGTGGGGTCTTGATGTGGTGAGAGCCACCACGCTCTTGGAGTGAACGGACACAGCAGATGCGGTCGGAACGAACCAAACAACAACACACATTTAACTAATTTAAAACGACTATCGTCAGCCAAATAATTATAACATCAATCGTGATCAACACGCTAAGACATCCTTACACATTATTAAACAACACTCAACAACATAAACACAATAAAACACATAAGGCGGCTTCGCCAATGCTTGACTCACCACGTAGGCGCACCCCCGACGGCCCGCGGTGCCGTCCACGGCAGACCCACCGCTAGAGTCAACCGTTCGCCGCAACCGCCACCTGCAAAAGAGGCCAGCTTATTTCTTGCGCATCGCCGCTGGTGCTAACGTTTTCTAACCATGGTGATGATGAGGGCGATAAATGCTCACAAGCACGCCACCTACCGCTCAATAGTCGTGTCCCAAAAATACGGCTTCTGTGCAAGACACGTTCACCACGCGGCGTAAGCAACTTTAAGGGGTGCCAGCACCCCTGCATTCTTCCAACTTTAATTCAAACAATATCCCGAAAAGAAAAACATAAAAGAAATCAGCTACACAAGCTCTAACAAAAAATGACAACACATGTTCCTACATAATGTCTGTGCACGACAGCACTGCCGCCGGTCCACACTGTTGCACTGTCCGGCTTAACGACTTCACCTCAGCACCGGTCCCACAACAGCAAAGTTGCCGTCGGCACGATGAACCATAACTCGCGCCGACACGTCTTTCAGTTGCGACCAGCACTCACGAGGGCGCCGGACTGCAGGCAGTTGCGCAGGTCCCAAGCAAGTCCATCGCCCGACCTCATGATCGCATTCCTGGCCAGCAGCGCTGACGATGTGCAGAAGACAGCCAGCCGTGGGTTACATCACTCCCGCTGCGTACATTCCAAACACTCAAAAGAACAATGCAGTAGGGCCAAGGGAAGGGAGCTTCGGGCTCCTCGCCCACGTGGTACGATGGTCAGTACTGTTAGCTAATACATCGGTGGTGGCCGAGACGCCCAACAAAAATAAAACAAAAGTCACTTTTCCTAACTAGTGCATCGCAAGATAAAAAAAAAGTGAGGGAAGCAGAGTGCAACACACGATCTTCCTAGTTGTGCCACGTGCGACTGGCGGCTGCGCAGAGCCTTCGGCCTAATGAGTCGCTCGACAACAACTGGCATCCACCCAGCACTCAGCCTAGATGCAGAAGAGGCAGCCACAAAGAGGCATCCACTCTGTAAGGTGGTCCTATCGCTCGCCGCACAGAGCAGCTTACCGAGTGATCTGTGTCCACCGTACCGGATAATTTCACGACACCCCGGCGTCGAGCCGCAATACCAGACAGCAATGACGCCCGACTCCCTGAGTCCAAAGAGATAGATGAAGTTGTTTACGGAAAATCGGACCACCCACGAGGCATCCGTACTGACTCGCTTGGGGCGTGGCCTACAATACACGTGCTCTAAGCGTTGCTCACTCTAGGTTGCAGACTGCATGGCTCTCGTACCAACTCAACAACGTTCTTTCAAAGCAACAACAACAACAACGAAAAATCACTTGCGAGCAGAAAAACAATAGAACTCAAAGTTGTGACAAGTTCAAACACGTTTCAACCGATTTCCTCGCTCAACAAAGCACACCGCCGATGCTAGCAATGGGAAGTTCCCCCTAGGCCTACTCTTCCCCGGCTCAAACAAAAGCTTGTTCCGAACCGCAAAAACTTGTCCAATGCTCCAAGAGCTCTACGTTGGGCAGCCAGTGTGGGGTCTCGATGTGACGAGAGCCACAACACTCTTAGAGTGAACGGACATAGGACAAGCGGTTGGAACGAACGAAACAACAACACACATTTATTTAACTAATTTAAAACGACAATATCATCAGCCGAATAATCATAACATCAATCGTGATCAACATGCTAAGATATCTTTACCAATTATTACACAACACTCAACAACATAAACACAATAAAACACATAAGGCGGCTTCGCCGTTTGACTCGCCACGTGGGCCCACCACAGACGGCTTGCGGTGCCGTCCACGGCAGACCCACTGCTGGAGTCAACCGTTTGTGGCAACCTCCACCCGCAAAAGAGGTCAGCTTGTTTCTTGCACGTGGTCACCAAGGCTTGCCGCCAGGGCTAACGTTTTCTAACCATGATGATGATGGGGGCATTCAACGCTCACAAGCACAATGCCACCTACCGCTCAATGGTTGCGACCCCAAAATACGGCTCCTGTGCGAGACGTGTGCGCCACGCGGCACAAACAACTCTACAGGGGGTGTCAGCACCCTCACAATGTCAAGAACGGTGTCAGAAAAGTTTGCCGCACGAAAGCTGTTTGCAAGATAAGTCTTCTGGCTGCCTCCTATTTTCTTTTTGTTTTTCGTTTTTTTCTTACTTCTGTTCTGCCGGTGAAGAAACGTCTGGAAAGTGAGGGACCTAGCTCGCAACGTGCGAAATCTGCGTGCAGTGCTCACTGTGCTCTACGGTATCTTTGTCGCAAGTAAACAGCAGTGGGGAACACGCAAGCTAGCGCCCATCTTGTGTTTTAGAATTTCTGTTTTAACACTTTTTTCGCTTCGCAAGCTTCATATTTTTTTTCGCGACAGTGTCGGAAGTGTTCGTTGTAAAAGTAGGAGGCTTTGAAAAATGTTCGCTGTATGGGGACTGTATGATGACAGTCAGATTCATGTAAAGATGTAGAGTTTTCTGTTGGAGAAAATGCAATTCTGTCAAATCATTTAGATCAGTGATTCTGAAATGGGGGTCCGCGGAAAGCTATTTCTATGATCCGCGAAACCCTCACCCGCAGTTTTCTTTAAGCGTGACTGTGCCATGTATTGATGAACTGTCCAAAATGAAGTGATGTGGCACGTTTGTTTGATGTTTTTGGTAGCAATAAAAGGCACTTCTTTGACGCTCCAGTTATGTTAATTTACCCACGTACTTCCCCTCACTCCCCTCCGCTGCAAGGGGTCCCCCATCACTTCCACCAGTCCCCAAGGGGTCCCCGACACATCCATGGCTGAGAACTACTGATTAGATAGATTATTTGCAGATGCAGGCGTAACTTGCATGGCGAAGGGCAATGTATCTAGTGATATTGGAAAGATGCTAATTTCATTTGTGATACTTTGGCACACATATTTTCTCCTCCTGGAGTCTATGCCTATTGGTAATCACGTTAGCACCAGCATAGCATATTTTCCTATAGCACCAATTTCTTCATGTACACTACGAAAACAACAATTTTCACAGTAAATCTTTCATTCAGACGGAAGTCTCCCTATGTATCTTGTAAGCTAAACTATGAAAAGTTTTCACAGCCTCGATAACATTCACTAGTTATGAAAACTTTCAACTTGTATCTTGAAAGATTTGTGTCACGCAACTCAGGAGTAATCACCAATGTATCGCTAAAGAGCGGGTACGTGATAGGTGCGGAAAACGGAGACAAGCGGCGGCGTAGAAGGCGAGTGCTTGCCGTGACGTCACATCGTCAGGACTGCTGTGATGCCAGTGTTCGTTCTTGGGGCTAATAGCCTTTTGCTGCTAGCTTGTGCTAGCTTGGCATGCTAGCTAATCATGCGAGTACGCTGCTTGTGTTTAAAAGCAGAGTTGTGAAAATATTAGTGTTTTCAATTCAAATTGAATAATACCTTATCGGAGAGTTCGATTTGACTTTTGAATAGTTAGTATTCGAAGTTCCAAGCATAAATAGACGGGATGAATACTAAAAATGCAATAAAGGCCAATGATGCAATTTGGTTACGTTCGGGTAGCTAAAACGCAGCGCTAGCACTGTCAAACTTTGTTGAACTTCTTTTTTTTTGTTAGAACTTTCACTGATATGCTGGTTAAAAGCAAGCGCATGTTTATCTTTAAAAATTTCATTTCCTCACATCATACCTCCAGCTAAGAAGGTCAGGGAACAGCCCTCAAATTATTAGCGTGAGGAAATAACCAACACACTGAGCTCAGATCGTATATTCAAAAGGTTCAAAAATGGTTCAATGAGCCTGTAATAGAAATTTAGTTTATTTAAAATGTGTGGCCAAATGCAAGTGTGTAGAGTCACGCGGCAATAAGAAGACACCGATGGGCAGATCTCACACTTGACGGTCAGCCGTGTTGCTAGCCTGTAGGCTCGCGTTCTCGGGAAAGGTATTCACCCGACGTGGCTGTGTTTCATAGTAATCGAGACGTAGCCTCAGCATGTCCTGTGCTGGGCGATACCTCAGACTCTACAGGACTGGGCATCAGTTCATCCGTACATGCGTTCATTTGAGCATCCATCCATGTGTCCGTTCATCCATCTAGTGAACAAGCACCGCCATCTCGCTTCTTTTTATTATATATTCATCATATACAAGTAACGCCATTCAGCGGACAATCCGAGGACTAAATGAGAGTATGTAGCCCCGCCGCGGTTGTCTAGTGGCTAAGGTACTCGGCTGCTGACCCGCAGGTCGCGTGTTCGAATCCCGGCTACGGCGGCTGCATTTCCGATAGAGGCGGAAATATTGTAGGCCCGTGTGCTCAGATTTGGGTGCACGTTAAAGAACCCCAGGTGGTCGAAATTTCCGGAGCCCTCCACTACGGCGTCTTTTATAATCGTATGGTGGTTTTGGGACGTTAAACCCCACATATCAATCAAATCAATCAATGAGAGTATGTACCACATTTTTGCTGTGGACCACACATCTGCATGTTGACATGCGGATGTGTGCCCGAGAGCACGTATGGGTCACTGGTATGGGAGTATGTGCCACAGGTTACACACTACGACAATGGGGGATACACAAGCCACGCCATAAGGAGCTTCACTCCTAAAAACAATTGCGAAACATGGTTCCCATATATCTGAACACTTTGGATACAAATACATATGGTAAGCAATTCTAATGCATTTAAAGATGAAGATTATGAGGTGCATCATAAGCATTTACAATATTCAGTTATTGAAAGAGTAATAAACTTCAGCTGCGCTGTTCATGCACTCCTTGGGCTAATGAGCTTTACTTTCTTCTTCTTCTTCTTCTTTATTCAATACTGCAGACCTTGTACAGATCCAAGCAGGGTGGGGGAAGAATAAAACAACAACAAAACGGAGCAAACAAGTATAATTAGCAATGAGCAATGATCCCAATGCGCTTAAATGCTACAATGAATCATTCCAGTCTGTTACGGTGCGGGGAAAAAAAGAAAATTTGAATAAATCTGTTCTCGAAAAATAAGGTGTCAAAGAATTAGGATGATGGTGGCGAGTAAGTCTTGATGTAGAAGATGAAAGATATGGTGAGGGGTTAATCGCTAGTTTATGATTCCAAAGGAGGTAAAGAAATTCCAAACGTGCAGCTTTCCGTCTCAGTGCAAGGTATGGAATGTTGTTAGCCTGCATCAGTTCAGTGGGTGAGTCATACGGTGAAAATTTGGAATAAATAAACCTGACTGCTTTTCTTTGCACATTTTCTAGGTGATTAATGTTGGTTTTAGTAAAGGGGTCCCATACTACACATGCATATTCGAGTTTTGGCCTAATTAGTGTGTTATAAGCAAGTAATTTAACAGCTGGAGGAGACTGTTTGAGCTTATGTCTTAAAAAATATAACTTGCGGTATGCAGAAGAACAAATGCTATTTATATGTGTATTCCACGACAAAGTATTAGTAAGAGTTACACCTAAGTACTTGTATGCCGTTTCCTCATGCAATGGTAATGAGCCTAGCCTATATTCAAAGGAAAGTGGAGCTTTTCTGCGAGAGAAACGAAGATATACTGTCTTACCAATATTAAGTTTCATGTCCCATGTGTTACACCATTCGGAAATGTTAGCAAGAGCAGTGTTAAGGAGGTGCTGATCGTTAGGTGAAGTGATTTCATGGAACAACACGCAGTCATCTGCAAACAATCTAATTTCAATGCTAGGATCAATGACTGTAACGATATCATTAATGTATATCAAGAACAACAATGGCCCTAATACACTCCCTTGAGGAACCCCGGAACCAACCGGAAGATAGCCAGACCGCCGCCCATTAACTTCCACACACTGGGATCGATTAGTCAAATAACTCCTAATCCATGTAATTAAAATTTCCGGAAGTTTGATTTTTCTGAGTTTTAAGATCAGTTTGTCATGCGGAACCCTATCAAAGGCTTTGCTGAAATCTAGAAATATTGCATCGATTTGACCATTTTTATCAAAACATGAAGCGAGTGAATGAATAACGGTAACTAATTGTGTAACTGTCGAGTAGCCTTTTCTAAACCCATGTTGATGATTAGAGAGAACTGAATGTTCATCTAAGAATTCATTAATTTGATTGGCGATAATGTGCTCAAGAAGTTTACAACAGGATGATGTAAGTGATATCGGTCGATAATTTTCTAATAAAGATCGATCACCTTTCTTGTGTATGGGAACGACTCTGGCTACCCTCCAGTCATCCGGTAGTTTACCATGAAGTAAAGAATTACGGTAAATTATAACAAGAAACTTTGCAATAGACTCAGCATATCGCTTCAGAAACATGTTAGGAAGGTTGTCAGGACCACATGAAGATTTCGTTTTCAAGTTCAATAGCATAGAAACCACGCCAGGGTAAGAGATGAAACTGACATCAGAGGGATGAAATGTTGTGTGATTGGCTGGACAAACACCAGACTTACTAAAAACACTCTGGAAGTACTCATTCAAATGACATGCGATGTCACCAGGATCATTAACAATTGAGCCATTAATAGAAATTTGAGACACTGGCTTCTTTTTTTCGCTTATATAATTCCAAAACTTTTTAGGATCTTCTGAAATAAAGTTTGGTAGCACCGTCTTAAAATAGTGATCCTTCGAAGAGCTTACCGCACGTGCAAGGTTATCTTTTAGTTCTTTTAGATTGCCGATAGATATGCATTGTTTTTTTAATCTCTTTATTTTTCGCTTCAGGTGGATGATTTCACGCGTCATCCATGGTGTCTGCCTATTAACTAGTTTATGTTTGGTTGGTACAAACGTATCTGTACAGAAATTACATATATCTTTGAAACGGCACCAAAGTGAGATGACATCAGTGTCGGTGAAATCAGTTAGACATGTTTCCAAATGTTCTATTATGGATGCATCGTCTGCACGTGAGTAGTCTTTGAAAGAACGCTTCACAGAATTATTTGATTTCATAGGAGCAACAATGTGTAAGCAAACACTGACAAGAAGATGATCAGAAATACCTTCCACAACTTGAACTGTGCACTCTGATAATTGTCTGGGTAAAAAAACCAAATCCAGTACTGATTTCGAAGTACCTTGAACACGTGTTGGTTCCCGCACTATCTGCACTAGGTCGTGAGTTAACATTATACTCAGTATACTATTGAAATGATTGTTGTTTTCAGAAAGTGATTGAAAGCGTTCCCAATTAACGCCTGGTAAGTTAAGGTCCCCTATTAAGAGTATTTTATGTTTGTGGAATTGAGACAGGTATTTTTCTAGTTTATCCAGATACTCAGGGGTGGCATCAGGAGGCCTATAAATGGCACACAGCAAAAAGTTATGGCCCCAGCATGTGATTTTTACGCATAAACATTCTAGGCCGGGGATGTCTTGCAAAAGAACAGCATCTAACGGGTTTTTAATGAGGACAGCCACGCCGCCTCCTCTAGAAGCCCTATCCTTACGAAATATTTGATAACAAGGTGGGAAAACGTCCTCGTCACATATTTCAGTCCGTAGCCACGTTTCAGTTATGACGGCAATGTGGGGGTCTTGTTCTAGTAAGGAGACTTCCAAAGGTACTGTTTTATTTATTACACTACGAGCGTTTAGGTTGATTATACGTAAACTCTTGTCATACTCATTGAAAACGGGTCATATGTCAGACTGCTGAGATCGCTGGTTCGTTATTTTGACACGCATGTTTTTTGTCTCATCCCAAAAGTATAGCTCTTTATCGACCTTTAGCTTGTCATGAAGCAAGTGCACTTTTTTACCTTGTAGTTTTTCTGCTTTCGCGCTTTCCCACAGAAACTTCCGTTTCTTCAAAGTCGCTTGCGAATAGTCATTTTGAATAGATATGCCTGATCCTCTAAGTTTGCGACAGCTATCGAGTATCAGTTTCTTTTCATTGAAATTTTGGAGATAGACAATGACCGGGCGTTTGCTGCCAAGGCGTCCAAGCCTGTGGATGCGGCCGATAGATTCACATTGTACGTTCATCTTATCCCGCATTATCGTCGTTAGAACTTTTTCTTTAAGAAGCGCTTCCGTTTCCTCGGGGCATTCAGAAACGCCATGAATTATTATGTTTGACCGCCTGTTTCTGTCCTCAAGATCAGTTAGTTTCTTTGACTGGAATGTGATAACGTGTTCTATGGATTTAAGCGTATTTTGAACTCCGTCTTCCGGTGATGAAGGTAGTTCAGACAGCCTTTTTTCAATATGACTGACCATCTGCTGAAGGCTACTGATCTGCCCTTCGACATTAAGTAATTGCGCTTTCATTTCTGCAATGTCATTGCGGATTACAGTTTGACCTTCAAGCAACTGCTCAAACAATTCTTTCTGCGTGGGACCTGGGTTAGTTTCAATGTCCCCGCATAGAAGCAACTTGCAGACGAAAAGACATTCATAGGCAAGGTTAAGGCACTTCCGTGGGCACGGCAGGACAATAATACCACGACAATCACTACGAAGAGAATAATTGTTATAACTGACCTGCAGAACGCAGAACAGAGATCTGGTTAGCGTCATGGCCAAGCCGCGTCCTTCGTGCCCACAAAAGGCAAATCGGTGAGGCGTTTCTTTTATAGCATTTTCTTCGAATGACGTCACGCAGCAACTGCCGATTGGTGTCGCCAGCGGAGTCAAATTGCCAGGGTGGAACCACAGCGGAATTTGTCCGGCGGTGATATCTGGAGGAAGTTGATACTTGTCGATGATGCCGTCGTTTTCCCAGCACGTGTGGCCTCTCACAGCTGAAGATGCGCTAAACTGGAAAATGCCCTGCAGAACGCAGAACAGAGATCTGGTTAGCGTCATGGCCAAGCCGCGTCCTTCGTGCCCACAAAAGGCAAATCGGTGAGGCGTTTCTTTTATAGCATTTTCTTCGAATGACGTCACGCAGCAACTGCCGATTGGTGTCGCCAGCGGAGTCAAATTGCCAGGGTGGAACCACAGCGGAATTTGTCCGGCGGTGATATCTGGAGGAAGTTGATACTTGTCGATGATGCCGTCGTTTTCCCAGCACGTGTGGCCTCTCACAGCTGAAGATGCGCTAAACTGGAAAATGCCCTGCAGAACGCAGAACAGAGATCTGGTTAGCGTCATGGCCAAGCCGCGTCCTTCGTGCCCACCTTTCAAGATGAGGAGCACGGAAATACCCAGTAGAGTGTATGGAGGAACAAGCATCATGCCCTGTGATAAGAGTAGCGTGCCTCTGTAACAACGGTTATACTTGGTTGGGCATATTTCAAAGCAAGAATGTCAATTCCTCCCCCTATTCCCCATTCATTCCTTGTATGCAGTCTAAAGCACGGTGGTAGGAAAAAGTAGATGTACTACTGCAAAAGTCTGGATTAGTTGTTGGGTTTCCTTGAAGCCATTTAGTGTCTGAGCTTTGGGCCAACAGTTCCCCACATAGCTTTATAACAATCTTTTTTTGTTTATTTTAATTTTTAGAGGTGTGCAAATATTCCATATTTTGAATAAATTTTTAATAGTGTTTGCTTTGTGGTTTGGTTTGCACGGGAATATTTACTATTCAAACTATTAGAATTTTCCAAAGACAAATGCAGTCAACATCCAATTAAAAGTAGTGCCTTCAGATTTTTAATATGCTTCACCTCATTACACTTTCGTATTCCGGCAAAGCTGCCATTCAGGTTCTGCTACACAGACACACAGTTAACGTCCCATTAAGAATAATCCCTTCAAATCTTTAGTATGCTTCATCTCATCACATTTTCGTATTGTGGTAGAGCTGCCATTCAGGTTCCCCTACCGTTGCAAATGTATTGACTGAAGAAAATAATGGTTCCAACATGTAGATGATAGATGTGGTAAGAAAGAGGTGGGGGCTTAATTAATGCTGTTTTTGACCTGAAATTTGGGCAGGAAGTGTGAAAAATCTGACGCCAAAAATTTTTAGCATCCAAAATTTCAATGTTCTTGTATGTTGATGTCTACGAGGCAGATTTGACAAGTCTAATTCGAAGCGAGCACACCCTTGTCTGCCACATTTGTTGGGCTTCCACAGGATTTGAAAGAGGAGAGGCTGAAGAATTAGCATTCTGGCCTTTCACGTGTAAAGTGTTGGCAACACTTTGATTGTACTAAAATAATGTACTAATGCTGTGCAGCCTCTGCATTGCCTACTTTTTAACGAGCAAATGTGAAAAACTACCCTGCCAGCGACTACCTACTTTTTTTTACGTCTGTGTCGTCTTTCCTTCTTATATGTACGCGCTAATACAAGCTTAAGTTCATCAACCTAGCGGAAAGAAACACTTCTATGTTGCTATATCTCATACGAATATGCATAGGAATCTTCTCCGGCTGTTTTTTTTTTTTTCTTCCACAATTTTGCTTTGAACTATTTGAAAAATATTCTAGAAGTATTAAAAAAATAATCGATTCAAACTCACACTTTAATATTCAAATTTGATTTGCACACAGAATTTTGCTATTTGCACTGCTCTACTAATTTTGTTACAATCGTAATGTGCCTTTGAACTGCTTTTGTTTATCACTGCAATTGTGGTTAGTTTGTCTGCTTTGCTGACAACATATAATTTCTTTCTTGATGTGGTTAGCCACTAACGCTGTAATGTATCTATCATAGCCTTTGACCGTTGTACTTTTTTGTCACTGCAACTTGTGGTTAGCTTCTCTGTTTTGCTAACTATACATAAATTCTTCGTATCACTGGATGTGATCAGCCTCATAGTGCTGTAGCGTATGTATCGTAGTTTTTCACAGTTTTACTGCCTAGAAAACCTCTATTGCTGTAATTGTTTTCTTTTGGAAGCCATTAAATTGCTTATTGTATGTGTATCTTATTTTTCTCAGTGTGCAGCCGCCTTCAGTGAGAGCCTCCCAGCAATGATCACAGTTGGTGATAAAAGGTTGGCCGTTCAAGAAGCCCCAAAGTTCGTGGATAGCAGCTTTCGCACCCCTTTATGTAAAGTAAAACCAAGGAATGTACGGCGGCGCCTCTTCGAAACAGCAAAAAAACGGTCCACCCCTAAGCACAGTGTGCGTTATAAGCACTTGAGTGCCTCCACTGTGAAGAGGAAAGGCACCACAACGAAATTGTATGGTGAAATTCATGCCCCAACTTGCGCATTTTCTTCTACTGTTGAAGACATAAATACCCAAGTGCTGTTAAATGTATCCAGCAAGCATGACCAAAACAGTACCTCATCACAAATCCATCCTTTGTTGGTGTGCACTGGCGATCAAAGGAAGTCCCCTCATACGGATGTAGAATCAAAGGTAAGAAAGTGCAGATATTGCTACAATAAACTGAATGCTATTCAGTCACGAGTGGTGCTTGGGTCAGACGTGTTTCTTGCCAAGAGGTGCTGCCAGTTGTTATAAACACACTCTGTTGCTAGCCAACACTACTCAGTAGCCACACCAGCATTCTCAGTAATCAAAACTGGAAAGAGTGATCATGTTTCAGCACACTTGCTGATGGGTATAACATGCACAGACGTAACTTTTTTTTTCCCATGCCATCCTTTTCTGTGTCTTCTCGGGAAATTCGCATGACAAACTAGAAGGTTGTTCATATTCTTGCAGCAGTGTGGCAAGTGTTTATTGTGAAGAACAGCCACAGGTATTGCACAGTGATTATTTTTGTTCTCTTCATTATGTGTTTTTTTTTGCAGGAAAACATAAAGCAAATGCATCATACCACACCTCGTTTGCGTGAACACAGCTTATACAATGATAAACATACAGTGAGCAGTGGCCATACAGTATGGTTGTGTGGTTCGCAATTATGTAGAGCAGGGGAAAAATAAGTTGCCTATGTAATTTGTTATTGAAAGTCTGCCTTTAAGAGAGCTTATCAATTCCCTTTAATGTTGAAGCATAACATGTCCCTCTGACAATTAAAACTTCCATTTAATAAACCGGGATATAACGAAATGTTGGTTATAACAAAGCGAATGAAAAGTAGTCTTGCAATAGATATAGTATTAGATATAAACCTTCATAACGTATTTTTGGATACAACAAACCTATTTTCGTGCAAGATGCAACTTTGTTATAATGAGGTTTGAGTGTACTTGCTTGGGCATACTTCAAAGCGAGAATGTTAATTCTTCTCCTAGTCTCCTCATTTATTCTTTGTATGCCAAGCAAAGCCCAGTGGTAGGAAACGGTAATACTTGATTAGGCATACTGTAGAGGAAGAATGTCAATTCCTCCCCCCATATCCTCATGTATTCTTTGTATGCCATGTAAAGTACGGTGGTAGGAAAGGGTAGAGGTACTGCCAAAAGTCTCGATTAGCGGTTGGGTTTTCTCCAAACCATCAAGTGTGAAAGCTTTGGGCCTAGAGTTTTCCATGTGGCTAAAGAGTGGCACATCATTGGTCTTACTAATTTTGTTACAATTAAAATATCCCTTGGAAATTTCTTTGTTTATCACTGTGACTTGTGGTTAGCTTCTCTGCTCTAATAATACATAATTCCCTCATATCACTCGATGTAGTTATGTCACATTATGCTGTTATCTCTGTGTTGTAGCCTTTCACCATTCTTTTGCCAAAAAACCTTTATTGCAGCACTTGTTTTCTTATGGTAGCCATTAAATTGCTGTTTGTATGCGTATCTTCTTTTTTCTCAGGGTACAACTGTCTTCCGTGAGAGCCTCCCCGACGTGTTCCCAGGGTGCGGTACAAATGTAGCCATCCAAGGCATCTCTGAATCGGTCGAAAGCTTTCTGCGATTACCTTCATGTAAGGTAAAATCGAGAAATGTACGGCGGCACCTGTATTTTGGCTCGGCAAAAAAACTGTCCGCCCCTGAGCACAATGTGTATGATAAGCACTTGAATGCCTGCCCTGCGAAAAGAAATGAGGCAGCAACGAAATCGTATGGTGAAGTTCAGGCCCAGACTTGCGCTGTTCCTTTGGCGGTTGAAGACATGAAAAACCAAGTTCTAGTAAAAGTATCCAGCAAGCATGACAAAAACAAGGCCTCATCACATATCCATCCTTTGTTGGTGCCCACTGACGATCAAAGGGAGACCTCACGTGCAGATGTCAAATCAGAGGTAAGGAAGGGCAGATTTTACTGCAAAAAACAGCACGTAATTGGCCCTTAATTTACCCAAGTGATTAAAGGTTCCTGGCGTGAGAGGTTTCTTGCCACGTGGTGCCGCCACTTGTTAGAGCCGAATTCTGAAACCTGCTAACATTACACAGCAGCTGCACCAGCGTGTATAGGAAACGTAACTGGAGAGAGAGATCATGTTTCAACACATGTGCCGAAAGTTTTAACTTCTTTTTTTTGCCATGTGCAATCTTACCCTGTGTAGCTTCCAACGTGCATGTCAGCATGAGAGAAAGCACTTGAGCTTTTGACCAATACTGCTAATATCACTTGTTCTTGACTGATTCGAGAAGCTTTTGAAGCCATTAATTTTCAAGGAAATTAACTCTAGTAAAAGGTTAATGCCATCATTTCTTGAAGAACGGGCAGGACTCCTTCAATTTTGGTTCAGGGCAGTTCATCACTCAGTTTTTTTTTTTTTTTTTTTAGGATAATGATAATATTCCACAGCATATAGGTTATGTTGTTTTTCATCGGTTGAGCATGTTCACTGCTGAACAAAGACGCGGGCAAGAAAAAGAGATAAGGTTTGCCGTATCTTGTTTGATCTGGTTCCACAGAAGAAAAAGCAAAAAAACAAGCATTGGGACGAAAATTTCTGAAAGGGTAAGAATGGGTGTCTACAAATGGGGGACTTTGTTGTAAATATTGCATAAACACTGCTGATAAATGCAAACTCTGATTTTCAGTGCCTATATTTTTTTTAATGATTTTGATAGACCAGTGGCATAACTTTTTTTCACGCAACTTTGTATGCAAACAATATACATATGTAACTTAAGAGACAGTAGGATTGGGCGTGTTGGTATAACATGATAAAGAGTGCTTAACAGCGCAAACGACAGGAGGGGATGTGAATCCTCAAAGAGACACCAAAGAGAAACAGTGGATTGGTTTAGATTGACAAAGTTCACTCTGAGAACTCTAATGCCATATATTTTACAATCATGAGTTCATTATTAGCGGGGAAATATGAAGTGGAAGTTTCATTTTTAAATTCGTGCCTAAATCTCCGGGTCAAAATCGTCAAGATGTATTTTTCGTATTTTTACGATATTGGCTCGAAATTTTCTGAAACTTTGTATGCTAGGTCTATGGTACCCACAGATGACAATGTACTTCATTTTAATCGATTGGAAGCTATGTAGGACCCAGTAGATGCTTTCAAAATCATGACATCACATTGTTTGGTTTGAGAATCTCAGGGCGACGTCTTCACCTTTAAATTTTTTTACGCGTTTTCTTGCTTATCAAGCATCGTGTCGTGGTAAAAGGGGTGTTTTCAGAATTGTTAAACTTACTATAATTAACTTTACTTTATTAACTTTACTTATTAACTTTACTTTATTAACTTTACTTTATTAATAACTATAATAACTTTACTATTATGTGAAAAATCTTTTTGCTCTTTAGTGTCTCTTTAAGCAGTAAGGCTTTAAAGAGGCACTGAAACAAAATTTGGCGGCAGAGATAGCCTTTGGGGTCGATTCACAGAAACATTCGTATATCATCTGCAAAATATGAACAGCGAATATAGCTGGGAAAGTATCTTAAAAGAATTTTTAAGTTTGCGTAAGCCCTCGACTTCATCATGTCATTGACACCCTCAAAGGGGACCTTTTGGGGACCCTCTGCTTCCCTCACGTCACCACACTGCAGTCAACAAAACAATTTATGATGACGTCATAGCCACCATTTTTTTTTGCCACGTTTGTTCCCGCAGTCTACATATCTCGGCAGCTGGTTGCGAGTGCGTGACCATGGCGCATGCTTATAAAGTTTTGTGTTTGGCGACATTACAGTCCCGTTTCCTATTTGAAAGTAATTCTTGATGCGGACCGAGCAGAAGTTTGTCACAGTTCTGTGTGCTGACATGGTCAAGAGCTGCACATGCTAGGTAGCGACAATTGCACCCAGTTTTTGGATATCTCAAGCCAAGACGGAAACGTACCGATAATGAGGGGCCTGTATTTAATTATTTGTCATTCGCTGCAGCAACAAATGTGTCATGTCATTAAAAACAGGCCCCGAGCAACACATTACAGCATAAAACACGAGGCCAAAGTTTTTGTGTCAGTACCCCTTTAAGCATCTGAAAGGGGCATTATCGACCCACTGTCGCTTCGGTTCCACACCTGCTGCTAATGTTGACTTGCGATGCTAGTAAGGGTAAAGGGCTCCTCTGCACAACCAAGGGGTAAGTTTTCAATTACACTGAGCAGTGTTCTTTGCTTGCCTAAAGGCTAACTCCGGTGATTTTTTCATTATGTCATATTAATGATGCTTTTATTTTTCTGAGACTTGCCCCGCCGCATTGTTCTAGTGGATAAGGTACTTGGCTGCTGACCCGCAGGTCACGGATCGAATCCCGGCTGCGGCAGCTGCATTTTCGATGGAGGCAAAAATGCTGTAGGTTTGTGTGTTCACATTCGGGTGTGTTAAGAGGCCCAGGTGGTCAAAGTTTCTGGAGCCCTTCACTACGGCGTCTCTCATAATCATATGGTGGTTTTGGGAGGTCAAACACCACATATCAATCAGCTATGTTTCTGAGACTCTCCTGTCATGGGGCCTGATGGCAGAAATACTCGACGAAGTTTGTAGTAATTTCAAATAAGCAAGAAAGCACAACAGTGAAACCAGAACCTCACGGACCAGTATTCTCTTTGTGTGACGTAGGCGTTGGCAAAACGCATGCAAACATCAGAAATCATGCAAGGCATGCTGGTCCCACCAGCCCACATTATGAAAGCTGCAAAAGCGGTGAAGTGTAGGTGCTCAGTGGAAAGTTGAACTCCTCGCAACACATGCACCATGTCGGACTGACAGTACTATGTGCAAAAGCTCCTCGGAGCTGTTCAAAAATGAAAGCTGAGATGCGGATGCTTGTGGAGGGCAAGTAATATCGCCATTTATCTTCAATGAAGTATGACACACCTGCTTAGTTGTCTGGTTGCGCAGGTGGTGCTATCCCTGAAAATGCTATTCTTGAAAAGTTTGAGGACTAACTAAAACTTCTTAATATTGCTATAGGAAAAGCGCATAAGTTTGGATATATTGGCATTTAAAATCGCCCTGGCAAGACTGAAGGAATTTAATATAAGCCAACTATGAGCCACCTTTGGCACGACGTGCTAGGCCTGGTCACAGTGCGCTATGTATAATATAGAAAGTGTTTTCGTATGGTATTCTGCATGCTTAGTACACTACCGTAATTCTCACTCATAGACCCTCTTCAGCTGGTAAGATATTACCACAGTTTCCGTGAAGTAAGCCGGGACTGCTTGCTATAACACTCTAATATTGAGACGAAAGGTAATCATTGGCTCCACCAAGTGTTTGGTGAACATTCAAGTAATTTTATGGGAAATCATGCGCAAACATAACGCAACATCATTTGCTGCTCATCGCACGCAGGCCCTCGACGAACCAAATTTTGTGTGCCGAACCAAGGAAGCATTTACTTAACAACATACTCTATCATTGTCTTGTTAACAGCAGACTATGTAGTAGCACTTCGGTTCCGTCACTTCCATCACTTTGATGTAAACGTTGTCACACACAGAATGTTGCCGATAATTGTGGGAAGCCAGTTGATATCTGAAGAACTTGTGTGTCTCTCCAGCCTGCAATTGGGAATGAATGATGTAAATGTGTGAAGGAGCGTACCTCGCGAATTTTACTTAGATCCATTGACCTTTAAAGATCGCTGAAGTTGGTCTAATGATATCTGGAGTTTTTCCATCCCAAAACCACCATATTATTATAAGAGATGCCGTAGTGGAGGGCTCCAGAAATTTCGACCATCTGGTGTTCTTTAACATGCACTGACATCACTCAGTGTTATCAGTGCACCATAGCCCCTGTTTCACTGAGGTCGACTTAAGAAGTCTTGACTATGAAGGTGAACACAGGTCGCAAAGAGCATAATATGACAGGCAAGCACTTGCTTCTAGAAATAGGCAATTTTTGTTTAAATCATTTCAACTAACTGTGGTAGCTTATGATGCCTATTGTGGTAATAGTTGGAAATTTTAGATGCAGCCAAAACTGAAATGTAAGGAATGAGAATAAAGGAAGAACTGTAACATGATGCATGTAAGCTATTGCTACTTGCTAGTGTTCTGGGTGCATGTTCTTTGGCCCGTATTCTCAAACTAATTGTTGTCTCGCATTTTTCTTAACCATTTTGTGCTTTTGTTGCATTTGATAATCAAGGTAGCTTAGTATTCACGAATACTTCATGTGGTTATATTTTACGCTTTCATCATTTTTCTGCCCATATACACACAGTTCAAGTCTTACTTTCAAGAATCGTAAATGGTTGTCTTCTGGATGAGCACCACCACCCAGAGAATAATAATGCTATATACGGTCGAACCCAGGGTAAACTTACACTAGGATTGTATAATAGCTTTCCATATCTATAAATAGAAGAACAAAACATCTCTGAAAGTTTTTTCAAAACTATGCATGGCTCCTTTCTGAGATGGTACAGAGTGGGAATGAGCCATTTGTTTCTTGACAGCAGCATTGAAAGCGTAAGATGTTCCTCATTTTTGATGTCTTCTTGTGAAGTTTGCATAACAAAGTGGAAGGTTGTTCGCATTGTTGCAGCAGTGTGGCAAGTGTTCAGTGTGGCAAGTAATATAAAAAAACATAGACAGAAATTTAGGGGAATATGGAAGCTTGATGTGATGAAAAATTCTTGAACACAGGAAGCTGCTGAAGCCAACATTTCAACAAGCATACTTGTCTTCTTCAAGGCTGTAACGTTGCTGCAAGTTCTTGCCTTGAGGAAGAGTTCGCTTGTCGAAATGTTTAGTACAGCGACATCCCGTGTTTATGAATTTTTCATCTACTGATGTGATGCGACATAGTGCTGTTAACTCAGCTTTAGAGGCTTTTCCATTGTACTATAGCTGTTTCCTTTTGGTAGCCATTACATTGCTTTTTGTATGTGTATCTTCATTTTTCTCAGTGTGCAACCAACTTCAGGGAGAGCCTCTCAGCAGTGCTCCCCATTCGGGATGAAAGTGTGGCCATCCAAGACGCCCCTAAGTCTGTCAAGCGCAAAGTAAAATCGAGAAATGTGCGCCGGCGCCTTGTGTTTGAGACAGCCAGAAAAGTGTTTGCCCCTAAACACAATACCGATTATAAGCACTTCTCTGTGAAAAGGAAGGTTGGTAAAATGAAATCGTGTGCTGAAGATGGTGTCCAGACCTCCAGTGTTGCAGTACCTATAACTGAATATTATGCTGAGTTTGGCACAGGAGTCTTTCCAACTTCTTCAGCTTTAAAAGACATTGGTACTCAAGTGGACTTGCCAAGCTTTTTGAAAAAGAATGAGGAAGGCAAGTCCTCATTATCTGCTGTGTTGCTGCCAACTGAAGATGAAAAGAAATCCATGGCAGTGACGAGCACCCAGACAGATGTTCAGTGGGAGGTAAGAAAGTGTACATTTTGCTCCAATAATGACTGTTAATTACTGCCACATTTATGCTGTGATGAGGGTGGTAGCATGGATCTGTGTTTAAAGAACGCACCAGGAAGAAGCAGTTTGTAGCATACAAACGAAAAGGAAGTTTTAAGGGTTCATTTTTTTTTACTAAGCACAACATTAGTTTAAACTAACAGATGAGAAAGCCAGGATAAGTACAGTAGACTCTCATTAAATGTAACCTGAAGGGACCAGAAAAATATGTTTCATTTAGCAGGAGTTCTATTTACTGAAAGATGAATTATGGGTGCACAATACAAGATCAAAACAAATTCTGCCTGAAGCACTTTTTTCATTTAAGCAGCAGTTCTGTTTAGCAGATTTCTGTTTATTGAGAGTCTACTGTGTAAGGGATGTTATTTTTTGTAATTTTAGTGCAAATGTCAAGAAAGTAAAATAGGCAAAGATAACTTTCCACTGGCAGGGACCAAACCTGCAACCTTAAAATAACACATCGGATTTTCTACCAACTTATCTACAATGGCAGTCATCCCCCTGTGCACTTTATAGGGTATAGAGTATATACAGTGAAACCTCTTCAACAGGGGCATCTGCCCTAGCAGGCAGGCGTTTGTTGTGTGGCGACACCACGGACACGGACCAGTGGGGGGTTGCGACTCCCTTCCATGCCTTGCCATGCGTAGCTGAGTTGTGTTCAGGGAAAAGGGGATCTTGGGGGTTGAGCTAATGCTGGGTGATTGGAACTTTAAGGTTCCCCGGCAGAGGCAACACAACCCTTTGGCCTCAGCTTCACGTAGACGGTACTCTTGGGCTGACCCACCCAGGGCAAACCAGCAGTGGCCTCTTTCTATCTCTCTCCTTGCTTTTTGGTCTTTCTCTCTCACTTTTTTTTCCTGTCTTCTCCTCACTTCTTTTACTTTGAATTTTTCTGGTGGCAAGAGTTAATCTCATGTGTTCACCCCACCTTGGGATGCGTCACATCTAGTTATTGTGGTGGTGCACAGCTGGCATATCCAAGCCGTTGCTTCATGTCTTGTAGCGTCCTCTTGTTAGGCTCATACACACTTTCTTGAACTCCAGCATGAGTATTCATGTCCGGAAGCTTTCGCTGAGGCGTCAAAGACTCGTTTGTGTCTTACGCAGCGCTCGGTCTATCCTTTTCCGATGTAGGTGTTCGGCACCCCAATATGAGCATCTTCACCACAGAGGCATATGTGATATTCTCGGCCATAGAACATATCAAAGAATTAAAACTGTCAAAAGCGGTGATATATACCAATTCCCTAAGCGTAGTAACATCTCTGAAAACCCTAAAAAAACATACGAACCCTGCCCTTGTCTCTGGGTGCCAGGACACCGCAAGATTTAAGGAAACATGTTGGCAGATAAACTAGCTGTTTTCACCTATGAGTATGCCACTGTCAATACATCTATAGCTGTCCCTGAGTTTGACCTGTAACCCTTCCTTAAACAAAAACTCGGGGATTATTGGCAGCGTTTATGAGATAGGCAACCACAAAATAAGCTTCGCCTCCTCAAGAAGCATCTTGTGAATAGGCCGCCAATATTGAAGTCGCGTTACACAGAATTAACATTTACCATAATAAGAATAGGACATACATACAGTACGCACTCACACCTTTTGTCTGGTGGTGATCCACCTCTATGCGATAAGTGCAGTGAACCACTCGCCATGCTTCATGTTTTAAAACTGCAAGGAATTCGATACAATTAGAAAAAAACACTCTCCATTTTCCTTCCATCATGATGCCCTTGCACTGATCGATGTTCATAGGTAGGCAACCGCTTTTTAGTTATTGTTTGCGTTTTTAAAGGATGTAAATAGTTTTCACATCATATTTTTAGGCATCCTCGTAGCACGACCTCCATGAGTAGAAGTTGCTGCTGCGTTACAACATTAAAATAGCACCTGCCTCGTGACCCTTGGACACCAGGGCTATCGATGAGGCATTCGTGCTTATGCCATATAGCTCATTATAAATTCAACGACCACCACCATTAATTCGTGTTACCTGCATTTCATGTCACCCTCATGATTTTAAATATATGTTTTACCTGCCCTAGGGCGCGGGGTTTTAGGCCCCTATACAGCCACGTAACAGCACTATAGTTCACATTCTCAACATGTGACTGCAAACCACACATCATAGCTATTTTAATGTAATTTTTCGTGGCCCTCTTTGGCCAAGTATGGCCCTCGCACCAATAAAAATCACGTATCATCACAGTGAAACCTCAGTGATACAAATCTCGTGCGGTCGAAAAAATTCATATCACCAGAAAATATAGAAAATTAATAGGTGACGAAAGAAAGTTGGTGCACGTTTTTGTTTATTGTTTCTCAGGGCTGCAGCATGAACAGCTCCAAATTATTGTGAATGAAGTTTTCAATTGTCAAGGATATATGGCCTGTGCAAGCGTGTGAAATCATGAACATGATGTGTTGTGACCCGTCACTGCAAGTAGCTCCTCCCGAATTCTAGAAAGCTTTTAGGGGCAAAGCTCCTAAAGCCGTGGGTCTGTCTATGCATTTCTGTGACCGGTTCGTAACCACCTAGTTGTATGACTCACTCAGCAGCTGGCGCTAGTGTGAGTTACAGATGGACACATGGATGAACAGACGGATGCACGGACGAATGCTTTGCCCCACTCTTTACAATTCCCTTCGTGGATATGCTGTAATTTTTTTTGCTCGTCAGGAGGTTTGCCCAAAATTCAAAAGCCTCCCGTGCAAATGGGAGTGTTGGCATGTGTGCGTGTGCATGCCCATGCTTGGTTTGCTGTGCCTGTGTGATTGTCCTGTCACCCACCCACAACAGCACGGACAGCGTTTGCTCGTACATGTGCGGTAACTTACATTCGTATCAAACTTTAGGGGGTGTAAATGGGTTCACAACAACTGCACTCCATTAGACTACATGCTAATGGACCTTGACTAGGACCACAGAAAAGTTTGTATCACTCCAAAATTTGTACGAGATGTGATCGTATCACTGAAGTTTCACTGTATATGTGCATTTAAATGTGGGAGTGTTAAGTCAGCACCGTTACTCGCCGTGACCACGAGAGTGGAACACTCATTTTCCCTGCCTGCCACTATTTTCATTAATTTTATGGTAAGGTTGATTACTGGAACAGAATAGGAAGGCAGAACATTCATTTCCTAAACTTATTTAAAATGACTCGGGCAGTGAAGATATTTTAAAAACCAATGGAATCTCGGTGAGCAGGTGCTGCAGAAGGCAAACAAAAAAAAAATTTGCAGCACAGTAAGTGGGCTGTAGTAGTGAAAGTTGAAAAGAAAAGTGAAAATTAAGCATGGAGTGCAGCATGGCATGGCACTTTCTCAGCAGTGATTTTAGTCTTTTCTAGCCTTTTTTTGTTTGTTGTAAAAAGAGTGCACATAACCTTTTCCTCCCTTCTCCTTTTCTCTTTGCCTAACATTAAAGCAAGATTAATATTGTTTCATCTCATTCACTATATACAGAGCATCTCATGTGACAAACTAATAAATTAATAAATTTAAGAAGGGTTTTAGAAAAATGGAGGGTAGACACGGTTGAATATGGTTTTCCAACATATGGCTGTTGTTAAAGTATTTTTAATGTTGTGGTTAATTGTTTAACTAAGATCTGTCATTCAAAATTTCATATTAATGTTGTAGCCAAGCACGTTTTGTTACATTTCAGAGGGCATTCTAAAAAACCAACTTTTTTTTTTTGAGACAGCGTACATGCTGCATGGTGATCTTTGTCCAGCATTTGGCCCTTTAATGCCTGTATTTAAAAGCACCCAAGAAAAAAATTTGGCTTTTGTTTTTCATCTTTAAATTGCAACCTTTATGTAATTCTGCAGTTATATTATCTAAAATGCAATTTTATTGCATACCTTTAGAATTATAGTGAATTCGTGACAACCGGCACTTAAGCTCATATGTGGCCTACTATAGGGATGTATTTAAGGCAACACAAGTATGCCATCACTGCACGAATAATGGAGATCTGTTCAGGGGGATGAAACTTGGAGTCCCTGGCAAACATTTATTCTTCTACAACTAAATCCCGCACTCAATGATCCGCAGAAAAACATCCTTTCCCAGGAATCGGTGTAGCTGACTTTTTGGGAGCCGGCTGAGTGACATGAATTTAATTGTGCCCAGAAACCCAGAAATTTATCTAGCTCATTATGAGATGGAGCCAGTTCTTTGTTAGTATTTTTCTATATTGCAAACAGATTGCTCTGCTCATCGACATGATCCATGGTGTCATAGAAAAAAAAATCCTTGAAGTATTGAAATATTCAATGGGAGCTCGAACACTTGTATCCAAAGGAGCTCGGAGTGTCACATTGAGGAAGGCAGTTTTCCAGTGTGATATTTCCTGCTGTTCTTAAAAGGTCCCCTCCCACCCCCACCCCCCTCAATCACACTGCATGTTTTGGAGAGGCACTTGGTTGATCTACCGCATCTTGGTCTTTATTCTCACTGCTCGTTGAAGACACTCGTGCTTGTGCATGAGGATCAGGACAGATATCGTCATCTTTGCTCTCACTGAAACAGCTGTCTCATTTATATTCAGGCGGCAAGTGTGTGTGGAGCCCCGCCCCTTTTTTTTTTTTTTCCTATAAAGTGAGCAGACGTCCTTCATATGCCAATAATACCGATAGTCACCATTGACTGACTGAAATGCCAAATGTCGTGAATTCGTGACATATCATGTAAGCGAGGATCATGCAACAAAAAAACCTACTTCAAGAGGACGTAACATGTGTGCAACTTCTTGGATTTATCAACACTGAAAATTTTTTGTAGGAGATTGAACATGCATCACTCGGGCAGAAAACAAAGACGTGAGAGCTGTTGCACATGCTTTGCATTTTCCTGATACACAACAGTGGCCTCCGGCTTGGTATACCTCACATGAGATAGTAGGAGATGTCTCGTGCTGAAAGCCATGTTCGCCGTGAGAATATAACAGCTGGCATTGAAGCCAGTAGGTGTTTCAAGAGCTGCTTGGTCAGCATCTCTTCGTTATGTCGCAAATTTATGACAATCGACAGTAAAAGGTAAAAGATGGCTCACGATATATGAAATAAAATCATGTGACCGTGCTCATGCAATACTGCATTGTGCTTTCAACCATGCTTTGAGTAGAGCGACTGGGCACGGGGGCTAGGGAGAAATGAGTGGCCGTGTCACTAGGCACTGGCTTCACAGTACAGCAGCATTTTTCACAACTGCACACGGCAAGGCTGTGCCAGCATCCCTGATAAGTGATGGGCTGACATACTGTGTAAATGGTTCTTTCGCTCGAAGCACGGTTTAAAGTTCTGCAATAAAGTAGCACATGAACACAGCCACATGGTTTTACTTCATATTTTGTGGTCTTTCTAAAAACACTAGAAAAAATTGACCCTCCATATGTACACTGCCACAAAAAAAAAAAAAAAATGGTTTGGTCTCATTTTCGAATGCCCTGTATAGCTGAACGAAACCCATAGCTCTAAAGTAGACATTAATAGTTTTGCATAATTGATCATAGTAATTAACTAATGAAGCATGCTTAAAATTTTGGCAAACAATATGTCATTGGTTTGATTCAGTAGCCGTCAACCACTTTTTAAATCCTTCATAGTTTTTACATGAAACACGTTAAATACAGGTTGTACCATGTAATTTGGTCCAAGACATTAAAAATGAAAACCGCATCATACGTCAATTGAACCAAATGCATACTACTCGCAGAAGCCTTTAGTTTTGAAGACTATTTGTTTGCCCGTCAACTCATTAATTCGTTATGTTTACTTAACCAACTTTTTTTCTTATAATTTACTTATGCTTGTCTAAGTTTTCGTCATTTTTTTCTTTACTTCCCTCTTTTCTTTCCTTTTTTTCCCCTCCCACCATTCTTTCCTCTATCTCTTCCCTCCTCCCGAAAGAGTAAGCAGGCCTTGTGCCCCTCCAGGTGGCAGTTGCCAGCTTTCTCTCTCCCTCTTTCTTCTGTGTCCTTGTGTATCCGTGTGTGCAATTCAAATAATATTTATAATTACCAACTTTTTAATTTTGGCCGAGGTCCCAAAGTCTAAATGCAGAGTTGTAGAGAACCTTCAAAAACTACTGATTAAATTGTTTCATTTACAGTATGTTTCACATAGTCGTTTTTGCCCATTGGAAAGAAAGTCTGAAAGTATGGAACAAGCCATGTGACAGCACTGGTTTACTGCACTGCTCTCAAGGGTGAAATCTGTGAACAAGGTCACCTGTAGCTTGTGTGTGGCCACTGCAAAGTGGCAAAGTGTTTAGATGGTGGCCCACACTTGGGCCCATTACCTTTGGAATTACAGTGCAAATGCGTACTGTTGGCCAAGCGCTGCTAAGGTGATGAAGGGCCCAAAAATTACCGCAGGTGATCTGGTTCACCAATTGTATGCTAAAGAGCAGCACAAGAGCAGTGTGCCAGCAGTCAGACGCTTTTTTGGTATACTTTGCAATATTTTTTTTAACTCAGAATAAAGGACTATGCAAGTTGTATTGTACAGAAACCAATTCAATAAGTGGTTTGTGAAGATACTCTACAACTCTGCATTCATACACAGTGATTCAGCAAACTTGACATTTGGAGCAAGCAGCTGCTATACACCAGATCTAATGCTTAAACTAAATACTAATAACTGTTTTACGAGTCAAAAGTTTCTATTTGTTAAGGTACTCATCAAATGAAGATGTAATTATAGTAATGAAATACTCATTTGAAATAGTGAATATGCACAAAACATTCTTTGCTCAGCTACATGTTGTAACGTATCTTACTTAGTACAGTTGATCAACAATGCAGTGAAAATTAATTAAAATTTGTTCATTTAGAGGAGCCCTGCCGTCAAATTTACTCATGTCAATATTCTTGCATCAACAAGTAGCTATCGACCCCCTAGTAGCAATTCACAAATTAAAACGCAACTAAGGGACGAATAACTATCACTTTTGATTTATATCACTGGTATTTAGCATGATCCAAAAAGGTCTGCAAGCCCACCATTTTTAGTGCTGGGAGCGCTTCCTCGAGGCCGCTGCCAGATCATGCCACAGCTGACCACTTTTCCATGGAAAAGAGTGACGTGAGGCTCAGCTGCTCCGCAAACATTTCGGCTGATAGGCACACATGTTGTCATACCCTGTCGGATACATTGCCGTCGTCACTTTACTAAGTGCCGACTAGGGTTGAATACAAGTCTGGAGCTTGTAATCGCCGCGATTCGTGACGTCGCGAATAATATTTGCTTCGATCGACCCTTTACAGAACAGCGATTCCAAAATGAATACTGTTCCAAGCAGCAATGAGAAGGTGCCCAAGGATGCATGCTTTAGCCATGCTCGCTAGTGGGTCTCAATTAGCTACATTGGGGAGTTTTGGTGTGCACAGCGATCGGGTATATGCTAAGGGGTCAATGAAATATCTGCACAGGCAATGCACACCAGTGGACAAATAGAATACATTCTCTGCTTGCCAGGTTTTTCTTTGCACCTCTAGATAGCTCTACCTATTTAGCCTCTCACGGTTGCGACGGTAGTAGCCGGTATTACGCGGATGGAAAGAAGCCTACGAACGAACTAAAAATCACCATTAACGACACCTGCATGTCACTTGTTAGCAATGTCATTTATCGCTACACTACTCCATTCTGATAGCTTTTGGTCGTGTATGCGTATAACATACGTGCAATGAAAAGACGCGCTCATGTGCGCTTCCAACCAGACGACTGCAGCTCACAACGGTTCCCGGAAATGCTGGCTGAAGAACACTCATTGAATCATGCTCTTTTTTTTGCCATTCTTTTATAGGTGCTTTACGTTTTGTGGTTTCACGAAAAACGTTTCCAGGCTTCGGCGCCAGTCGGCACCACAATAAAAACACTTTGATCATAGACATCATCGCTACTAGCGCATAGTTACTCAGAATGGTTTGTGTAGTCACTCGAGATGGTTTGTGTGATGTGTATCACATCAAACACGCAGCACTAGTGTCGATGTCTCAGGGCACTCTATTTTCTGCTGAGCTTTCGTATGCTGTTTGCCGTCGAAATAAACTGACATGACAAATAAAATGACGGATGCGATTCAAATTAAGCTAAGAGGACCTACGCATACTGAGCAATCGAATGAGGGGCACATTTAGATTCTGAATTTTGATGTCAGTGCTCCTTTAAAACTACTCTAGGTACAGTAATGCCAGTATTAGAACAACAGCGAAGCAAAAAAGAAAAATAACAACACATGAAAGAAAGTCATTATATTTAGCATGTGGGCTCTTCTACACTGATAACAGTAATCCAACGACCTGTCATTCATACTTTCCATTTGTTTGAGTGTTACAATGTTTCTTGCTAATTTGTTAATTTACTGAATTTGTGGCAATTTTTGTATTAGTTTTGATTGGGTCATTGTTACTCTTACTCAATTTGCTTATAAAAGGGTCTGAAATTGAAATTTGAATTTTTTTTATTTGCCCTGAAAAAACTTGCAGAAGCAGAGACTAAAGGCTATGCAGCCTGACAAAGGGCCTCTGCTCCTACAGTTTGATACGCAGGCCACTGAGCATCTTTATATCTATCAAATATTTGGGATATATTATAGCACAAAAATACCTCCAATACCTATTGTACAACTCTACTGCTTTTACACTTTGTAAGATCACGTTACATGTAGCGAGAAAACATGAATATGCACACTTCCATGCCTTGTTGCCCTTTGTGTAAGATTGCAGGATTATGACTGCTAAAATGTTGGATTATACTGTTGGAATAATGTCTTTGCTGTTGTGCACTTGTGATGAAATTGAGCACATAGACTTCTATCAGTAGTCCTGGAAGCCATGGTTAAAGCTTTTATGTTAAGCATTGTGCAACTTCCTTTTGCTTCTATTTCAGACATGTATACCAAGTGGAAACGAGAAAAGGGACCTGGAGCTCTGCTGTCTAAGGGAACATCTGACATTGGCATTAGAAGAGGTATGTCTTTTCCTTTAGTGCTAGTGAAAAAATGCTATGAGAGCCAGGGTAACTCATACTGGCAAACTTAACAAAAGGGCAAAACAAAAGTAGGGTTATTGAGTCATCTATGTAATAGGTTCATCAGTACACAAATGGTCTAAAGGAGCAAATACATCTTGATTATTTATGAAAAAGCCATAAACATCCAACAAGAGCCATGGTTAGAATGACAGGCAAATTAATTAATCATAATTTGACAGATATCCTTGAGCTCTATCACTTTGGAAAAATGTTTGCCTGTGTGCACTCACACACAAGACACTTTAAAACATGTTATGTTCTAAAGCTCTGCATGCAGCAACAGATGCTTTGTATGAACATTCGGCGTGCAAACAAGTCAGCCTTTCATGCCTACCAATTCTTCCGATTTTCCTGCAAAATGTACGAATTTTGACCACGCTTACGATTTTACGAATCCTGCCTGAAATGTTACAAATAATATTTCATTTCCGATTAAAAAAATCAAAATTAGTAAAATAGTGTGGCCTCCGCGATTGGCTACGGCACATTGCCGTAGCTAGTGGCAGAGGCCACAAAAGCGGCGTTGTGCTACATTCCGCCACCAGAAGAGAACAATATGTATTGGTGTTATCATCCTCACATACCTGCCAAGTCTCCCGCATTGTCCGGGAGACTCCTGGATTTCTACCGTTTCTTCCGTTTGTACGGTTGCCATGAAAATCTCTTGAAAATCCAAATTTGTGAACGCGATCTGGTCGCATTGACAAAAAAGCAGGTCAGTCCATTCTAGGCTTTTTGCGAGCTCACTGCATTTCATTATAAGCGCATTTGAGAGGCGTTTATCTAAATGTATAGTAGAGTCTCAGTGATGCGAAACGACGGAAGATACTAATTTGTGGAATTCCCCAGCCGAACTCATGTGTTCATTGGGCCAAAATTCGAATGTACCGAACACTTTTCCTGATCACGGCGTGTGATATTAACTTTAATACTGAAACTGTAGAACGAGGGCCAATCAAGAACAGCGTGCTCGAAACTTCGGAAGTATGCATGCAACCAGTTCATGCACTGTTTTCTACAGTGCGTGTGGTTGTTGTTGCCACAACCGCTGTGGACGAAACCGTGGTCGTTTGACACGATCATGTATGGCGACAACGTTACTGGCAGAACTCCAGAATCGTGCGCCTGGCGAACGCTCGACCAGTCAAAGCAAAACTGGTTTCCGCAAACTCTGTGCACAAAACCACGGCAGTTGCTATCATTGATAGCATAAAACAGCTTAGTTTTGAAGGCACATGCATTGAAAACAAAACTACCGTTTGCCACAACCGCCGCACACAAAACCGCCATCACGGCGATGCGATACCGATCCATGAGCTCCGAGGGCACGTGGCTGACACAGTGATAGATTAAAGGCAGTAAAGACGTAAAAAAGGCTAGAAGCGTTTTGGCATGTCTGTCCAAAGAATCTAGTAGTGAGCAAAGCCAAAGCTTTGACCTGCGCTTTCGCGGCAGCCAGCTATGCCGTCCCGTCTGTTCATGTTGTTTTGACGGAAATCGAATTTTCAGCTAGTTGTTTTGATGACACGAAATTTCAGGAGCATTTGCACTCCCCCTTTGAGACCCTCACCTTAGTGGAAAACCCTACCCTCGTGTGTTCGGCCACTTCAAGCCATTATGAGACCGCAACGCCGATGTTTGTGCATGCGTTTAGAACACACCCCACCCCCCTCCTTGTTTTTCGCGATGTTTTTTGTTTGTTTTTCTTTTTGGTGCCAAAAATGGGGGAAGTAATTAAGTGCGTCGATTTGACTTATGGCGGCAAAACATCATTATGCTTTGCGCTAAAGGCAAATTCATTACAGCTACAAGTTTAAAAAAAGTCAGTATCCCCGCCCCCCTTCCCCACATGGGTGGTTTTACGAATTGCCAGGTTGACAGGTATGGCCTTTTCATGTAACATAGTATCATTAATAAAGCACTCGGGATCATCCCACATATTAGAAACAGCAGTAACATTGGCTTGTCATTGCAACTGTAAAAGCTTAGCTGATAATAGCATATCATAATGAGACAGGAGTGCATGCTCAATGGCATGCTTGTTTGTCTGTTTTGGTGCATTTCTGGAGTAATATGAGAAAAATAATAAACAGGCACAGAAAGCGAAAAAGTCAGTAAGAATGCTGGACTTTGAACACCTGGAAATTAAAAACCAACCACTAATATAAATTGTCTTTCCAGGTAAAGCCTATTCCTTTTTCCGAGAGCTAAACCAGCTACACGGGTTTTAAACCCATTTGTTTCACTGACCTACTGTCGCTACTGCTGCACTGCATCTTAGCTGATCGGATAATCTATTTTGATGCACCTTAATGTGCATTGAGAAATTGAGAAGGTGGTAACTCGAAACACGTCCTGTCTTGACACCATAGTTCTGATTGAACAATCTTCACGATTCTTGTGGTACGTATTGCTAAGTATCGACAAGGCTGGGAAATCCTTACCACTTCCAAACGCATGTTAGTGGTTAAGAGTGATCATGTAGACACACACTCTGTGAGAGATGACAGCATTAAGGCTCACTTTTTCAACAAACACTTTTGCCACACTTTTTCAGCATACTCATAAAACGCTGCCAATCGGTTGTCGAAGCTCCTGAAGACATGAGGATCACGCATTATAGTGCAGCAGGTGGCCTGGAATTTACACGCATTTCTCAAAGTCAACTAGAAAGTGTTCCTTGTTCTTTCTACAAATGATGCCATATATCCAAACTATCGTGCCATATACTAAATTTCATGGCTGTTGCCTCATTTCAGCTTTGTGATTTACATACTTACTGTGGCTGCCACGGGAAGTTGCCACAGGCCTGCGCACTCACACAATTACTGAAAGTAAGCCACACATTCAAAGGAAAAAAACTAAGTTCTCAAGGTCCTGACGAGCACCTTACGTAACTTCTTTCTCCCATGTGATTCCTTTGTGCTTAGCTTTGAGCGCATTTGTCAGGACAAGAGAAGAGAAAAAGCAACTACAGTGTCTGACAAATCTCTAAATCCGCTTGTACCTGAAGGTGTCTAAAAAAGTTTTGTGGCAGTCGATTCGTGAGTCAAACTACTCCTTTTAGAAGCCATTCAATGATTACTTGGGGAATTATTGTAGGGCCCTTTATATTTGTGCTGTTAGTTATAAGTATTGTTAGACTTTCTTTGTCATGCTAAGGTTCCATGAACTAATCTGTGAAAGCAGCAAGCCCTGATAATACTGGTTAAAGAGCATCAATAACCAGCATTGAGGTCATACCGGTGCTAGTTTTTCATCTATGCTTTTACATTCCTAGTGTGTCACATGGAAGTCATTTCTCCCTTTTTGTTTGTCAACTTTTCAAGTGCATAATTTTTCTCTCTTGTAATTTTTTCACTTTTTCTGATCATGAGTACGCTCTACCTCTTGTAACACTAACCGAAGATATCAGTAAAGAAATGCTTGTGAGCCCCACTTATAAATTAGGAATGTGCAAATATTCAAAATTTCAAATATTTTTTAATAGTGTTGGCTATTTGATTTTATTCACACTGGTATTTTATAATTCGAACTTCCCGATAGCAAATACGTACATTCAAAATCCTATTGCAAGTACTCCCTTCACATATTTAATATGCTTCACCGCATTACAATGTCATATTATGGTAAAGCTTCCTTTCAGGCGTGCTACAGTCGCAAATTTATTGACTTGAAAAAAATCTGGTTCCGGCATGAAGATGATGGATGTGGCAGAGATGGGGGCCCAATTAATGCTCTTTTGTACCTGAAATTGTTTCATAAAAAGTCTAGAAAATCAGACGCTGAGGGTTTTCCCCACGGGTAATGTAGTAATTTTGACCTGTGTTATGGTACAAGCATGCATCTTCCGGGTGCCCCACCGCCGCCGCAGACGCGCACTGTGCAGCAGCCAAGAGCGAGCACTCATAACTGCGCACGGGTAAGCGCGAGGCAGACCTGTGCTCCACAAGCCAGTATTGCCACTGTTGTTGCCACCGCAGGCGCATGTGCGGATGTCTTCCTTCTCTCTCCAAAGCAAAAACGAGAAAAAAAAACTACTTTTGCATTGGTAGTGCCACGCTTTTAGTTAGCGTAACATATGTGGGGCCGCACTACTCATGGAGGTCACTGCACCAAATAGTTTTTTGTGGTATCTGTGCCTGTGTCCGTGTCGTTCGCTCTTTGTTTTCGTTGCTGTACATGCGTGCATGGTGTGGCTCCCGACGATGTTCAGCTTTGCTTTTTCTTCTTTTTTTGGGGGGGAAGCTTTTTTTTTTTAATGCAGACAACTGTGTCGTCACCACCAAGGGGATGTGAAAGTAGGCGCTGATAGAAACTCTCCAAGACCACGGTGATGACAGATCTTCAAAGGTCGACTCGTCATGCACTTCCGTCTTGCGCCACGCCGCGAGTTCGCAGGCTTGTAGCTTTTGTGATTAGACGATTATTTCTGGCAACAACACAACGGTGTTTAATGCAATGCAATGAACACGACGGCACAAAATTGTAATTTTATACGAAGTAAGGCTCTCAGTCGACTCTTTCTGATCCGATATCGTGGAACTCCTGCGAAACGCTGGTGTGAGCAAAACACAGCCGCTCCAGGAACGTTCACACAGTCCCTTCACTCTGAAAGCGCACTGATATTTGCCGAGATAGCAAGCATGCCAAGGATCGCGACCGCCCTTAAAATCAAAGTTTATTAATGCTACTCAAGCGATCCCCCCTCCCTCCCTCGCATTATTTCATGCTCGTTCAGGACAGGTGGTTTCCTATCAGTTTGAGCACTCGACATCAGCTCTAACATGCGGGGGATGTTATCTTCTGCACCTTCCAGGCGATGAAGATGAGCCGACTCATTTGATCTCTGCGCTCGCTTTTACCGCTCGTGAAAGAACTTACGATGTGCGAGGGCATGTTATCGATTTAGTCTTGTTACGAAACATGGTGGTGACGGCAAAAGCCCGTCGAGAATGTCCATGTAATTGCTATCGCAATAGTAATACAGTTTTTTATGCTAAATAAGTGTTTCGGGTTAGCTCTGTCTTCAGTCTTCCTTCTGTTTAATTTGTGCATTTAATTTCCAAATTTTGGTACCAATCCTGCATATAACAAAATCCTCTTTATAACGAATTTTTCCAGGAATTTATCAAATTTGTCATATGCAGGTTTAACTATATTGACATTTACGAGGCAGACTAACTCTGAAATTGGAGGTAGTACACGCTTGTCTGCCACATCAATTGAGCTTCCACAGAAGTTGAAAGAGGAGGAGAGGTTGAGGAAATAACATCTTTGCCTTTCCCATGTAAAGTGTTGGCAACATTTCGGTTGTGCCCAATCATGTACTTAAATACAGTTTGGTCTCTACATTGCCTCATTCTCAATAAAACAACTATGAAAAACTATCTCACCAGCACTTCATTAACCTAGCCAAAAGGAACGCTTTTATGTTGCTGTCTCTTAAGAATATGCTTAGGAATCCCCTCCAATTTTTGTTCTGCAATTTCACTTCGAAGTATTTGAAAAATATTTTATTTCAATTCGACTCGCACTCGTTCTTCAGTATTCCAGTCTGCTTTGCACCCAAAATTTTGATATTTGCACAGCTCCAGTAGAAATATAGTGAGTCAACAAAAAAGAAAGAAAGAACAAAAAAGTTTAATTACTTTTTCAAATTCAAGTTTTGCATTAGAATTATTTCAAAACAGCATCACCCAACTAAAGTCTTTAGCACTGCTATCATTTCCAGGCTCAGTCAAAGGCTTTGCTTGCCATGGATCTGCAGCTTCACCTGGATAGATCAGCTAAAGAGGTAAGAGCTGAATGTTGGTTTCTGCCGCAACATAATTAAATAATTGAGTTTGCACACATGCACTTGTACACTCAAACCTTATAACGAAGTTGCATCTTGCACGAAAGTAAGTTCCTTATACCCGAAAATTTGGTATAAAAGTTTATTCCTAACACTACATCTATTGCAAGACTATTTTTCATTTTCTTTATTATGACAGATATTTCGTTATATTTGGGTTTGTTATATCGCGGTTTGAGTGTATATGCTTGTATGCTGTGTGATTAATGAATAGTCAGAAGAGATAATATAAGAAAAGCATTTGACAATGACAAGGATTGTTATTTCAACACTCACACTAGGTAGGCAACCAGCCATTGGAATTTATTCATCAACTAACACAGCTTAGATATAAATGTATTTTAGGGCCAATGTTAATATAGGAGGCTGTATAAGCACAGGAGACTAATGTAGGGTAAAGGAATGAAGTGTAAATTAAAGGGCTCATTTTTTATTAAACACAATATTAGTGAGAATTAACAGACAATGTTGCCAAGGAAAGTATCGGGTAAGTTATTAGAAGTTATTGTAAAGTAAATACGGAGAAAGACAAGTAGACATCAACTTGCTTGAAAGAGTTTTTCATGCTCGTCATAATGGAAACAGGCTGCGCTGACTGACGCTCCCACGTTTAATGCACATATATAAAATTAAACTAAAAGGTGGGTCTGTTGGTTTGGTTGCATAATGAAGATTTTGCGCACACAACATGAAGACACAAATGAAAGCCTCTCAAGGACCAGGGCAGACTATCAACTGACCTTTATTCTAAAAGAAAACACAATATATATATATATATATATATTATGACGTCTGGGTTGAGACAGCGTTTATTCGGCCCAAGGGCTCAGCATCGAACGGGCAGTCTGAGACCGAGCGTGCACACACCCGATGATGATTGTAGTGACCCCCAGTGAAGATGAGGACAGTGACTCAGACGGATGATTATGATAATGCATATATGAGAAACGCATAATGAATGCCCACAATATATATATATATAAAAGGCAAAGAGGTGTATACCTAAGGGGTCGTTTTTCCGTGTTTTGACACAATATCGTAGGTGACACAATATCAAGGTCATAAGTTCGATTGCTTTTCACGGCAAGTTATTTTTTCACCCACTTTTCTTTCTTCTTATTTTTACATTACATTGGATCCAATAACTTCCCCTATACATTCCTTGGCATTATTGTCTGTTATATCTCATATATATATATATATATATATGAGATCTAACAGACAGTAATGCCAAGGAATGTACAGGGGAAGTTATTAGAACCAATGGAATATAAATAAGAAGAAAGAAAAGTGGATGAAAAAATAACCAGCCGTGAGCAGGAATCGAACCTACGACCTTCGAATAATGCGTTCGATGCTCTAACCACTGAGCTACCACAGTGACCTTTCCTCCATCCACTTTTTTTTTGGTTTATATGTGAATTTAGAAGTAGGAGTGACAGTCAGCGCCATCTATAAGCCAAACGACGAGTGTGAAAACACTCTTATGCGCATGTTTGGCGTCACGTAGCACATGAACTTATTATGAGCGGGCAGCTGATTAATTGTCCCTCTTATACAACCTAAACACACCATTCACATATAAACCCAAAAAAAGTGGATGGAGGGAAGGTCGCTGTGGTAGCTCAGTGGTTAGAGCATCGAACGCGTTATTCGAAGGTCGTAGGTTCGATTCCTACTCACGGCTGGTTATTTTTTCATCCACTTTTCTTTCTTCTTATTTACATTCCATTGGTTCTAATAACTTCCCCTGTACATTCCTTGGCATTACTGTCTGTTAGATCTCATTAATATTGTGTTAAAACACAGAAAAACGAGCCCTTAGGTATACACTTCTTTCCCTTACACACACACACATATATATATATATATATATATATATATATATTAGTTAGTTAGTTAGTTACAGTTAGTTACAGCACCTCATGATCACTGTGCATGAGCCGAATGGTATAGTATATTTTTTTTACATAAACAAATAAAACCTTGAACAAAGACTTTTCAGTATCACATCTCGTTTAGCAAGTAAACTTCGTTGTCATTCAGCGCTGTGGATGACACTGGACTGACACATATGCCTTGAAATCTAGAGATATGCCAAGCTTCCACAATCGCTCTTGTTGTCTGATTAGGATGAAAATACGAAAATCAGTTTGATTAAACAAAAAACTACACGAATTTGAAGAAGAGCGTGCCTTATGTATTGCTGCATGTGTTTCCGGCTTTCCCTTCAAATAGGCCAAGTGCTTTTTAAACCTTGCATTCAAGCATCGGCTCATTTGACCAACATAACAATGGCCACATTTGAGGGGAATGTTATGAACTACATTTTTTTTTGCACTCAACCACTTGGTGATCAGGACACTTGGAACATTTTTATACCTATATCTTTACCACTGTCTTCGTATAGATTATGTATTTACAGCAGGACACACACCTTTTAGTCCTTTGTTTTTTACCAAGAAAACTACTTTGACACCATACTTAGCTGCCACCTTCATAAGTTTATGGGAAAAACTAAGAATTCAGGGGACTACTGAAAATTTGTTTGCATCCTGGCTTCTCTCCATGGATTTCATTTCTATGGAAAAAAATTTAGATTTGTATCAAGAAATCAGAGTCGGCTGGAAATACACAGGGCTTTGCTCAAATACTGACGAACAGACGACGTTGCCTGCACTCACTGGAGTACTCAGACGGCAAGATAAAAGAATATCACTGTCTCTAGATTTACTTAGGTGCCTTAGTGACAGCAGTATATGTTTAAAGTGGCCTTGCCACACTTTTTCAAGTAATTGTCTAATATCTTCATTAAAAGAGTTTATTATCTCATGAATCAACTGCCACAAAAAAGTTTAGAATCCAAGTATTAGTGGAGTTACAGGGATTAGCCACATGCTTTAAAGGGTCCCTGCAACACTTTTTAAGCATGGTCAGAAAACGCTGCCGATCGGTAGTAGAGGCTTCCGACAACACGCGAGCCAAATAATATAGCGAAGCGCATGGCCTGGAATTTACCATAAATTATCGAAGTCAGCTAAAAATTGCTTTCTCTTCTCTCGACAAATGACAAAATATGCTCAAAAATCACTCTTAGAACGCCCATTTATCAGCCATTGGCTGACTCGAGCATTGCGCGCTTTGGTCGTTACATAGATCGCCGCAAGAGGCCGCGACTTGTCCACGTGTGCGCGATCACACTGAAAAAGCCGTGCATTCGAAGAAAAAAAATAAAGAAGTGTTCAAGGTCACGAGGCGTGCGTAACGTTTTTCTTTGTGCCTGCCATCCCTCCCTGCTTAGCTTCTAGCGCTTTCGTAGGGACGAGAGAAGAGAGAATGCAGCTGCAGCAAGCGACAAATCTTTGTAACTTCACTTGTACTGGACGGATTCTTAAAATTTTTGCGGCATAGAATTTGTGAGGCAACAAGCTCTTGCGGTGAATTCATTACATGGTTACTTGAAAAAGTGTTTCAGGGCCCTTTAAGCACTTTCTTCCCTTTTTGTACCAGTGATCTTATCATCCCCCTCTCTGCATAGGAAAGGTATGCAGGGAGGGGGATGACAAGGGGCCCAAGAAGATGTGTTCTTTTGTTAGTGTGCATCATGATTTTGAGCACTTTCTTTTCTTTTTTTTGAACGTGTGGCTTGCTTTCACTGTGGTTGCAAGCGTTTGCAGACAGGTTTTGGCGTCTCACGGGAACCACGATAACTACGCAGCTCACAATGCTCAAATCAGCCAATGGCTGACGACTTTGGAAATATTGCACAATAATTTGGGCATGTGGTGTCATTTGTAGATAAAAGAGGGAGCCATTTCTCGCTGACTTCGTGAATTAATGGTGAATTCCAGACAGCGTGCCGCCGCACTGTAATGTATGGCATGCATGTTCTCTGGAGCCTAGACTACCTATCAGCAGAATTTTCTGACCATGTCGAAAAAGTGTTGCAGGGTTCAGCCAATGTTCATTGTTTTTCACTGCGGTGTGGTGATTGCAGTACGAACAGACGATGATGGAGAATTCGACATTCTACCTGTAATGACTGGGGAAGTAACTAAAGCCCTAGAAGAATGCAAAGAGGCAAAGCCACTGGTGAGGGTAAGGTAACAACAGACCTGTTGAAAGGTGGTAGAGAGATTGTTTTAGAAAAACTGGCCACATTATATACGAAGTGTCTTTTGACTAGAAGAGTACCAGAATCTTGGAAGAATGCCAACATCACCTTAATCCATAAGAAAGGAGACGTCAAGTACTTGGAAAAATATACAGGCCGATCAGCTTACTGTTTGTCCTTTACGAACTATTTACAAAAATAATAGTAATAGAATTAGCGGCATTAGAGTACAATCAACCAAAGGACCAAGCAGGGTTTTGTACAGGCTACTTCACAATAGACTATATTCATACCATCAATCAGGTGATAGAGAAATACGAGGAATATAAGCAACCTCTCTACACGAATGCATATTTGGGTTGCACGAAAAAACATGGATGAAGGAGAGTACCCAGGACACTTTTTGCACAACCCAAATATGTGTTCAAGAATGCACCAGCTAGCCCAAGGGAAAGCTTTACTGCCCTTTCCATAGCCTTCATGGATTACGAGATGTTTGACTCTGTAGAGACATCAGCAGTCATGCAGGCACTAAGGAATCAGGGCATCGACGAACACTACTTAAACATACTGGATGAAATCTACAGCGGATCCACAGCCACCATAGTTCTTCATATATAAAGTGACAGAATCCCAATAACGAAGGGTGTAAGGCAGGGAGACACGATCTCTCCAATGCTATTCACTGCATGTTTACAGGAGGTTTTCAGAGCCCTAGATTGGGAAGAGTTATGAATAAGAGTTCATGGAGAGTGTCTTAGTAACATGCAATTTTCCAATGGCATGTCTTGACGAGTAACTCAGGGGACGTATTACAGCTTATGAACACTGAACTGGTCACAGAAAGCAGAAGAGTAGGTCGTGAAATTAATATGCATAAAATTAAAATGAAGTGCAACAGTCTCGGAAGAAAACAGAGCTTTGCAATAGGTGGGTCCCGCCACAGTGGTCTAGTGGCTAAGGTACCCGGCTGCTGACCCGCAGGTCGCGGGTTCGAATCCAGGCTGCGGCGACTGCATTTTTGATGGGAGGCGAAAATTTTGTAGGCTCGTGTGCTCAGATGATTTGGGTGCTTGTTAAAGAACTCCAGGTGGTCGAAATTTCTGGAGCCCTCCACTACGGCATCTCTCATAGTCATATGGTGGTTTTGAGACGTTAAACCCCACATATCTATCAATAAATTGTGACAGATGGAGACCCTAGACGTTGCAAGGAATATGTCTACTTAAGACAGTAACTGTGGAGCCGAACTATGAGAGTGATGCGAAGAATAAGGACGGGATGGGTAACATTCGGCAAGAATTCTCAAATTATGAATGGTAATCTATCGCTAACCTTCTAGAGGAAAGTATATAACAGCTGAATATTGTCGGTACTTACCTACAGAGCGAAAACCTGCACTCTCACCAAGAGCGTTCATCTTAAATTGAGGTCGACGCTGCGAGCGATGGAAAGGAAAATGATAGGTGTAAGAGACAATAAGAGAGCAGAGTGGATCAGGGAATAAACCAGGGTTAAGGATATCACATAGTTGAAATCAAGAAGAAGAAATGGACATGGGCCGGGCACATAGTGCATAGGCAGGAAAACTGCTGGTTGTTAAGGGATGACCGCTGGTCATTTAGGGTAGTTGGGTGGGCCGATAAAATTACAAAGTTTGCAGGTATAATGCAACAGCAGAAAGCACATGACCGGGTTTACTGGCAGATCATGGGAGAGGTCTTTGCCCTGCAGTGGGCAAAGTCAGACTGATGATGATGATGAACATTGCATCTCACAAAGAAAAATGAGCCCTAAAATTTCCACTTCTTCACTTCTTTTCTCGATCACTTCTTTCCTCGATCACAGTAGCTTTTATATCAAGATGTAGTATGACACATTATTTAATGTGGCAGAAAACAGGAACTGATTCATGTCTTGCTAGGCGTATTGCGATGCAGATGTGAGATACCTTATACCCAAACAGTATGTATACTATCTAAAATCAAACATCATGCATCAGCCACATTAATATTACCCTCACCTCTGCTAACCGCACCCTTTGACTCCTCAAACATAAATTAAAAGGAGCCCCAATGCATGTAAAAAACTAGCATACGTAGTGTTACTCCATTCAAAATTAGAATACACATCTGCCATCTGGGACCCTGAACAAACATATATCATCAATAACATATAAGCGCTGCAGAACCATGCTGTGTAATTAATTTTTCTGATTATTCATGTTGCAGTAGTGTTAGATCATTAAAAAAGGAAGGTGAGTTGGATAACCTAGCACTTTGCCATAAAATTTTTTTGGTTATCACTGGTTCATAAACTTCATCATCATTCTCTTCACGATGAATTTATTCAGTCACTATTAGCTAACTTCCCTCGTCATGATCATACTAATAAAGTCAATTGCATAAACTGCCAGTCTTTACATTGTGCGCATTCATTTTCACATCACATAATAACTGAGTGGAATGCATAAACATCAGACATTGCTACGAAACATAATCTTAGCATATTTCAAGATCTTCTTCACGCACAACTTCCCACCTAATCATAGTATGTTATTTTTATTTTTCTTGTCATTTGAGGTGATTTTCTAGTGAATCTGGTGACTGTTTTATATTGTTTATCTGCTTGAAAATTTTTATACATTGTCTCACCTCATTTACTATGAAAAGTTTTTTTTTTTTTTCGTCTTTTGAAATGCATAAGATGTGAGTGATGTCTGTCCCCCTCGTGTAATATCCTGATGTTGAGGGCGTTTGGGTTTTTTATATAAAAAAATAAATAAAAATGTATTTTCAATTCTGCTCAACATTCACTGGATTTCTGCCAAGTGAATACAACTGTAGCACTTGCTTTTTTTTTATAATGGCTGCATATAATTGAACAGCTAAGTTGACAGTAGGGCATGTTTGCAATAGGTTTCACTTGCTAGCTTACGCTGTCTCATATTGTTGGCTTTCAGCCTCCAGTTTTTTGTTGTTGTTTTTTTCATTTTCAATATACCATGTTTAGTCGCGTAATGAACCCACTTTTATCTTTAGAGAGAAATTGATGCCAATTTTGGTGGAGGGTTTATTACGTGGGGAAAAAAGGCATGGGATTTATATAGTATCAGAAATTTTGCATGATTGTTTTGGCCCGGGAAATGTGCGACAAATCTTTTTTGTAGCCCAAAGCTCCTCCTGTTTTCTCCCATAACAAACGCACACGGATCGACGCCAAAGTGTCATCCAGCCACTCCGTTCCCATGCTCCAGTGCATGCAGCCGTGTAGCTCGTGTAAAGGTTGAATGCGCCCTGCGCAGCAGGTGTCCAACTAAATTCACTACAGAGCGCGGCATAAAAACACTCCGGGTTTTTGTCATCTTGACGGCCATGCACTTTGTTTCTTGTTTTGTTTTCGTGCCTGCTTGCATGGTGCTGTAAGCAAAAATGTTTCTCCTGCATTCGACAGGTGCTCTACCGCGAAGGGCGTGACTTTTAAATTTTGATATACGTTGTCCATGCTCGCACTGCTCGCAACTGCTAGCATATCAGAAATGAAATCTAACCTTGACCTACCCAATTTAACTGTCCGGAGGAAACTGGCGCGACTGCATTTTTTTCATAAGATATTTTTTCACAATCCATCAATGAAGCGAGACCTCATTTCACAACCGTCATACCACTCATCGCGCATTGATCACCAGCATAAGGTTGCCATTCCGTTTTGCCGCACCAAATTCTTTTCAGCAGCCTTCTTACCGAAAACAGCCGCCGATTGGAACCACCTTCCCTCTTCCGTTGTAGCAATAACAGACCCTTTGTTATTCAAGACTGCAATTTCTCAGCAATGCCTGTAACTATACGCAGTTTCCATTATCTATCTTTGTCTTGTATGTGCTTGAATTCTTATACATTTTTAGTTGACTTATGTTGCCTTCCTTATTTGCGCATCTGACACTTGTTTCTTTATTTTGTCTTTTTTTTCTTGTGTGTTATAAATGTTGTACCCACCCCCTCTGTAATGCCCTACGGGCCCTGAGGGTATTCTAATAAATAAATAAATAAACTGTTTAACATGGTTGCCTATGTTTTGACTTTTATTACATCATTGTTTTGTGATAGAACGGCTTGATTTAACGCTGTTTCGGTCATCAACGGCCTTGCACTGGCTATCACACCAAAATAAAATTAACAGATAAATTTTTTTTTTTCTGAGGACCAAGACCGGGGGCGAGTTCATTATGTGCCCCCAGGTGGTCGAAATTTCTGGAGCCCTCCACTACAGCGTCTCTCATAATCATATGGTGGTTTTGGGACGTTAAACCCCACATATCAATCAAATCAATCATCAATCGAGTTCATTATACGAGTGGGTTCATTACGCGAGTAAATACGGTACTTGTGTCACAGCTTATAGATACAAATTATGTCCACTTCATGACATTGTTAATATGGAGAGGTCGAATTGTGCAATCTGTGAATTGTTAACTTGATTATATTTTATTTGTTGTGAGAATGAAATGGTAGCACAATTATTACTCTGATTATTGAAAAATGTTATTTTGTCGTTACAGGTTGAATTGCGTGACCAAGTCGTGAATAATCTGGAGAAGAAGTTGTCTGCTGCTAGACAACAAACTGATAACTTAAAGAAGCAGCAAACAAGTGTCGAGTGCGAACTGGAATCAGTCAGGAGTTTGTTACGAAAAGAGAAGGCTGAAAGTCAGCAATACTTACTGAAGGTAATCGCTTTAGCCAGCAGCTTTAAAAAAATGACAACTCACCAAAACATGTGATTAGGTCCTAGTGGAAATGAAAAGATCGTGAACTTTAGTGACAGATTCAAGCATCTTTTTTGCAATCTGAGTAAGATTTATAGTTTTTGAAAGTCATAAAAGAAACCTTATGTCACGCAGTCTATTGGAAGAGCCTTGTAGCTGCATTATGAATTTGTTCAATTTGCTGAATATTGTCCATTGCTTTTATGTACACCTTAATTAGTGGTCAAAATTAAACTATATTATTATGCATTCCCACTCTAAGCCTGTACTGCTTACAAGGTTAAGAGAATTGACAGAGAGAAGCAGTGCTGCCACAAACAGCAAATAGTGCAACTTGTCAAGCCGCAGTGCATGTGCTGCAGACTATAGCACATGGACACCAAGTTCTGTCATGCTTACCTCCCCCTGTTTACATCATGTTGTGTTTATACAACTTCACAGTTGCTGCTGATAGATCAATTCAGATTATAAATGATTCGCAACATTTGGCATGTTACCATTCCATGATAAGTAAGCTTGTGCGTATATTCGAGCAGTTCAAATATTTGAACCACCCGAATATTCATATGACTATTACAGTATTTGAATTTGCTTTGAAAATAAAGTTAATTTTAATTATTCTAAATTTCAAAGTATTTGAAATGAATGAATGGACATATATGCAACTGCATGTAAGGGTGGTTTCACTGTAGTGTAGGGGTGTTGTACAGTGGATACACCTAATCATGAAAAATCCACACTGCTGCGAACCCTGACCTAAATGTTAAATGAACAAATTACCCTCACATCAATTCATAATTTTTTGAAAAGCTTGTTGTACCAGCTTACCCCGCCGTGGTGGTCTAGTGGCTAAGGTACTTGCCTGCTGACCTGCAGGTCATAGGATCGAATCCCGGCTGTGGCGGCTGCATTTTCGATGGTGGCGAAAATGCTGCAGGCCCGTGTGCTCAGATTTGGGTGCACGTTAAAGAACCCCAGGTCATTGAAATTTCCGGTACCCTCCACTATGGCGTCTCTCATAATCATATGAAGGTTTTGGGACGTTAACACTATAAGTCAATCAAATCAATCATGTTATACCAGCTTAATGCTCTAATTATAGTAAATTTTAAAACCTAACATATTTTGCAGGTTATCAATTACATTATACGGAAAGTCAAATTCTGCTACTATTTAAGGGCATGGGGTAGGCCTTATAAGTCCCATGCATTCATTTTGAGGTACCGTTTTCTCAGCGACTACAAGAAATATTTGAACAATGATGCATCATTTTTTTCATATTTATTGGTCTATTAACTAAAGCAAGTTTGGTAAAATATCCTTCATATTAAAATTTTCCAAATTTTTTACCACTAGGACCTAAATTTTGAGCTAATTGGCATCTATCAAAATTTGTAACATGAAAACTTTTAAGTGCATAATTTCAATTCTACTTCAGTAGCTGCATGCATTTATGTGGAGTTTAAGAAAAAATAATAAATTGGTTATCTTGGAATACATGAAACATAATGGTACCTAAGGAATAAAAAAATGTGGTTTTGAGATAACCAAGCTTAAAGTTAGAAAATCGCTATAAAGTAGCTAAATGGCTCATTTAGTAGCTACAAACTTGGTAATCCCTGCCAAAGTCATTTTTAGGGGCGAAGCTCCTTAAGGCGTGGGCTGTGCGTCCCCTGTATGTAGCCACCTCTCGTTTAGTTCTTGCAGTGTCCACAAGATGGCGGTACCGTCTCCTGTATGTAGCCACCTCTCGTTTAGTTCTTTAAGTGTTCACTAGATGGTGGTACCGTCTCTTGTATGTAGCCACTTCTCGTTTAGTTTTTGCAGTGTTCACTAGATGGCGGTACTTGTATTTGATGATGAAAAGATGCAAGATGTTATAAACTAGACGGCGGTACTTGTAACTGATGATAAAAGACGTGAGATGTTATAAAATAGGAATGATGTCGCATATGGCACGTGTCATTGGTGGAAGGCAATCGTTCGATTTAGTGCGGCGACGTACGCTTAGGGGGGAGCATTGTAATAAAATCGAGTGGGCAAAATGTACGGAAGATTCATGGTTTACTAGGTTTTCCTCCGGAGCTTCGCCCACTCATCATCATTCACTTCGTGGATATTGCGGCACTTTTTTTTCACTTTGGAGCCTCTCGTAATGCTTGCCATGATTCTTTTGGAACCTGTCATGCAGTTCTATTCACAATGCATCGTTGAGTGCAGTCAACATTTTCCATTGAATTAGCTGTAGTTTAGCCAGGCTTCAGTCCTAACTATTTCAGAAACTAGGCTCATGTGATACTAGCCATCAATAAATGTTAGAATAATATCTAGTGTCGTAATCATTAAAACTTTAACCTAAACAGACAACAAAGAGTCTTCGATACAGTTCCCATTAACTGAACACTTGCCCCAGACAGTTCGCACATACTATTCGGTATGATTGCATCACAAATCAGAGTCATAATCATCAGTGTTGTGAAGTTTCCGCTCTGGAATTGGAATGAATCCGGAATGGAATGACGACAAAGCTTGTAGGAATGGAATGGGAATGGAATTTACAGCATTTTTCACGGAATGGAATTACGTCTTTTTCCAAAAGTAGAGCACATATTTATCGACGTGCTGTTTTTCCAAACTTCAAACATTAGTCAGACCTTCAAATTGAGCAATACAGCAGTAATTTAAAAAGGCATGCCTGATTACAAGCGTGGTACATTTATAAGCAATACACCTACTATAATTGTGTCACTATATAGATTGTGTTTCGCAAAATTTTTTCTCTATTCTTCGCTTAACCGCGGCTTTATGCCTTTGTATCCATTTTGCGGAACTATACGGTGGCGTCATACCCCCTGCCTTTTATTTCTTTTGATTTTCTTGCCCATCTGTGGCGCCTGGGCTGCCTGCTGTCTCCCCATCCTTCACTTTGTTTTTGCCTCTGCCACCGTCGGCGACTCGGACGCATTCGAAAAAATGCTTCTCCAAGTTGGGATACGCATCAACGCCGGTGCGATGCTTGTGCTTACTGCAAGCTTTCGATACCAGCTTGCGTGAAGACTCGCCACATATTACCCCCCCCCCTCCCCCCCCCCCCTTTTTTGAAATATAGTCCCCCCTGCCTACACACATGTGGGTGCCTTTGCCTGAAACTCTTATCGCAAAGGTCTATAGGTCAGCGCAGTGCACAATCATACACGATGAACTGTGTGTGATGAACTGTTGTACAAGATAAACCACACAGAGAATACATTTTTCAAAGCATTGGTTCCGGTAGCCAGCCAAAGCAGGCAATCTCACGTAACCAAGGCGGCACCTTCTCTAATCCCTACGCGACGATTCGCTAAGTAGTCATTTTAGCATTAATTCATTTAAGCTTAAACAATATAAAAATGTTATGAGTTTAAACATGCATTCTTAGAAAAAAATCTAAAAGTCACAAAAAGCACTAACCTCCTAGTAAATGAAGGTAGTAAAATGCTGATTAGTAAAACTTGCTAGTTAGCAAACTAATGTGTGAATAGGGCTGGCTTGAATAATTATTACATTAGAGAATTTATAGTTAATGGTCATTTATACGTGCATATACGTTGTCACATCAAGATAATTCAATTACGGAAATATATATAGGATAATATGCAAAGTGCAATTTTCTATGCAAATTAATCAGTGGTCACTAATCACTTCATGCTATTGCCACGTTCCATTTCACAAGTTTTTGTTATCGTTCCGAAACACCACACGATTCTCGGCGCACACCGCGCCTGCAGATTTCGAGAAGGTTCCGGACTGTAGTAGATCAATTCGATAAGATCACGCCCACTGTGCGAACGGTACAGAGTGTTCTGGAACCTACGCCACCGCCAGCGATAACGCTAGAACATTCGACGGCAAGGGTATGAATGCCGACTCGCTTCGCCGCTTGTCAGTTGTTGATCGAAGGCCGACGCTGCGTTCGCCGCTATCAGTCCGAGACTGCTATCTGTGCAAGACTGCTGCTGTAATTAGACTTTCCCTTTACCGGGCACAGGTTCGCCCAAATAAACAGTTAAATCCCAACACGAAGTTTTCTGTCTTTGGCCACGTCACGACCCCGTGACATCTGGTGGAGGTGCTGCTTCGTTCATGTACCGGACGCCCTCGTCAAGCCGTGAACCCAGCCCCCTTCGCGGAGAAGACACCGACGCCAACCAAGAGCAGCGAACGAGCCGCCGACAGCAAGGTCTCCCACCGGAGTACGGCCTGCTACAAGACAAGGCGCGGAAGACCAAGACCATGACCTCGACTGCAGCGACAATGACAACCGGAGCGTCCCAGCCGGCGATCGTCATTCATCAACCCAGGGAACCACCAACGTTCCATGGCTCATCGTTTGAAGACCCGGAAGCCTGGCTAGAAACATACGACCGTGTGGCCGCCCTCAACCACTGGGACAACGAAGAAAAGCTCCGTCGTGTGTACTTCTACCTGGAAGACACCGCAAGGACCTGGCTAGAGAATCGGGAGTCCACGCTCCGAACGTGGGATGTCTTCTGCGGCGCATTTCTTCAAACGTTCGCAAGCGTCGCTCGCAAAGAGAGGGCCGCTGCTCTACTCGAGACCCGGGTTCAGCTACCAAATGAAAAGGTTGGAATTTTCACAGAGGAGATGACCCGCCTATTCCGTCACGCTGACCCAGACATACCTGAGGAAAAGAAAGTTCGTTTCCTCATGCGAGGGGTCAAACAGGAGCTCTTCGCGGGACTAATGAGGAATCCACCGAACACCGTCCAAGAATTTGTATCAGAGGCGACCACCACGCCTTGTGTTGGCTAGCCACCTTGAAGGACCCTTCAGGTCGCCTCGCACGATGGAGCCTGAGACTTCAAGAATATGACATTACTGTCATTTACAAGTCCGGCAAAAAACACTCCGACGCTGACTGTCTCTCTCGTGCGCCTGTCGACCAACCGCTACCCGACGACTCGGATGACGACTACTTCTTGGGAACGATAACTACCGACGACTTCGCTGAACGACAGCGGGCCGACCCGGAACTTGAAGCCCTAATAGAATACCTCGAAGGCAGGACCGCCGAAGTCCCGAAGATATTCAAGCGCGCACTTGCGTCGTTCTTTCTACGGAACGGTCTTCTACAAAAGAAAAACTTTTCACCGCTTCGAGCTAAGTACCTCCTTGTGATGCCTTCAGCTCTGCGACCAGAACTCCTGCAGGCCCTGCACGACGATCCGACGGCAGGGCACCTCGGTGTTTCTCGCACACTCGCGAGGATACAAGAAAGGTACTACTGGCCACGTCTTACCACCGACGTCACTCGTTATGTGAGGACATGCCGGGACTGTCAGCGACGCAAGACACCGCCGACAAGGCCAGCGGGACTTCTGCAGCCAATTGATCCACCTTGCCGACCTTTCCAGCAGATTGGTATGGACCTACTGGGGCCGTTCCCGACGTCGGCTTTCGGAAACAAGTGGATCGTGGTAGCTACCGACTACCTCACCCGCTACGCCGAGACAAAAGCCCTGCCAAAAGGCAGTGCATCCGAGGTAGCTAAGTTCTTTGTCGAAAATATCGTCCTACGTCACGGCGCCCCGGAGGTCCTTATCACCGACAGAGGAACGGCATTCACTGCCGACTTAACTCAAGCGATCTTGGCATACAGCCAAACAAACCACCGCCGGACGACAGCGTACCACCCACAGACCAACGGCCTCACCGAGCGGCTTAACAAGACGATCGCCGACATGCTGTCAATGTACGTCGATGTCGAACACAAGACGTGGGACACCATTCTTCCGTATGTGACCTTCGCATACAACACGGCGGTGCAGGAGACGACGCAGATATCTCCATACAAACTGGTCTACGGAAGGAGCCCGGCAACGACGCTCGATGCCATGTTACCCAACGTCACCGACGAAGAAAACCTCGATGTGAGCGAGTACCTTCAACGCGCCGAAGAAGCCCGACAACTTGCGCGTCTTCGTATCAAGAATCAACAGACGACCGACAGCCACCGTTACAACCTTCGACGACGCTTCGTGGAATACCAGCCCGGTGAACGTGTTTGGGTGTGGACGCCGATACGCCGACGTGGACTAAGTGAAAAGCTTCTGCGACGGTACTTCGGACCGTACAGGGTGGTTCGACGTCTCGGCCCACTTGATTACGAGGTTGTCCCTGACAGCATCACGAACTCTCAACGACGCCGATCGCGACCTGAAGTCGTGCATGTCGTGCGCCTCAAGCCGTTTCATGCACGTTAACAAACTGAAACAGTGTTTTTTGTATTATTGTTGTATTGTAATTTATTCATTGTACTTTCTTGCATTATTATTGTACCTTCATCTTTAGTTAAAGCATTGGGACGATGCCTTTTTTTCAGAGGGGGGCAATGCCACGTTCCATTTCACAAGTTTTTGTTATCGTTCCGAAACACCACACGATTCTCGGCGCAAACCGCGCCTGCAGGTTTCGAGAAGGTTCCGGACTGTAGTAGATCAATTCGCTAAGATCACGCCCACTGTGCGAACGGTACAGAGTGTTCTGGAACCTACGCCACCGCCAGCGATAACGCTAGAACATTCGACGGCAAGGGTATAAATGCCGACGCGCTTCGCCGCTTGTCAGTTGTTGATCGAAGGCCGACGCTGCGTTCGCCGCTATCAGTCCGAGACTGCTATCTGTGCAAGACTGCTGCTGTTTTTAGACTTTCCCTTTACCGGGCACAGGTTCGCCCAAATAAACAGTTAAATCCCAACACGAAGTTTTCTGTCTTTGGCCATGTCACGACCCCGTGACACTGTTATCATGGCAAGTACACATCACAGCAAGATACATAGAGGCATAAACGAACCACAGTCGAGGACATACACACAAACGCGCACATAAAATATCAAGACTGAGCCGGTATTGTATACTAGCAGTAGTTTGAAGGCTATTTATGCGCCTACTTTGGAATAGCACATTGCTTATTGGTTAGCAGCCATAAAATTTATAAAAATAACGGACGTTTTGTACACATCATCTGCCCGTCTATATGTGTGTGTCATCACTTAGCATGAACTTTTTATCCCAAAGTAACCGACAAAATTGGGATTGCTCTAAATTTTTCTTAAGAGTGTCACGATTACTGCAAGATATACGGTGGTGTTTACGAGAGATGTGGCAACGTATGTGGCTTAGTAGTTATCTAGTTAAAAAATACCTAGAAACATTTCCGGTTAGTAACAGGAAAAGTTTCAAGCTCGACTAGCTGCTGGCTACAGTAAATAGATGCTGCGAATGTAGTAAAACGTGCTTGAAGGAAGGAAGGAAAGTAACTTTATTTTGGTCTGCCGGCCACCTCAAGGGCCTGCTGGACAGCCGAAATACGCTCGAAACAAATAAATGCATGCGTTTCGAACACGTTGTATTGCAGACCTTTTTTGAGAATTAGTGAAAACACTCGTGCAGAATATATAGTATAAAAAAGCTGGATACGATTTTTCTCAAGATGGTATACAATTTCTTTGTTGACACCTCTGCTTTAATTATAATACTTGAGAAGCTAAATTATAGTTGCATAATTAGGCAAAGTAGGAACCTTAGTTTGACTGGCTGAAAATCACGATGAACTTACTGTGTGGCACCCACTTATTTCTAAGCTTTGTTACAAGTTTTGTTGGGTAACTTCCATACTATTTATACATTACATCTAGCAGATTTTCGACCACCAAAAAACAGTGGTGAGCTAGTCAAAGAAATATTTGCTTTAGAATTACTCAAGATGTTTCCCCGTTAGCCTTAAATGCCTGAAGTTCAACAATTTTTACATACACAGGTGTTGCTGCTTTAAGATTCTGCCCCTCCAACCCACCCCTTTTTTTTAATAGAATACTAGGTCTTCAGGTATGTTGTGTTTCTGGTTGTGTACACACAGCAGAGACTGTGAGTGCTGCAAATGTGGATGCTCGCATAGGTAATTAGGGCAGAAATATCAATTAGTTTATTATACATAACAAACTAGAGTATAGTGCATCATCATATTCATATATTTGGTATCCTTGAACTCAACATGAGTTGTAGAAGGGGTCTCTGTGACAGAGTCTTAGGTATTTATATCCGCGAAAAAAAAAATATCATAGGTTTATACATTTAAAAATTCTTAAACATTATATAAAGCATAGACAAGAAATCACGGATAAGAGGCGTTAGCTTTTCCAATTGGTTGAGGCACCCATAGGTTACACAGTGCTGCACACCATGGCTGAGGCATAGTTGATATTTTGTAATGTGGTGAAGCATACAAGAACAGAAACCATGGCAACAAATACTAGTAGAAAATTATGGCTGGGAAATTGACTAAAGCGAGGTTTTCTTGGATGTACAGTTGCGCATGCAAGTACATCCAAGCCCAGTATAAAAAATTTTGAATGAGAAGCATTTCTTAGTGAGCCAAAAGCACTTCTGCTATTTCTATCAGCCGCCCACATGTTCACCCGAATATAATAATGTTGGCATAGGACATAAGTGTTTTATGAAAATGCTCATATGTTTTGACATAAATGTGACATGCCAGCCTCTGATGTGAAACCTTTTCCCTAGTCACGTATGGCACATACCCGCATACCACAAGCTATGGTATGCGGTTATGCACCAAATGTGATTCACAGTCTATATTCAGAATTGACAAGTATGGCTACCTTGTGCTAATTATTTAGGCCAGTGACAGCAGAAAAAAAACTGCTTGGCTACTTCATTGATCCCTGGATTTAAACCAAATTATCAAAACAGCCAACACTTTGTTTTTTCTGCCACTAGCCTAAAGAAGTAGCCTAAATAGCCCAAAATAGCCAAACTTCATATTTTTCTGGATTGATATAGACCTTATCAACGCAGGAAATTTTGTAAGGCACTTTGTGTGGGGTAAAAAAGAGAAGCACATCATTTGTAACAGTTGGCGATCTTAATTTAGCGGACAAATTCTCACAGAGGTTCCACTCTGACCTCTGCTAGGAACCATGTGGCACAGGTAGTAGATGAATTTATTATATAAATGATCGTTGATCATCAGTTCATTGTCAGTTATAGTGGTGGTGCTTGTCTAATGTCTGCTGTGGTTGTAGCGTTGGCTGTCTCTTTAATGATGACATAATACACATTACATATGTACTCCTACAAATGTGCGAGCTAGATACAATGTTGCATTGCATGTCGTTCCCTTTCGAATATTGTAACTTTGATAAAAGTGATGTCTGTGCTGAACCAAGAATGCAGACATTTCGGACCGTAAGCTACCTTTTACACGCCAGTGTAGTCAATGTACCTTGTAAGTCCACAATATACATAATACTACTGAACTTGTGCAAAGACCTCGATCCACCTTTGCTTGGCTCAAACACAAAATATATGCCATACACAGCCACGTGCCGACTGCTTCAAATGATATTGATGCCTACAATGTTTATGGTCTGCCAGAATATTTTTTTCCATTTTATTGATTAGCCACTGCATCACAAATCATTTGTGGTGGCATAGCTGAAATGCTGCTGATGTCAACACTGAAATACTGCATGGATTTCAGGGGTGCTGGCTTAAATTGGTTGCGCTGCCTAATGCACCTCCCCCCCCCCCCCCTTCTTTTTTTTTTTGTGTGTGCAAGTGGCATGTGATGAAAGTGGCCACATTTTGCCTTTTTTCATTCTTTAGTAGCCTTCTTCACAAGCAAACAAAACAAAACTGGTCGCTTTTTTTTATTTGTCCAAAAAAATGAGAGAGGGCAGTGTAAATGTTAATTTATTACATGAGAATCTAGGCCACAAGTTCACAGAAAAGTTACTGCTGTAGTAAGGATTTCAATAAACAATGTTTTTAAATTCACTATTTATGATTGTATTTGTGCAGTTGGAGAAGATGGCTATCACAGTGAAGCATCTGCAGGATGCTCTTGTAGAGTGCAAGAAGACTGTTGGAGCAGCTTCAGCAGCAGTGGAGCCGAAAGTCCACGATGTGTGACTTTTGTTTTCCAGCTATTGTGATAAGTGAAAGAGAACAGCCACAGTAGGGTTCTTTTTGAAGTCAAGAGTGCTTTTCGGTTGTGATTTCATGTTCATTCCCTTTCCTTTTTCTCATCTACAGCTTGCATTTTGATGGGGATCACTACAATGTGTGCAACACTAACATGGGTTGTGTCACTTGTCAAGTGATAATTGAAAAGGTCATATCATATACATTCCGAGCTTTTTGTTCATGCCATTCCCTTTCCTTTTTCTCATCCACAGTTTGCATTTTGATGGGGATCATGACAATGTGTGCAATGCTAACATGGGTGGTGTCACTTGCCATGTGATAAATGAAAAGGTCATTTTATAAACATTTTGAGCTTTCTGAGTGCAGTGTAAAAAATTCCGTGGCATATTATTTTTAGGCTAATAAACATTCTTACAATCTTGTGTGTGTTCATTGCGGAACATATTCTCTGCATGTACACTGCCAGCGAACTGAAAAAGAAAAAAGAAGGTGCTGCATTACTAATTTTCAAGACTGTCTAGGTTACTGCGTGCCAATCATTTTTACATTCTCAGACTGTGGAAGTGGCAAAAGGACTGGTATGGATTGTGTGCTTGTTCTGGTGCCTAATACTTGTATGGTACTAAGAATTCATGGTGCAAATGCATGTGTTCCCCTCTTTGCAGAGGGTAGTTAAATGACTTTTTTCAGAAATCACACCCACACAATATTTTTTTATAGTTTAGCATAGTGAACAGACGGAAACAAGTTCATTAAGTTAACATTGTCAAGAATTTCTTGTATCTTTAATAAAAAGGTTATTTTAGAATAAGGCATTTCACACCTTTTTACAAGTTTTATCTACCTCTGTCAGCAAGCCTTTGCTGTTACGAAATGGTAGTTCTGTTTGCAAGAGCGAATACATCAGAGTTGGACCACACATGCCTTAACTATAAGGTGTAGCCTAATATTTTCCCTCAAGTTGCGCCCTTGAGGTCCACTATAATATCTTCCTAAAACGTCGAATGCCCAGCTGAGTAAAGCAGTTGTCTTGCTTTGATATTCCATATACTAAAAACAATCTCATAAGCTTCTTAGAGATTGTGACTCGCAGCTATAGTATTTAAACTTGAGCGCCACTGTCAATCAAGCAGATGACCATGTTGTGCAGGAGCAAACCACCTTTTCTCCAACTAAGGCAGTTGAACTGTGTTGTACTTCACACACGTTGTATGCATTGAAACGGTGTTCAGTGTGAAGGCTCATTTTTATACCTTTTAAATTGACCATGGCTCCACAAAACTGCCACTTCCAAGTTACCCGTTCTTAACATACTTTTTGAAAGTGTAAAACTAATGAAAAGATAATATCCATCGTAGTATGCAACTCCAGATCAACTTCCGCTACCTGAATTTTGTTAAATTTACGCATACAAACACGGGCGCTCTTGCATTTCAACCCTTTCAAAACTGAACCCGCGCCCTCATGCATACCAACATAACTTCCACCTGCAAGCGTGCCACGAACCCTCAAACAGCCGAAGTTGGCATAGGCTTATCAACCGGGGGAGGGGCAAAAAGGGCGCAAGCCCCCCCCCCCCCCCCCCCCCCCCCTACTTTTGACATTGGTCACTGTCGGCAGCACGCTGGGGCAAACATCACGTAAGACAAAACTTTCCTTCACTGTAATCACTCAATTATATTGTTATGAGAAAAAGAAACTATTGAGGCAAAGGTACAATGTAGTGATATTTTCTAACATTTCATCAGTGAAGATTTTTCTTGAAGGCTCTTTGCGATGCTTTCTGCCCTGTGCAGTAGCACTAAAGAGCAGGCTAGGGCTGAACAGGGGCCCTATATATTACATCACTTGTTGATGTTTTTATTCTGCTGCGACTGGCCGATGCTGTTATAGATGGGAACGAACAAGCTTTTTACGGAGCAGTCAAAGCATTTGCTGCTTCAGGAAAATCATTTTCTTTCATCAAAAAGGATTACCATCCCCGCTGACCTGTTGAAGCTGCTGTGAGCACATCATTGCAAATAATCTTTCTAAATATATTAGTTTTGCCGTTCTGGAAACGCCAAGAAAGGTTTCCGCTTTAATCTCCAACAAATCTGATCAGCCTTGCTTATGGCTACTTGGAGCGATGGGGGCAGCTTGGAAAGCGACGACTGATAAAGCAGTGGACTCTAGCTCAGAGGAAAGCTAAAGTAAGTAGATAGAAATGCTCAAATGCTTTTGGTCCCTCAAGGAGTGCTTCACATTTAAAACCTGAATTCTTAGTAAGCAGTTTCTAGTCATTAAAAAAATTTCATTCTATGATAAAATATTTACTGTACCACCATCAACATAATTGCATTCATGTGGAAAGTTGTCAGTTAATGCATAAAAATGGTTGTGTAATAATATTTCGTGCATTATGCATGACAAAAATATACCTGCCCAGGTGAAAATTTCCTGCTGGTTTTCTGTTGGGAGTTGTTGGTTTTTGATGGAACCAGCAGTTAATCTGCTGGTTTCTTGCTGGTTGTACTGGTTCCAGCAGGGTGCCTACTGGTTTTCTGCTGGTTCCAGCAAAGTGCCTACTGGTTCTTACTGGTTTGCTGATGGTCCCAGCAAGCTACCTGCTGGTTGTACTGGTTCCAGCAGTGTGCCTACTGGTTTTCTGCTGGTTCCAGTGGGGTGCCTACTGGTTCTTTACTGGGACCAGTACCCTGTCTGCTGGCTCTACTGGTACCAGCAGGATGCTTGCTGGTTTTCTGTACTGGTTCAAGCAGGCTACTGGTTTCACCCTGGGATGCTGCTGGGACCATTAGGCAATACCGGACGGTTCTCAGCTGCTTGAACTGATTATAGTGGTGGTCCACTTCGTGGTTTCCTGAGAACTCTAACTAGCCGAAACATTCAATCATGAGGCTTGTATCTTCTGATTATAACTAAGACTTTACTGTACTTGAAAGTGGTGTGCCAATACATTGAGCAATTAAGATGTAGTATAGAGAAATATGACGTAGAGACTGTTTATACAGGTTTCAAAAAACAAAAGTCAAGGGAATTCAAGGCAGTGTCTTGGGTTTTCGAAGGACTAAAGAAGATATCCAAAGAATATTTTTGTGGGTGCTCTGCATTTCAACATTCTGACTAGTTCTAATAAGTTTATATTATAATGAACATAGTGCTTGTGATAGTGAAGCCTTTATTCCACAAGAAGTAGTTCACTACACACAAAAAATGTTCAGATTAGCTGCGGAGACTTTTTAAGCATAAACTAGGCTTTGCTTCGTTGGAGTATACTAACTTAACATGCTGCTCACATGATGGGGAAACCAATTTTGTGGCATAAATGCACGAGACATAGTGAAGCAGAGAGATAAGTCGAGAAAGAGACAATGTACGACAAGGTTGACGTACAGGTGGGGAAATGAACAATAAAAAATGTCGTGAAGAAAACAGTGCAACACCAGAAGGGAGCCAGCACCTAAGCCACAGTAGGTGTCTATCGCTTCATTAACAGTGTTTCATATTTTTAATGCCCTGAAGAACAAAGCATATTGGTGCTGAAATGAAGTTTGGTGAATCTACACTGCTGCCTAAGCACAAAGAAGCAGCTCATAGACAAATTCCTAGACTTTTAGGCTTCGAATATGTTCTTTTTTATTTCAATGGTTTTATTGTTATTTAATTTGGAAACATACATGTACAAAGGATACAGAGAAAAAAGGGAGGAATTTTGAAGAGTTGCATGCACCCTGAACACACAAGGTGTGTTCAAATATAAAGGGGTGCTCAAACGTTCCCAGGCTGCTACGCTTGTAATCTTATGACAGCACTGCCTGGGAACATTTGACCAACCCAGTGCACATTAAACCTTGTACTGTACAACAGCGCACACTTTCTCTTCTTTTTTTTATAATACAAAATGTTTACACCCAGAGACAGGGCTAAAGCTGGGCTTAAACAATGAGAATTGTCAATACTCACAATCATGAAGTTTATTAGTAATTCAAGAGGCACTCGACAGTATACAGCATGAATTTGCACAAATTGGCAATAGCTAAATCAATTGAAAATGGCATTTCTCACTTCCTCTAAAAACAACTGTTTCACTGCACAATCCACAAACATCTACACCTGCAGTTCACTGACATGTGGAGGTTCTTTTTAACAGCCCATTCATTTAACAGCTTGACATGCAATGACAATGCGGTGTACACATCTGAGGTTTCTACTCATATCATTGTAATTTAGAAGGTGGCTTGAGCAGTGAATTATTAATAAAGCCACAACACACAAGGAACAAAAAAAACTAATTTTACAGATGTGAAGTGTTTCTGACAAAAAGTACAAAAAGTAGGTATAAGAAGGTATTGGTGCGATTTTTATATGATGAGACCTTTTTATAGAATGATGAAACTAATTCAATGTTGCTCTTAAGCGTCCCTTTAACAACCACCAGAGAGCATTTTCAAAGAAATTCTCTGAAAAAAACACTTTCTATTGACCTCTACATAGTTGCAAGGGACAACACTGGCAGACAGCTCCACTAGCTGTTGGGAATTCGCATCCTCTGATTTCATTATGTGCTCAGTGCCAAATGCACGACGTGACAAGAATTTGTTTGACAGTGCAAAAATCCTTACATTTCCTGACGAATCCCTAATAGAAACAATGTGCTTCAACTTCAAGCACGTTCCCAAATATATTTGCAATACAGTGCTGTCACTTTTGTTCGGCCTTGAGTACTGCTCACTGTGAAACCGAACACCCGGTGATACAATCACTCGGTCATGTTCCATGACACGGCCCCTAACGATGTTGCCAACATGGTCCTGCACAAGGTGAAGCAGCTGGTCAGACACAGCTCGGGGTTTGCTGAGCAGTAAACCACCTTTACTATTTGATGGGCCAGCTTTTGTCAAAAACTTCAGAGTGCAAGGGCTAGCTGAAGCCTTTAGATACCTGAAGTTGCTGGCCATCATTAAGCGCTCTACAATCTGCAGTGGGGCACCTTTTGCTGATGTGACCAGCTGCTTAATTTGGCCAATGTTAGACTCAAAAGCAAAACATGAATGTGCCCAAAGAGGTCCTTGGTTCAGAACACTCTGAGCCATGTGCAACAATTGATGTACATTGAAAGTCATGTTTTTTTCTCCATAGAGAAACTGCATGTCGACAACAAACTTTACCAAGCAGTCTGTGCTTACAGAAATGTCACTGAGGGACACTGTGTCCTGCAGAAGAAGGGCAATACCTTTCACAAGCAATGCAAAATGTTTAAGATACTGCCGTGGAAGTAGGCCTTCCAGACAAGGCAATGAAAAATACAGTAGCCATTGCTGCCACTCCGAGGCTTTCCAATACTTTCTCAGAGAAACTGAGCGGGGAAGTCGTGGCATACAGCTATGCGGCTTTATAGAGCACAAACGTTGATCTAATACTGCCACAGTTTGTGGTGCCCCAATGTAATATTCCTCGCCTACATTAGAGAGCCAGTCCTCCGTCATCTGCCGTGCCACACCTAGAAGCACACAATGCATATAATCTGGAGTAAAGCCCCAGATTATATTAAAGTGCTGAAGATTAATCAAAGGCGTGATGCCTTTTGCTCCCTGTACTGGTCTTCCAGCTTCAGCAGCCTTGGCCATGATTTCCTTTGTGCCTTCTGCTGTCCTGTCAGGTGAAACAGTGTCCACAGGATACTTGACAGTTCCTGTTTGGCAATAGTAAGAAAAAAAAACAGAGAACCTCACAAATTTAGAAGTTTGTAAAATCTCGCACAGCTAAGCTTGATTGTAAATGGCACACTTGTTTTCAGTGATATTTCTGAGAATTTACTTCTAGAACACATTTAGAAAAACATACTATGTGCCAGAATTTGGAAACATAGAATCGCTACGACATAAAGCACATTTTTGCCTCTGAGATGAGAAATGGCAACCCCAGATACATTAAACAAGGTGAATGTTTACATAAAAATTGCTAAAAAAGAGAGAAACTCTGATCAACATATCTAGTCAGAAATCTGACTCCATGTTATGCAGTAATGCGACATCTTTACTAACCATTCACAGCTGCCCCTGGATGCAAGCACCATCCACAGCCATAATACCCATTAAACTGGGTTAGGTGCTGCATGGCTGCCCGTGCTGGTGCATCAGCGCTGCAGCTGAAGCAGTACACCTGCATGAGCAAGGACAAAAAAGGAAGCTGTTAGCCCTAACTACCCTCTGCAATGAAGTACAACAAAAAGGAAATGGATAGAGGGCTTGTTTTCTTTGCCAGACACAAGTCAATTATTGCAGTAGACATTGAGGACAAGGAAAAGATCGGGTGATGTTATTAACAGTTTTCAATTGATAACAATCCATTCAGAAGAAGCACTTTTCATGCTTTTGCATAAAGGGACATGATCTCCGTAAGTTGTAACAGTTACAGTAAACACAATGCAGTAAATACCACTTTGACACTTAGATAATTGACAGTATTTAGAGATAAAGTCGCACTAGAAAAGAATACACACAAAGATGAACTAGTGTGCCATCCTCCATGGTGTCATTATGCCCAAGTGGCCTGGATTTCATCATGACTGGAAGAAATTAGCTGGCACAACAATGTAGCCTCGTCTATGCATTGTAGCTCAGTGCAGCATTTACAACTAGAATGTCTTGAAGTCGTGTTGTTCAAGCAGCTTTAATAATTAAAAAAAAATTACCTTGGAATGCACAGTTTCGTTGCCTGCCTTCCATGTGATCCCACTGGTCGACAAACCGTCCATTTGTTCAACAAATGCGTTCAGTAGGAGAGTCATGTCGGGATGTTTCTGGCCATACCACAGAGCAGACACAAGCACATTTTTCTGCCTCATGTACACTGGGAGTTCATTCACCATCACTTGAACGGGCCACACAGAAAACTTCGATGACTTGAACACGGCGCTTCCATCACTGTTAACAGTGAGAGTGATATCATTTTTTGATGTCAATTCGCGCCTAAGTGCCCTGTATAAGGTGCCATCTATTATGTCTGTCATTTCATCTTTGTCGACAGACATACTCTCGTTTATTGAATTCAGTCTTTCGTGGAGTGCAGTGCTCGCATCATTCTCGGCAAGTAACGAAGACAGCAACTTTGCGATGGGCAGGGTTATGAAAAAGTGGCCATCGCGTAGCATCTGCGGCCCACTGTTACGTTGCCCGCATACGGTGCACGTTACCCGCACTGCATTCCGCGCTGCAAGGTCGCCACTTGTTACGGCAAGGAGCGTCATACAGTTTTCACAGTAGAAGTGTAACCGGGCGGCTTTTATTTCTGCCCCGACACTCTTCTTGAAAAGATATTTAGTAACTGGTATATCATGTCGTTCAAGTATGTGCATTATCAACTTTTGGAGTGCTTCGACTCCCTTCCAAGGGATGCCAAATTCGAGGACAAAATTGACAGTCAGTGCCAGCAAATCGTCACTAGAGAAGCTCCCTAAATCTCCCTGTGGCTCGTCTGTCATTTCTGCGCCAACGGAAGGCTGCGGCTCGTCACTTGGGGCCGCTTCATGTGCCGATTCAGAGTCACAGTCGCCTTCAACATCAGTCTGCGGAGGTTGCGTCAGTACGCGAAGTGCTGTCGGAGCAGTCGACCCGCCAGCGACATTTGTGTCCTGCTGCAGTCCACGACGTGATTGTTGCACGCTCGAGGCTGATCTTTCGAGATATGTTTTCGTTGAATACGGGATGGCGGAGGCGCTGCCTGGGTTTAGGTATTCCTTTCTACGAGGCATACTCCCTCAGTGCGGATCCACGCAAATATCGCACTGCAAACTCACCGAAAACCTTCTAAGTAATGAAGCCACACGTTGTGTTCACGCGCACAATCACGACAGTTCGCTCATAGTTCGCTCGGACTCGCACATTCTCCATGATCTCACACAATCAAACGACTTGGATTGGCTTGTACGGCGTTGAATTAGTTGGATTGCAACCCGGATTTCAAAAACACATATCTATTTAATTATATCTTAGTAAGTTTATACATTGTTTATAACATGAACAGTTTTTACACCTGTTTATAAGCTTATTTAAAGCATTTTTTATTTGTTTATAGGTGTATTTATTTATTTATTTTGTTCCGCACGCAGTTATTGGTATTGCCCAGTCTTGCCGCTAGGAGTTGTTATGGTGTTATTTTTAATGGACACGACACGTGCGCGACACGCGACTGCTACATTTTTTTCAGAGATTGGTGTGTGTGTGATGCCATTTAAGGCTTTGTTAAATCATCAGTACTACCATGTACGCTGTTGTTCGTTTCCTGGACGATCACGACAAACGGTTACACGTCATTCACGTGCATGACATCGAGAAGTTTGATCCCAAAGACACCAGCGACTACGACAACCGCTTTGTTTACAGCGCGTACTGGCGAGACCCCGTGGATGACACAAACACTGGTTTGTACAACACGCAAGTCTTGATGCTGGCAGGTATGTGTGGTATGTGAAATGTTACGGTTCCAATTTTATAGTCGTAATTTCTTACAGAAAGCGAAGATGACGCCCGCGCGAAAATGCGGGCCAAGAGGTTGGTGATACCAAAAATACCTATGCAAGAAACGACGTCAGATGATGATCCTGATGAGCTCGTGGAGTCCCAAACAAAAAGAAAAAAGGCTGAAAGAAAGGTTGCTATTTATGCTGCCTACATTTTGAAACGGCTGAAAACTTGCTGGTCTTGCATTGATCATCATCTGTAATTGTGCTTTCGACTTCTTTCAGAAACAAAAGAACGACAGAGCAAATGCTAAAAAAAACATGTATGACGAAATTCTTAAAAAGAATCTGGAAAAAGCGCACTCTGGGCGTAAACCTAGAGCACAGGTAAGTGTGCCATGGTCTTCATTAGTGCACTGTACTATAAAAGAAGCATTTTTTTTTACTGAAAGCAAAACCCTCATGAGACCCTTGAAGGCTACAGCTAGGGCACAATAAATAGACAGGGACAACAGAAGAAAGCACAAAGTGAAGCGCCGATACTTGTGTTGCTTCTGTTGTTCCTGTCTATTGTGCACAGTAGCCTTCAAGATGCAATACCAACTAGCCCACCAAGCCATCCTAGTGAATTCATGAAGTCATTTTTTGCATGATGAAATTTCAGCCAAGGAAAGGGACAGACACTCCGTCGGACAGCGGGTCCTCCGATAGTGATGAATTGTGCCCAAAAAGTGAAATTCTTCAAATGAAGAAGAAGAAAGACGTGTGGAAGGCGAGAACGAAGGCGCTGGTGGTTAAAGAGCTTGAGAAGGACAGAGACATGTGGAAATTGCGTGCTGAGGAGCTGCAGCACGACAACCAGTTTCTAAAGCAGCAGGTTGCAAGCCTGCAGAGATCCCTTGAAAGCAAGCTTTTCAAGCGTAAGAATGCTTTTTGCTCTGCATTATTTACTTGACAAAAGCTCCATGTATAATGATTACATGACAACTCATGTGCTACATAAAAACTTGTGCACCCTTTTTTTGTGTACATGCAGTTGCAGTAGAACAAGACCGGGTGCCTTGCAGTCGGGGCATGTTGTCAGGTTTGTTTCCCCATAAGAACTGCATACACCTATGCTCTTGAGTAAATGCATCAGTTCCATATTTCACTGGGACAGTAATATAGCATACTTTGACCTGTTTAATGAAGTCAGCTTTTTTATTATTTATTTATTCATATTTTGTCTAAGCAACTCGCTCAGTAGTATGTGCAAAGTAAAGGTTATAGAGATTTGGCTTTACTTGATGAACTTGCCGAACGAGTTCAAAGAGTGCTGCACTTTTTATTTGTTTTGAAAAAGTGCCCGCCAAACACAGCATGAATTAACTTTGGAGTGTAAGTTCAGCTGTTCTGCAGTAAGATGGCAGCTTCAGTCAGTATGTAATATAGAAGATGCTAGTGCCATGATAATGAAATGATGTTGGTTCTTTGAAAGTGGAGGTGGATAGATGAAAGTAAAGTTTGAACTGTAAAACAGAGTAGCCAATCGAGAAAACCTCGAACGAACAAAATTTTTCCTTGGTATGGTTTATCGCTATGTTACATTGTGATTTTTGGTTTGAAAGTCCGAAGTGAATTGACTTGGAGATGTGCACCTCATCGTAGCTTTTAGAAGCAGCCAATGCTCTAAGGCACGCTCTGACTAGCATGAAGCTTTAAACAAAAGCATCCAGATTTAACAGGCTTGAGGGGTTGAAATCTAAACTTTTACACCTGAATCATTTTTATTACAGCACATTCTGAGACAGATGAAGGAGAAAGCTTCGTCGGAAGTGAGTACTTTGCTTCTTTTATAATACTTCCCTGCATTTCAAAACTGGAGTGACAGTTACTGTCACTATATCTTTGTAACTTTAGATCTGTTGATTATGGACAACATGGCCTGCAGTGAACGTGTTCTCCGTAAGTAACAGCTCTGGTTTCATAGACAGTAAACTTTGTTTCAATTAGAGCAAGTTGTGCACCAAGATAAGCCATTTTTGAATAATTCTAAATGTTGCGTAGCACCGTGCTCATCTACTGCTGTAGAACCAGAGGAAAGGACAAGCACTGTTGGTGGAGAAAAGAACACTACACATCCAGGTCAGCTCAGATGTCACCTCAGATATTCTGACAATAATTTTTTTTTTTTTGTGCCATGACAAGGACCTGATATCTTTCTTGCAGGCCCAAATGGAGATTTCATTTATATGGAAGATGGCTCTGTAAGTAATTTGCTCGAAATTTAATGTCACTGTCTGCAGCTGCTTTTCATGCTTAACCGTTTTTTTTTCTATTGGTAGTCACAGCTACTCTATAGATCTAGGTGGTATAGTTAATTACGAAAGCTTTCTTAAAGCTTCTTGCTTGCAGCATGTTTACCATTTTTATTTTTTTAGCATGCTCAAGTCTTCAGTTTTACTCAGTGTACTTTTTGAGAGAAGTATGAATACCGTTGGGACCAGCACACAGTTTTTCTTTTTTATTATCAGCAATAGCAAGGTGTACAGTGCTGATCACACCTGTCTTGAGCACCTGAGCAGTGCTGTGTGGATGAAATATGGCAAAATTCTAAAGCAGATACTCAATTTCACTGATACTTCTTGCATTCATGTGCAGTTGAATATACTAGATGAACCGCACAGGCTCAAAAGCATTGTCTCTAACAGAGTAACCAATAACATTTTACTGCATTTGATTTGCAGCACACCACTTGTGCACCATAGACAAGTGTGATAGACTGTACATACTATTCATGTGCTACATCGTTGTGTTGTGCCAGGTGCATTGGTTAAACAATTTGTTAGTTTTGTTGTATGTTTAGCAGAAGTAACATGCAGCATTTTTTGTTTCATTGCTCCTTACAGTAGGGATTTTCCTCCATTATTTTGCTTTTTCACAGTTCCATTTGACGAAAGGCGTAACAATAAGTGGTGTGTGTGCAAAAAAAATATTTGGGAACAAGAAGGCTACCTTGGTGGTGAAGGATGCTGCCCACGCTATATGGGGAAGCAACGTTCTTGCATCTAGGAGCGTCACAGGGACCGTTGGCTCCAGGAAGAGAGCATTGGGGGAGCAGCCCAAGCAGCCGCTGACACCGGAGAAACTTCTTGTTGTGTCAGGTACAACTAGCATGAATAGTTTTCCACAGCGCATGCAGGAAGTCATCTTTACACAGCCTGGCAGCATGAACGAAAATGAAAGAGTGAAATTCATGCTGTTTGCTTTGCGAGTTGTCAAAACAAAATTTTGGTATATAGGGTGAACAGAAGTTGCACTTTGTACTGGAAATATGGAAAGATATCTCTGAGTTTGGGTTAAATTTGATGGGGTGCATGGTAGGCTCCTATGCTCAACTGACAATCTGTTGCACATGAAACTGTGCACCAAATTTAACTGCCATCAGCTGCCGAACAGGACAACTTGGGTTTTGTGGAGCTTGTGAAACTAAGTCATGCACATTCCTAATCCAGTGATGTCGGAGCTTTAGTGCTCAAACCCAAGCTCTGCCTCTATGGTGTGGCAGTTGTCGTTGCCGCAATCACTACTTTTTGTTGTCTAATGCTCAAAATCGACTCGTCTGTTTGTAGAAACACTCAAGCACTGGGGACAGCAGAAAGACGTCAACACTGCTGACACGGAAAAAAATCTGCCCAGGATCCTGGCTGAGAAGATCCAAGATCTCCTGAAATCGAAAGTGCGCAAGCAGATGTTTGACGATCAAGCACAATAAATTCTTAAACACTAAGGCTGTTTGTTTAACGCCCAATGCATGCTGTTAACTTGGCACAGGAATGTAGAACGTGCAAGTTACAATAAGCACTGACTTACTAATCGAATGGCACAACCATCTGGATAGCCATAAAAGTTATGTGCTTGTAACCCTAAAGTTGCTAAATTGGGCAGAAACATGCATTTGAGTTCGTTTGGGCACCACCTTGTTGATTGGGGGCGTCCTCCATCTCGGTGAGTAACAATTTTGTTGCATGTATGCAACCCTGAGCTGAAACCAGTAGCTGCTGGTTTCGGATACTGGTTTCAGTGACTGGTTCCATCAGCTACTGGTTCCATTACCTACTGGTTCCAATACCTACTGGTCCCATCACCTACTGGTCCCATCACCTACTGGTCCCATCAACTACGGGGAATGTGCTAATAAACCATCAATACTGGAACCAACAGAAAACCAACAGGAAATTTTCACCTGGGTGTTGTCCCAGTGCATGCTGCCTAAAACTGGCTGTCCTTTTTTTACGCAATTGAACAAGTGCTTTGTGTATGAAAAATCTCGTGAAAGTGCGAGCATGTTGAAGCAGTTGTCTTTCTCTCATACTTGTTCGCAAACCCTGACGAAGACCAGTCCACCGGTCGAAACCATTGGAAATAAAATTAGGGCAACCGCTAAGTTGTGTCTCTTCTCTTCCCAATTACGTTTGGCCTATTAGAAAAACTTCTCCAGATATATATATATATATAAGGGAAAGAAGTGTATACTTAAGGGTTCGTTTTTCCATGGTTTGACACAATATTAATGAGATCTAACAGACAATAATGTCAAAGAATGTCTAGGGGAAGTTATTAGAACCAATGTAATGTAAATAAGAAGAAAGAAAAGTGGGTGAAAAAATAACCTGCCGTGAGCAGGAAACGAACCTACGACCTTCGAATAACGCGTTCGATATATATATCAGATCTAAAAGACAATAATGCCAAGGAAAGTATACGGGAAGATATTAGACCAAATTGTTATGTAAATATGAAGAAAAGTGGGTGAAAAGATAACTTGCTGTGGGCTTGCGTCTCTCATAATCATATAGTGGTTTTGGGACGTTAAACCCCACATATCAAAACTTGCTGTGGGCAGGATCCGACGGCCAGTTATCTTTTCACCCACTTTTCTTCATATTTACATTTCAATTTGGTCTAATATCTTCCCTATACTTTTCTTGGCATTATTGTCTGTTAGATCTCATTAATATTGTGTAAAAACACGCAAAAACGAGCCCTTAGGTATACACTTCTTTCCTTAATATATATATATATATATATATATATATATATATATATATACATATATACACACACACACCGGCTAGCCCCACCACTCATGGAAGAGTTGGTACGCCACTGGAAGTTGGTCACAAATATCACAACTACTCTGACTGAGTAGCCTCAGACAGCGCGACACACTACACCAGCGCGAAGTCCCTGAAATTAGATTAACGTAGTCGCATCACAGAACGTTGTATACTGCGCGCAAATGCAACCAGGCCATGCGCGCAGTATACAACCATGGTATTGTAAATTGTAATACAGCGGCACGAAGGCAAACACTGAAGCGGCATTGTAAAATAAATTGGTCACGCACACAGCATGTGCCCACATTTTACAGAAACTTGTTTAATTTCACCGCAAATGAAAAGTGGGTGCGTTACTCGCAAGCCGACATACACTTCGTAGGAAACGATTATGCACTGAGGAACAGAAAAGACAAAACCATCGCCGTTTCTAATGTAGATCAACCGGAATTTTGTGGTGCAAGAGGCCAAAAAGTGAACACGACGCTTATAACCCAGTTGCTGTGGGTTATAACACCACTAACGACATGACAAGAGCACAAAATGCCGCGCGCAATAAAGTACTAGTTCTACCGCATAACACATTTAACACCTCTAGCGCCTCAATACTTTCAAAAGTATCATAAGCGTGCACGCTGTCTGTTTCTACTACCCCCTTTCCCCTTCACACACAACTTTGACTTTTCTTTTTCGTTTTTTTTTCTCGAGCTTAATTTTTCTGTCGCTAGGGGGATTCAAGTCGAGCAAACATGAAGTGACGTATTGTACGTAAATGCATCCGGGTAACTGGGTACTACAATGGCGACAATGAATCAGGCTTTTGGTAATACAGAATCTACAACATCGTATTCGCAACAGCCAACTGATCGTTTGAAGTTGTTGTACCCCACGGTGAATGAAGAAGAAACTCCTCTTCCGCGTTCTTGGAGCCCAAAGGACAAATTCACGTACATAGGCTTGTCTCAAAACAATCTTCGAGTACACTATAAAGGTTAGTGGAACTGCGAGATCTTTCAAAGTAATTTGTTTATGTGCTTTCACAGGTTGGCTTTCTACGATTTCGTAGAAGTCTACCTTATGATCAGGACCGCAGGGTGTTGTTGCCGTAGAAATACTATAGTGTCGTACGTTTCATTTGCGATCTCTAGCCATGCCGTCATGACGCATATGAAACGAAGTTTCAGCTGTTCGCAGCCTAGCAAACTGCTGACAGCTAGCGTTCAGTTTCGGGTGCTAGCGTTCGTTGCAGTTTCACATAATCATATGACATCTTAATAGATGTTATAATTGCGGTCGTTGTTTTATTTTGTGCGAGAAGTCATTACTACGCTCGTCGAGAAATAACTTTACATTTATTCATGCGTTTACTGCTACATTTATTTCGCAATTGTGTTATTTACGTTGTTATTTAATGCTGATCCAAAATGCTTCTCTGTGGCACACTTATCAGTGCCTTCGTCGTATAGAGGTCATTGTCAATCATCGATGATCAACATCTTGCGTGCAGCTTGGGGTCGATAATTTACATTTGGTTTGTTTACTCTTCAGCTGCTCCAGCGCCTGATACACTTTCTACACTAGGCCTACTGGCTGCGAATTCTGTGATACTCAAGTTTCTCAGCGTCTGCATTTTTTACAATATATTTGCCACTGTCAATCATTGATGGCACTGCACTGACTTGAGTGGTTGACGGTATCAGTGACTAATGTGTAAACAGTCGGGCAGCGTGTACTGTGTTCCGATTCTATAACAAGTGACGTTGTGTTGTCCTTTTTTTTTTCCCTCAAAAAGAAGTATACATAATTCACTGGTAGATGCAAAAAATAAATGGTGCACACCAAAGCTGCGATGAAAGTTTTTAAAATAGCTTTTTTTTTTTTTAATATGCATGAGTTATGCTGCAGTTTCACTTACTGCAGGTACTGTGATTTACTGCAATCACTGTCACTTACTGTGATTAAGCTTCGCTAATAGAAATTTGGGCTGCATTGAATATGAAGGGGTTGGGGGGGGGGGGGGGGGGGAGTCGCATTTTCAAACATGCTGTTAAATGAATGTGTTCTGTGCATGTCTTGCATCAAGTGCACATAGCACATCCAAGCAGTATGCTAGATATGTACTCAGTTCGTATTTACTGTGCAATGATAACCCTTCATTATTTGTAGTTTTCTTATGTGAAACTGATTCTACAGTTGTTTTCGCTCATTCATTGTGTGTTTTGAATGGGGGGAAGGGGGGGGAGTTTGACCTGTAGAGCACTTTTTTGCATATTGCTAACCATTTGAGAAGGCACTTCTGGATTAGATTTTAGTGAATTTTGTGTCAACAAAAGTCTGTATAATGTATATTTGTTCTGTGCCTTTCTCTAGGTGTTGGCAAGAACCACAAAGATGCTGCTAGTGTTCGTGCCACTCACCCGATTCCTGCAGCATGTGGCCTATATTACTTCGAAGTGAAGATCGTCAGTAAGGGTAGGGATGGCTACATGGGTGTGGGCCTGTCCGCACAGGGCGTCAACATGAACAGACTGCCTGGTCAGTTTCTGGATTCACTTTGGCGATGTGGTGTCTGTGTCCCTCACATTTTTGTCACATTTGTTTCATTGAGTTTAGGCAGAAAACAACTATATGTAATGTTCTACTGAGAACCAAAAGTTGGTCAGTATAAGCACTTCTGACCTTGCCCTTGCATTAATCCAGTTCTTGTGTATGCATCTATTTGCAATCACATGGTGGCATGGAGGCAAATTTGTGATCTTCAGCTGTAGGTATCAGCCAATTTGATCTCATGTCACTTAACAAACCAAATTTGCCAGTGTAGTGTAATGGAACTGACCTTGAATATTATATGCTATTTTCCAGTGAGTCACTGCTTTTGTAGACCAAAATAAAAAAAACTGTTGTCATCTTGTAATTGGCTGCTGCGGCAGTACACCTCATATAATGGTTTGAAGTCACAAAAGGTGTACTGCCGCAGCAGCCAATTACAAGATGACACCTCTTGTGACTTCAACCCTCTTGAGTACACCTTTTGTGACTTCAACCCATTATATGAGGTGTACTGATGGTGTATGGTGGTGGGGAAAAAAATGCCCAATTTAACACATCTTAAAAATGCTGGATTTTAAAAAATCTTGTACAAAACGTTTCGTCATATACTCTTTATAGAGCAGCTCAAGCTGCCAATGCTAGAAGAAGACGCAATGACGATTTCACCTAGAAATGGCATTCTAGGGAAAGTCACTGTTTACAATAAAACTCTATGGTTACACATCCCTAAGAGAACTCCCAAAGGATATTTTGTAGCCATCAGTTCTTCTGGACACCCACCTTCATAGAGTGGAATGTTCTGAAGTTTTTTTTATAATTGCCTAATGGCAGTGGTTCTCAGCCATGGATGTGTTGGGGACCCCTTGTGGACTGGTGGAGTGATAGGGGACCCCTTGGAGGGGAGAGAGGAGGTACATAGGTAAATTAGCACAACCGGAGCATGAAACAGGTGCCTTTTATTGCTACCAAAAACATCAAACAAATGTGTCACTTCATTTTGGACAGTTCATAAATTCTTGGCACAGTCGCGCTTAAACAGAGTTGCATATGTAAAAGAAAAAAAAATTTGTTAATGTTCAAAGAGTGGGTGAGGGTCTTGCAAATCTTAAAAATGGCTTTGCGGACCCCCATTTGAGATCCACTGGCCTAATGTAGGGAGGAGGAGAAGAGAAACTGAAGGAGAGGGAGGTTACCCAGTTCTCAGACTGGCTTGCTATCCTGTTGCTTAATATTGTACAATGAGTATATATATTAATTGGCACCACACTGGTGGTGGGGCTACTGCATGTGTGCGTGTGTCTGTCTGTTCTTTTTCTTCATGACCTACTGAATACATTTTTGTCTGATAGTTGTAAGTTATAATATATGATAAAAGCATGTTGAAAAGGCATGCAGCATATACAGTTCGCGTTCTGTGACTGATGTAAATTTGAGGTTGCTCATAGTTCTTGTAGTTAAGTGCCTGAAATTGATACTTTATTTTTATGATAAACTGGGTCTTCAGTTTTTCAAATAAATAGTGGATCGACATAGCCATGAATGTGTCCTAACAAATTTCACTTGGTGTGACCTCTGACCTAACAGCCACAGTCCAGGGTGTCTTCAAATTGTGGTAGTTATAGTAGTTTCTTGGGTGTTACCTGCCAAAGTCACAATATGATAGTGAGGCATGCTGTAGTGGGCGACACAACATTAATTTTTTAACACATTCGGTTCTTTAACATGCACCTAAATCTTAGTGCATGTGGGTTATTGAATTCTACCCCCATTGAAACCAAATTGTGGTTCCAATTGAAAAATTCCATCTCAGAAAGGCAGCAGTAAGCATGGTCTTGTCCCTTAAATACAAAGTTGTATAGTTTGATTGAGCAGTTGTATAATTTAATTATACTTCATCTCGCAACTACCTTGCACTGCTAAAGCTACGAGGAGTACGCAGGCAGATATTGTTCTGGGCATAATTATTTCATTATGAACAAACTACAAGGGTTACATGTTAAGTTACTAACAGTAATACGTATTAGGTTAAGTCCTTCACAAATGCACTTTGCATTTCCTAAAATAATACAGGTGGGTAACTGTAATAGCCACCCTAACCGCGATGATGTACAATACAGCAGCCTCTTCATACAGCCCAGTCCATCCCATCCAAATTTGTGCTTCTCTCCCCTCGGAAATAAATAAGTCACATAATTTGTTGGTGCTGTCTCCTTACACTGGGGGCAAAGCATCAGGTATCTTTTTTTCACTATTATGTAGATGGCTCATTCGTTTTGATGCTGCTAGGACTACCAATGTGGTGCCAAGCAGCTTAAGTGGTTTGATGGCAACTGAACAGATGGCACCACAGCATTAGCACTGGTGATGTGTTGACGATGTGAAACACCCTGAATGTCTATACTGCTTGCTGTGCCAATAATTTGCTGTTTCACTTTAGAGCGACACGTGACGGCCACTGAAGACTGAATAAGCACAAGGTTTTAGTACAGATATCGCCCATTTTTTGAATGAACCAAGATTAGTAGTGCTAAAGGAATTGGGTGCTGTCAAAAAAGAATCTGGTGGAAGCGCCTATATAAACGATGCTATGAAAGGAACAGCATTCTTCAAATGCCAGCTAGCGCACACTGTACAAGCAGGTGTCTGAACATAAAAAAGAAACAGTGAGGTGTCATTCTCGAAGACCTATTTCACAAGGTATATTAACTGCAGGTAGCAAGTAGCGACAACGTAGGCTAGCCGACGTTGTCGCTACTACGTTGTCGACGAGAGGATGAGCAGATGAAGTGACACAGATGAACACGCCTTGAAGGGCTTTTGCCTTTCCTGTTGGCTAAGAAGTCCTACAGCTTCCACAGTGCTGCGAAGTGCTTCTGAGATTGAGTATAGATGCAGAAAGTGCCAAAAGGCTGTTTTGTCAGCTCACTCTGGTAACACATTGCAAAAGAACAAATTGTCATCACACATGCCTTTTGATAAGTATTTATGTCTACATTCATCAAATTTTTTTCCAATGCTACTGCTGGGTCTTCAGAATTTTTTTTTTAGGTAATTACGAAGAGCTCAATAAAAGAAATGGCACTGCCTTTGCATTATGTGTTGTCATATATAGGGCTGTGTATTTCTGAATTCGTATGATAACGTAAAAAAAAAGTTGGTGTGAGGAGATGTCTGTTTTTATTATTATTATTATTATTATTATTAATATTATTATTATTATTATTATGAAAACTCAGAATTTCAGTGCCCTCAATTGTAATGGTGTGGCAATTTTCTTAACACATTTATAGGGGTGTGAGGAAGCAGCAGTATGTTTTGTTTGTTGACAAACTCCACAACCTACACATGAAGCTGAACCGGCACTTCTTTTCTAAATTCGAATGAGCTGTTCTGGATTTTCAGAGAAATAAAATTTAAGTCGATAGTTATACAATACGCATATTATCGTACACACTTACAGGCACTCCTCAGTTGATGGTATGGCATGTCTTTGGCACCTTTTTTGAGGGTGTTAAGTGCTTGAGACTGTACATTAGAGGGGCTGCATGTGCGTGGTTAACCCAAACATGATAATAATTAATTGGGGGGGGGGGGAGGGTTGGGCTTCACATTTTAAAAAAATGGTTATATTATGGGGAATGGGGTAGTGAAGGTCTCCTAAAATTTTGACTACCTGGGTTTTTTAACATTCTCCTAAATGTGAGTACATCTTGAGACTCTCGCATTTTGAATTAATTGAAATGTGGCTGCAATGGCCTTGTGAAACCAAGCATTAAGGCTTAAAGGGAAGCTAAAGCAGTTTTAATTTAAAAGAAGTTACTTTGGATTGTGTAAGGACTGGTTGATTCTTTTGGAATTCAAAAAGCAATCCGACAATTCTCACAAGTGGGCGCCAATAGCACTTATTGACGAAAAAGCAAAGGCTGTGGCTGCCAGGCTATTTAAGACTGTGATCGAACACGGTAATGCCATGCTAGGTATGCTGTGGCAACAGCAGCACTGCTGAAGTGTGGCCTCCTCGATTAGTTCTGGCAACGGAACGTAATGAGTTAGTCGCAGAGGCCATCGGTGAAAGTATGAGAGATGGTTCCTCAGTAGTGCTTGGAAAATCAATTGAGTGGAGTGTGAAAATGCATCCACATGGTTTTGCCGTCATTTTGCAGCCAAGCTGACCTCGTCTCGTCAAAACGCGAAATCTATGCAGTCACCTGCACTATCTCCGGATGCTACATCTGCGCTTTCTAAGGCACTTTGCCAGGCTAGTTGGTTGGGGTTCATTCATATTGGTATAGCGCACCACGACAAGGACATGAAGGAGAGACATACATACCCACAGCGCTAACTTGCAACTAATGCTTTATTTGCAATCTCACGTGCTATTTGTACAGTAACAGTAGATCGATAAAACGTAGAAAACATCATGTAAAGATACAGCACAGCTTATGCACGTGCCATCACCAATTGCGAGAATCTGAACTAGCCTTCGTCAAAGCAAAGATTCTAGATACCTTTTTTCTTCTGCTGACAAAGCAGAGGAAGCCACACTCACACATTTTTCTTTCATTTTGTCAATTTCATAAGCTTCAGTGATTTCACGCGTAGTTTTGTCACGTGCCCTATAGAGAACATTGGTGTTTTCAAACAAAGGGATGCAACCACACCTCTGATAGTGAGTGCCCAAATGACCACATACAGCTTTTTATATGTTGTACTAGTGTTCCCTAAGTCTTTGGTTCATACACCTTCCAGTTTGGCCTATGTACACGTGATCACTAGTCAAAGGAGTGCAATAGACGACACCTCGAATACAATTAACAAATTTTTCTTAGCTTCATCTTACAATCCCGTTTCCTGCTACTGTCTGCATCAAGCTTTTTGCACATTCCTTGTAACCGTTCGGGAGCAGAAAACACTACATCTGCACCGGCCTTTCTCGCTATCCTTCGCAAGTTATGCGAAATGGTATGCATGTAGGGCAATACAGCAACTTTGGCTGCCGGTACCCTGGCGTGTGTGGTTCATACACCTTCCAGTTTGGCCTATGTACACGCGATCACTAGTCAAAGGAGTGCAATAGACGACACCTCGAATACAATTGACAAATTTTTCCTAGCTTCATCTTACAATCCCGTTTCCCGCTACTGTCTGCATCAAGCTTTTTGCACATTCCTTGTAACCGTTCGGGAGCAGAAAACACTACATCTGCACCGGCCTTTCTCGCTATCCTTTGCAAGTTATGCGAAATGGCATGCATGTAGGGCAATACAGCAACCTTGGCTGCCGGTATCCTGGCGTGTGTGCTCCCTTTCCTGCTTATATTTTTGGTGACAGCGGTTAACAGGCACATGGGATAACCAGAGTCCATCAAACGTTTGATGCGAGCTTACAAGCTTGTGTCAAGCTTGTGATGACACGATTTTATCAGTGAATTTTGAAAACAGGAATTTATAACTGTACACATACCAATTTTGAGTAAGTGGACGAGAATGGAAAAACTGGTTTATTCACTCCCGGTTCATAGCTCCAGCACACTCCTGCTGGGGAAAAATACAGCTCAATGTCCAGAAATCTTATGCCATTTGGTACTTCATGCGTCAGTACCAGGGGTGATAACGCTATCATGAATATCGTTAGAGTTTTTGTAACAACTGCGTCAAAATTGTTATGTTCATTATTTTTAACGATATGATGGTCGTCTACGAATCTAAAAACAGCAATCACATCAGTGTGTTTCACGCGCTCATCAAGAACCTTATTATGTTTTGTTTTTTTTCTAAAAAGAGGTCGCTCAAGTACAGGTCTATGCAGGAACCTATACATAGTCCGTTTCTTTGTTTCGCAGTGTTCTCATTCCACGTCGCATAAGTCGAGTCAAGATAAAAGCAAAAGAGCTTTAGAAACTGTTCGCTCGACACACCGGCAGTATTTTGAAATTAAATCGCACCTACTCTTGTCGATACCTTCTGACACACGTTATCAACTCGGCCTGAGGAAGGGTGTAATAATTATCTTTAATATTGATCGAAAATTCTAAAAGATTCGTGTTTTCTTTCAAACAAATCTAGCACTTGTTCTTACTTTTTCACCAATAATGGGTCGTCAAGAGATATCAACTTCAAATTTTTTGTAGGAAGACTGCAATGCACTTTTGCCAGGTTTCGTTCTCCGACATGATCACTCTGAAAGGGCCGTCAATTTTATGCGTTTCTGTTCTGAAAAATATGTGAACATTCACTTTTTTGGTTTTCTCCATTGATCTAACGAGGCCTTTAAGATTAAAGCTTTTTCACTTCACAATAGATCCCACTTTTTCTGACGAAATATCATTGTATCAAAAACAGAATCAATGGTCTCTGCCGCCTTTGCTTGATATAACGGTTTACGCCCCGCCATGGTGGTCTAGTGGCTAAGGTACTCGGCTGCTGACCCGCAAGTCGCGGGATCGAATCCCGGCTGTGGCGGCTGCATTTCCGATGGAGGCGGAAATGTTGTAGGCCCGTGTACTCATATTTGGGTGCACGTTAAAGAACCCCAGGTGGTCGAAATTTCCGGAGCCCTCCACTACGGCGTCTCTCATAATCAAATAATGGTTTTGGGACGTTAAACCCCACAAATCAATATAACGGTTTACGCTTAACTGCAAAACCACAGTCTTTATCGGCTGGTACCAGCACAAGTGTGTTTTTCTTCAAGTACTTAATAGTCTCTTGTATGGCAAACCTGCCACCCGAAGGACGGACACGCATCAATGCGTTGACACCTTCAGATACACACCTGTCAACGTCGCCTCCAGGGACTTCCGAACCATCTTGTTTTGAGACATTCTGAACCATCTCTAAAAGCTCTGGGCTGGATTTGCGCAGCTTGACGGCATACACTTGAGCACCTGCTGCACTTTGTGAGGCAGGTTCATATCACCAATAACGTGAAGAGGATTCGATAATGCTGAAGGCTTCTTCTGTACTTGCATCCTCAGCCCCAGCAGAACTTGCCACCAGAAGAATTGGCTGAGTGGCAGTGACGCTCAGCTAAACATGCCTAGTGAGGGGTTGAACCTTACGTCAGAGGGCAGAACGGCTCCGTGAGAAAAAATGAAGATGACGTAGGTTTCCTCGCCCACACTTTCGGCGCACTCGAAGAAGGGAGAAACAACACAAACTTTTCTTTTGCGCATTCTAAAGCTCCTGCTGCCATAACTATGAAAAAAATTATGACATCATAAACAGTAATACTGGTCCTTGCTAACCGTAAAGTTTTATCGAATTCTAAAACATATTTATATTATCACTATGTAACCTTTGTACTAGTTATGTGCTATAAAATTGATTCTGATTATGATCTACAGTCTCGCTTTAACTACGAGCATTGTTCTAACCTTAAAAGCAATTTCTTTTTTTTTTTCTGAGAAACCATCAGTCACGACAGTAAACCTTGCCGGCAAAAGAACTCTCTTGACTATCAGATGTACGGTCTGGAAGATGTAAGCTCTGGAATAATAATTTTTCCTGGAAAAATTATCATATTATTTATGTTGCTTACTTTTGGTTCTTCTGGGGCTGTTTTTCCCTTATAACTGTTATACTGTATGTGTGAAAATAATGGGTTTTGGAATGCCAAACTGCTAAACTCTGCAATGCAAGTTTTATAAACATTCCAGAAATTCCCACGCACCTGTTGTGGTGGCTGAGAGGCAGTATCGGTAGCTGGAATGTCATGCTACCGATACTGCCACTGCAGCATGGCCACCAGAGTTTCGTTGCCTCGTCTTCCCTGTATCGTGCAATTGTGTACAGCTTTACAGGTGCATGGTTGCAAGAATGGTGGCCGTTTAAAAAATTTGTTCACAAAACATGTCGCAGCCAAGACGTGGAATCGTTGGTTCCTTAATCATATGTGCCAGCCAAAATACACTTGTGATTTGGAGGACTGTATATATAGTGAACAGTCATTATTAGCATTTCACCAGGCATTTAACATGACAGTAATAACTTTATTTATTTTTATTTTTCCTTTTTTTATTCTTTTCAAAACACTTCATTGCTATTGTGTTAGTGTTTTTGCACCAGAATATTCTCTCTTAAAATTTTGCTATGCAATGTACATGGGTACATTCAAGTGTTATATTGTCAGCATAGTTGCACTGTAATAAATAAGTTTCTGGCTGACTGAAATCTTTTACTCATGAAACTCAAGCCTGTTTAAAATGCTATGGGCTAGCCATTTTTCATGTAGTGCTGCATGTATTAGACACAAGCTGCCAGCGCCTTCACTAAAGTTAATTTGCAGTGCTGCCAGTTTTGGAGCTGGTATGTGTGATCAGGGTAGTACAGTATTACAGCCGATGGAATGATCATTTTATATTTCTTGCATTTCATTAAGTAACTAAAGCAGGTTAATTTGCTCTGCCATGCCTGCTTCCCAACTGTGAACGAAATTGTAAAAAATTAAGGACTTGACTCTATGACACTCAAGTCTGCTGTGGTAATGCTGCAAAGTAAATTGCACTATACGTGCGTACGCATAACTGCCTATTGTTAGAGATAAGGTTTGTTTATGCTTGCACTGAGTTGCACTCGATTGTACTTGATATCATTTCACGGTTGCTATAAGAATGATAGCCGCCTCAGCAAACCTTCTTGTTCAGGCAGCTTTCATCTGGTGTACTTCTTGGATGCTGTGCACTCCACCCATCGTCACGATGTAGCAAATGCAACGGGAAACCCACCCACGTAAAACCAAGGGCTTCATTGCTTCTGCAATGACGTACCAGGTGCCATCGTTTGATGACGGGAAGGACAAGTGGTCATCATACGTCATCTGCATCGAGTCCTACTTTGAAGGCAACAACATCGTGCAAGACGCCAGAAGAGGGCACTTTTCATCTCGGATCAAGGTCAATTGACGTTCTCACTGGGCAGTGCGCTCCTCGGAAGGTGAACCAGCTCACCTACGAGGAAGCGTTCGAAATTTTGAAAGGCTTTTTTTTTATCCCCAGCGGAACAAAATTGCGGAGAGCTTCAAATTTTTCATTCATGTTCAGAATGAAGACGAATCTGCCCAGAAGTATATCTTGGACTTGCCGACAAGTGCAACTTTAGCAGCATGTTGGACCGAATGCTGCGGGACAGGATAGTATGCGGAATTCAAAACACAGAGCTACAAAAAGCTCTACTGTGTTGAGCAAGTTTGACCTTAAGCCGAGAGCATGGTGCTCGCATCAGAGGCGGCGGTTCAAGGCATCCAGCTTATGAAGCACATCGACGTGAAGACTGAACCAGAATTGCATAGATTGGCTGAAGGACAGCCAATAAGTTACACAAGTAAGCAAGTTAGCAACGAGTGCGAAATATGTGCAAACAAAACTCACTCGTATTAAACTTGCCCATACAAAAATGCCAAGTGGTTCAAGTGCGGAAAAAAGGCGCATATATCCGCAGCATGCAGGGCAAGTGGCGGAAGGAAGGCAGAGTACTTTTGTGCTAACCGGAGGTCCCGAAGGGAACGAGCCGTGTACTGCTCAGCTGTACACAATCAGCGAAAGTCAAGCATCAGTACTGGACAACGAAATCGTCCATGCCGTACGAAGCAAGTTTCACTGCGGAGGCCTTGACCTAGTTATGGAAATTGACACCGGGTCGCCGGTATGCGTAATACCCTGGGACATGTACAACAAGCACCACGAAAAGTGGCTCGAAATAAAGAATACAGACCTGAGGTTGTCTTGCTACCTGGGACCACTGCCTATCGCTGGTAAGCTCACCCTGCCAATTTCCTACGATGGCAAGACTGTGATTGCCTCCATGACCGTAGTTTGTCATTCAGGGCCTTGTTTATGGGGTCGCGACCTCATTCGAGGCCTGAAAAGCCTGGGTGCCCCTGTTCTAAGCCTAAGCATTGTCAGCAGACAAGATGACAAAGAGCTCGAAGGAAGCAATTTTGTCTGAGTATGAAGGTGTCCTTAAGGAAAAACTAGGCCTGTTCAAGATTTCTCCTGTTCACCTCTAGCGACAGGAGACGCCGTTGCGAAATTTTTCAAGGCGAGACATCTGTCCTATGCACTATAAAACAAGGTTAAGAAAGAGCTGAAAAGGCTAGTGAAGTCTGGTGTGCTTTCCCATTGTCGCTCACTCTGAATGGGCTATGCCAATTGCACCGGTGTTGAAGAAAGATGGGTCTTTCAGGATTTGCGGCGACTACAAGGTAACCGTAAATGCAGCATGCGTCACTGAACAGTATCCTCTTCCAGTCATTGATAACATTTTTGCAGCACCCACAAGGGAGACGTCTATAGCACCTTAGACTTACGGGACACCTACAACCAGATTCTATTGGATGACGAGTCAAGGAATTTGACCACCTTCAGTACCCACAAGGGGTTGTCCTGCTACAGCCGCTTACCTTTTGGGGTGTCATACGCACCAACTATCTTCAGCGCACTATGGAAAATTTGCTTGGCGATCTAAATGGCGTACAAGCATTTTTAGACGTCATTGTGACAGAAGGGAAAGCAGACAGCGGTAGCCATCTCGAACCTGTGCTCCGGCGGTTTCGTGAAAGGGGCATAAAAGTACGGAAGGATAAATGCTCCTTCAGGAAGACTGAAGTGTCTTATCTGGGACACGAAATCACCAGTGACGGTCATCAGCCACTGGAGAACCTGAAAGCTGCGATGAAAGCACTAAGTCCAAGGAACGTGAGCGAGCTACAGCTTTGCATTGGTCTGCTCACTTAAAACAGCATATTTTTCCCGTGTATGGCAACCACACTTGCTCCATTGTTCGACCTTCTGAAGAAGAATTGCCGGTGGAAGTGGACTTGAAGTAAGTAACAAGCATTGAACAGTCTAAGGAAGCCCTACGACATGCCAAAATATTAATGCACTTTGACCCAACCAAGTCGTTGTGACTCGGGTGTGACGCCTCTCCGCATGGTATAGGGGTGGTTCTTTACCATCGCGTTGACGGCGTCAACAAACCAGTAGGATTCCGTTCACGAATACTGACCCAGGTGCAACAGAATTATTCACAGCTCGAGCGGGAAGCCTTGGCATTATTGGTTTTCGGCGTAACCAAGTTCCGTGATTACCTGCTGGGGCGGCCTTTTATTCTTGTCACCGATCGTAAATCGTTGGTTGGCCTGTTCCGCAAAGATCGCCCTACAGTTGTCATGGCAGCTGCTCGCATCTAGCGCTGGTTTTTGCTTTTGGGAGCCTATCAATACCAAATAAAATACAAGCCTGGAGGAGACAACCAAAACGCCGATGCCCTCAGCAGGCTTCCTCTCGCGACTCCTGACGATATCACCGAAGAAATACCAGAATGTGTGCACTTGTTACAGTAACCTTACGACACAAGTGTGACGTCACACGCGCTTCGCCGATTGACGGAAGTCGACTAGGTATTGCGAACAGTCAAGACATTAATACTGAACCGATAGCCAAAAGGAAAACATGTGGAAGCATGCTTGAAAGCATACGTGGCAAGAAAGCCTGACTTGAGGTTTGCACACCACCTCATTTTCTGGGGCCATAGAATAGTTGTTCCCAAGGCTGCACGCGAGAGGATACTTCATATTCGGCGGGAGAAGCATCAGGGAGCTTCGGCTATAGGGCCAGTCGCACGAACAAATATGTGGTGGCCGGGACTAGGCCAAGAAACCTAACTTTGAGTAAAAATTGCAATATATGCGTGCAAGCAGGGCCGCTGCCTCCAGCAAAGACACCGATGAACTGGCCGCCAACTCAAGAAAACTGGTCTTGCATTCGCCCCGATTTTGCCGGTCCAGTGAACGGTGCCATGATATTATTAGCGGTGGATTCCCATTCCAAATGGATTGAGGCAGTGCCTATGCAACACGCCACAGCTGAATCAACCGTCACATAGTTGCGTGAGATGTTCAGTCGCTTTGGCATTCCTAGGCTTATTGTTACAGACAACGGAATGCAATTCACATCGAAGACGTTCACAAAGTTCTTGTACCTAAATAATGTGAAACATCTACGAACTGCACCATACCACCGCATCAAACGGACTCGCAGAAAGGGCCGTATGAATATCAAAGACGGCCTGAAGAAGCTTCTGCAGGGTAACCTGTCTACGAGACTAGCCACTTTTCTCTTCAACTACCAACGAACACCGCAAGGCGACAAGTCATCTTCGCAGAGGCTTCTAAACTACCAGATTTGCTCTCGTTTGGCACTTGTCTTCCTTTGCCTTTCTATTTTCCTTTATTCTTGCAAGAAGAGACTCTATGCAAAAAGACTCTATGCATCACTTCTGCCCAAGTGATGCAGTTTGGGCCAGAAACTCTGAGAGGGAGAGAAGTGGCTATCTGGCACTATTCAACAATTAAACTGCGCCAGGATGATGACCATCGAGACATCAGCCGGGCTACTTGAGTGCCACATGGACCAGGTTCATCTGAGAGACAGCTCCACAGCTGCGACAAAGCAGGGGTCGGGTCATCACCTGAAACTCAAGTCAAGTCTAATGAAGATCCTGACACCGAAAACTCGGCTGCATCTGTGCTATGCCATTCAATGTGATCTAAGAAACCAGTACAGCGGTATCCACCTTAAGGAAATGCTGCTGCAAAGTAGATTGCACTATACGTAAACCTATAAGCGCCTATTGCTAAAGGTAACGTCATTAATGCTTGCACTGAGTTGCACCAAATTGTACTTGATATCATTTCATGGTGACTATAAGAACGATAGCTGCCTCAAATAAACCTTCTTGTTCAGGTAGCTTTCGTCTGGTGTATTTCTTGGATGCTGTGTGCTCCATCCATCATCACAATGTAGCAGGTAACTGTGCTTTAAAAAAAAAAAAACTCGCGGAAACACTTATGTGAATAACCTTGAATAAAGCAATCCGTCTTCATGTGTTATGCTGCAACAGCTTATTACAGTGAACTGTTATGCTAGATTATATATTCAGCTGTTATGTCTTAGAGCAGTAATTGAATATACTGCAGTTATTTAACTTTTCATCTGATATACTGCTTCGAGCTGTTAAAAAAGCACACCTGTTTTTGCCACTTATACTACTTTATAACATGAACATTGATTGAAATAATGGGACGCCTTACACAAAGGTTCTCAGGGTATTCTGTAGCTTACACAAATGTTTTCAGGGTATTCTGTAACTTAGTTTTATCTTGTTACTAAAACAACCTGTTATACATCTGCTAAGCACAAGGGTGTGTGTTCATTTTACTGTCCATGGTGGCGGCATTCCAGTGGGGATGAAATGTGGCTGTGTACTGAGATTTAAAAGAGCCCTGCAACATATTTTGAACAAGGTCAAAAAACGCTGATGATAAATAGTGAAGGCCTTTGTGATCATGTAGGCCAAATATAGCACTGCACTAAGTGGTAAAATCATTTTGTTTCAAAGACAGCCAGTGATTGCTCACTCTACTCTGGGCAAACTATCTAGTAGAAGGGACAGACATGGTCATTAGCTGATTTCATAATCGCAAGTACATCTTCAGCAGTACTTCTTTTGTTTGGTTCGAGTTTAATTAATATAAAAATAGGTACGCTGCTATTGTAAAAAATCGCCAAAAAGTAAATTTCTACTCTTGGTCTTTGTCAACAATTGTCGATTTAATTTTTTTGTGTTCTGTACAGCTATGTGAGGCAGCGTTGGACATAACACACCCTATGCTATTTCGAACACTATGACTGGGTCTGTGCTCGTTAATTGCCACAAGATGGGCAAAATTTCTGGAGCCCTCCGTTACGGCGTGCCTAATAATCGTATTGTGGTTTTGACGCATAAAACTATAGGTATTATTATTATGCCCGAGTCGGTGACGTCTCATACTTAACCTGCTGTGACAGCAGTTACCGATTCGCCTCGTCATAGTGAATATTTCCTCTCTCCTAAGCACATTGTGAGCTGCAGTACATGCCTTAGGAGACATTGCATGGTGTTTAGTTCATTAAAACCAGTTCAAAGTGCACAATCTGAATTCAGATACTATCTGTTAACTTAGCTGATGCAGGATGCCTTCGCAACTGAAGAAATAGTTTCACTCGTGTGCTCGGCAATGTTCTGTGAAAGTGGGGCTCCCAGCTCTCAAACTCATGATGTCATTCTAGAGCGAACGCCCCTTCATGTCGGCTTGTGTGCATCTGCCTTTGAGGGAGCAAATGTCTCATACTTCTAAATTAGTATTTGACTATAGTTGTGCTTTTGCCATCACGAACTTCTACCAACATGCCCAAATGGCATTGTAATAAATTGAACTCTGGTGATTACTTTTCTACTCCAGGGTATGATTGGCTACCTTTAGAAGCAAATAGGTCAATATTTGGTATTAAATATTCTTTTTTTTTTTCACACTTTTCAGGTTGGGACAAACATTCATATGGATACCATGGTGATGATGGCCATAGTTTTTGCTCTAGTGGCACAGGCCAGCCTTATGGACCAACGTTTACAACCGGTGATGTGATTGGGTGTGGTGTCAACCTTATTGACAACGTGTGCTTCTACACAAAGAATGGCCATAACCTTGGGGTTGCCTTTACAGACTTACCGGTGAGGATATACAGCTGTGTTTATGCCTCTGGTGGTATATGTGGATGTGCTCTTTAAAAGAAATGACAACCAACTTTTATGGTGCCATTTTTTTTAGCAGAACGAAAAGCTTACTGGTCCATGAGTCTAATCATGGAATAGCAAAATGGAGAATGCCGTGAAACATTTGTAATCATAATTTTTCTATCTACTGTGAATATGAAGTCATATACTCGCATGCTGTAAACAGTAAGTGTGAGAGTGGTTCATGTTTGAGTGGGGTTGTTTACTGCGCATGCTTGTGCTCTGCCCGTACGCGTTTCGACTTGGGCTACTGGTGGCCGTGATGGCTATGCCGCTTTTCATCGTGCAACCCCCTTTTACATCGGGAGCAGTGCAAAATTGAGTGAGGCAGGATAATAATTTACATACTCTAATTTTGAGGACTGGTGTGCATGACAGCATCGGGCTTTGTACAGGAAAGTGACCGACTTCATATTTCATGATTAAGCTTCAGTCCTCATCTGCTAGGCTGCGCCACATGAGGGTGTTCATTCGTCCACATGTAGAATACAATACAATAACTCTGATGGGTTTGTAAATGAATACAGAGAGAGAGAGAAATATGAAGAGGAAGGAAGCAAGCAAGAAGAAGAGGAAGAAATAGAGAGAGGGAGAGAAGTACAGAGTAAATAAGATAAAACAAAGGAAAGGAGAGTGAAAAAAAAAAAAAGAAATGGATGAAGGAAAAGAATAGAGAAACAAAGCATGCCACTCAGCTCCGCACTTCCTTCAGGCTTTGCACTAGCAGCTTTGCACCGCTAGTGCAAAGCGGTCTTAATTTTTTTGTTTATCTTATAGTACCTGTTTAATAAGAAATGTTTTTTTTTTTTGAGTACCCCATTATGGATTTATGCTTGTGCACCAAAGTATTGCGGTTATGGATAAAAAATGTGTTGTGGCCAGGTTTTTTCTTTTTTAGTAATAGTAATTGGCAATAAGTTTCGTAGACAAATATACACTTTATTACTGTTCTTGGCGTTCCTCAAACCCCTGAAAACCCTTAAATATTTCAGGTCCTTAAATGTCATTGAATTTCGTCATTACTTCTATGTTCAGGAAATATTTATCAGTTGCGTGTTGAATATTGTGCCTGTCCGCATATTCAATCGCATATTTATTTTTTTATCTACAAATACTGCTGGCCCTGCTCGCGTCCAAGCTGGAGTGAGAATATTAAAAAAACAATATCAATAATGAAACTTATAACTGCCAATAACTTAAGTCGTAAACCACAATCAACAAGCAAATTAAAATAAATAAATAAGCTTTGCAATCACAAACACACAGCATTATAAGTGATAAAACATGTACCTACAATAATTCAGCACATGAGATAAACACTATGAGATAAACACTATGCATAAAAAAGTGAATGCTGGAATCAACTGCCACAAAGCTGTTCAACATAAACAGAACTTTGCATGTCAAATGAAAGATTTTTCAAAAACTGAACAAATGATTCATTTGTATTAGTGTTTACTACTTCTTTGGCTAATTTAATCCATTGTGATATTGCATGTGGAAAAAGGGACTACTGATGTATTTTAAGATTACTAAACGGCTGCTTGACTGTTTTGTTGTAGTTTGTACGACCAGAATACACGGGGTTATGTAGCTTTCACGCGGTATTTTGTAGTGACTGTGGTGCAGCTGATATAAAAATTTAAAGCGAGATACAGTTCTGCGATGAGATAGTTTTTTCAGTTTGGCCCTGTCGCGAAGATCGGACACACTGGAAAAACGCGAGTATGTGGTGTATATAAACCTCAAGGCCAAGTTCTGCACTCTTTCTGATTTTCTGATTAAGTACTTTTGGTGCGGGCTCCAGATCAGATCCGCATATTCTAATTTCGGTCTTATGGGAGCTTTGTATGCAGTTAATTTTACTCTCGATGATGTACGACGCAATTTTCGTTAAAAAATGCAAGCTTTTTTAATGCATTGCTACAAACAATTTCCATGTGTGTTTCCCAAGTTAAGTTATATGTAAGACCAAAATACTTTACTTGATCAGTTTTTAATGTGAGCAATATCAATAGTAAAGAAATTTGTAAGGGTTCTTTCTTGTTGTTGAATATATTACATGCGTTCTTTTAAGTATTAAGCTTCAATTCCAGCATACAACAGTTTAGTTCCCATGAATTTAAAATTTGGAAGTATTTTAAACAAATAAACATAGGCTTCCGCATGTAAACCACCCAAGAGGTGGTTACCGTTAAATTTCCTTCTCAGGGTAATCCATAAAGTCCCAAATCCACACTTCTCTCTCCCCCCTCCTTCTTTTTTTTTTTTCAAACAGCAAAGTTGTGTAAGCGGGTCGTGAATATTTTAGTGTATACAAATGTTTACCAAAAAGTATCGTACTTTTCATTTGTTCATTCATAGCAGGTGTCTGGTTCTGACAGACTGGATGCCTTCAGACAATGTGCGAGGGATTATTGGCTGGCTGCCAGCTCGTGGAAAGATTACATGCTACGTGACTCTAGTAGCATCCCTGTTTTAAATACACAGCTAAGCCCAATAAAGTAGACGGGAGGATGACTGCTACTGTTAGCAAGTTATTTTCGTCCACTTTATGTCCTTCTCATTCATATCAGAGTTACTATAAGTAACATGCCCCATGCTTTCCTTGGTTTGATTTTCAGGGAATTTTCATTGATTTTCTGCCTTCAGTAACATTAAATAAAGTAGACGGGAGGATGACTGCTGCTGTTAGCAAGTTATTTTCGTCCACTTTATGTCCTTCTCATTCATATCAGAGTTACTATAACATGCCCCATGCTTTCCTTGGTTTGATTTTCAGGGAATTTTCATTGATTTTTTGCCATCAGTAACTTTAAGAAAAGAAAAAAGGTCTTCTCTTTCATGTTTTAGGGCATGGTCTTGCTTCAGCTATTGTTCTTTTTTAATTGTAGGGGTCTTGCTATTTGAAATAAAGGGCTATTGTTTTTTTATGTCTGACTCATGGTTATTGATAATTAATTTGTGCCAGCTTTGCATGTCTTGGTGCTGTAGTGTCTCGTACTTTGTTCCCTTTCATTGATATTTGAGAAAAGTCTAGTTAATAATCGTTTCGTTCATAACAGTATAGTTAAGCAATTTATACATGTTATAAAGGCCTTTACGGGTATGAATGAAAGTATGAATCTTAATGTTGGCCACAAAGCTACAGGTAAGGTTATGTCTTCAGCATATATTCTAAAAAGATTTATTTCTTATTTATATTTTTGCAGCCCAACTTGTACCCTACAGTCGGCTTGCAAACACCAGGCGAGGTGGTAGATGCAAATTTTGGACAGTCTCCCTTTGTCTTTGATATTGAAGACATGATGAAGGTAACTTCGCTATAATTCTACATTAAGAAGCTTTTTTTCTTCTTTTTTATTAATGCCACAGCAATATGTTTAATATATACTTTGATGCTATTGGGCTGACTTTAATAGGAGCTGGTGATACAGACGAGGACTACAATAGAAAGATTTCCAGTCAACGACAAGCAAGGTGAATGGCAGACTACATTACACAGGTACTGTCAATTGTCAATTTACTACTCTGCATGCTTTCTCTGTTTTGAAAGCCAATTTTCAACACATTTCTTGCTGCTTAGGCCAACTCCAGCTGAGGTCAGTGGGTCCCAATAAAATTCGCTGGGTATGTTTGTTTGCATGTTTCCATCTTATTGCCAAATTATAGGCTTAAGAGGTAAGCAGATTGTTGAAAAATTAATTCTAATAATTGTCTCAAACTACTAGCTCAGCTTCTCACAATTATTGGACATGATGTTTGTGTGAAGTCATTTATGAGAAAGCTATGGAAATGACTGAACCAAGGTGCCACTAAAGCCTCTGCCGTCCTCAAGGCAAGAATTGTGTGTTTGGCCAGTGTTTTACTGGTTTGGCAAGTAAATTTCAGTTCCGTGTTAGTGAGCGTGCAATTGGCCACAAGTGGTGTTGTGCTGTGGGCTACATACAGTTCCCCATAGATTTACCGAAACAGTCATTAAACACTTGCAACTATCGCTTTCCCTTCACCTTGATATTTGAGTGTTTTAGCTAGTAGTGTCAGTTTGTCACATGGAAAATTTAGCACTACTGTGTCAGCTGAAGGTTGCGCTTGTGTGAGCTTTACGATACGGCACCTCTTTCCATAGCCTATACCGGGACTATTCGTAGAGGGTACGCTGTACATCATGCGAGAGGTGGCTTATACTTCACTTGTATTGAACTTCATCAATCTGTAGTGAAATCTCGGTATAACGAACTTCAGGGGGCCGTGGCAATTCGTTTGTTATTTTGAAAGGTCATTATAGTGAAAGCCTAAAAACTAACCATAAATACTTATTTTCCACTGGCCAAATCGACTTACCTTTAAAACGGTGGGTCCTTGAACTCATTTTTCACGAGAAAAAAAGAAATGCACAAGCGAACACTAAAAAAATGCATGTTTACATTAAAAAGTCTGTGGTTTATTTATTTATTTTTCTTTGATGCGTGCTGCACAAACTTTGCAGCGCGAAGGCCGCCAGCTCATCCACATTCCTGTGGTGCGATTCGGGAGTGCGATCCACTATCTCGATTAGCGGAAACTGCTTCCGCTTTTTTGTCGCAAGCAGAGATGAACTCATTGTAGTAGCACCGCAGTGCAAACGCCGACTTGTTTTGCGGACGCAATAAGTAATCACTAAAAAGAGATGAACACGACTGACAGGGCCTCCTGGAGCACATGTAGAAGTGACAAAGAAAAACCTGACGCATATGGCTGTCATCGCCTCTTCCGAAGAAAGAGCTAAAAAAGAAAATTTCTTGCGTTTTGTTTTCTGCTCCCTCGCTGTCTCAGGTTTTCCGTGCCCATGCTTCCTGCTCTGCAACTCCCACTCTGCCTCGCCAACCTTGCCCTCCCATGTTGCCCTCGCCCCTCGCCTCGGCGCTTGTAAACCTGCAGCGTCGGCGTTCCAGAAATAGGCGTTTTTTTCCTTTGCCACCTAATCACCAACAACAACAACAAAAAAGAAAGAGAAGAATGTCGTGCTTTCGTTTATTTTTTTTTTTCCTCCGCACCGTCACGCGTTGTGATGCTCTTCTTAGATGAAACAAGAGTAGTCCTGTCGCGGACACCAGATATGTGGTGGTTATGTTCGTCACATATCAAGGCGTGTGACGCGAGGAAGATGGAGACAGTGTGGAAAACAAATTGAAGTTATATTGGACGATAAAAAACCATTGCAAATACAGTACAAAGCGTCGTACAAGCACGCGGTTTACACACATAAGAAAAGAGTAAACAGTCTCAGTCTATGCCGTAGCCCGGTGCCTTGAAGTTGGACCCGTCGCGTGCTTGGATGCAGTCATCGCTTGGGTGTACAGGTCAGCATACTGCTGTAGAGGGCATCAACAGGTCTTGGCGTAGCCGCACACTGTCAGCGACGTCGGCTCGCTGGATGTGGTCGGCAGCTCCAGTCTTTCGAGGGCGCTCGTTGTACCAGAGATGTCAACAGGACCACTCACCCAGTACTCGTGCCTGGCCACACCGACAGGCCGTGCCCCAAGGGCGTCAGTGGCTCGAAGACAAGAACCCATCCTTTCGAACCTCGCGCGTGGTTGCGGGTTCGCCCTAGGCTTCCTTGCGTCGTCTTGTCGGTGTCCGAACAGCTTCGTTCTGCTCGAGCGCCTCCTCTTCTTTCTTCAATGAGTGCACTTCAATGCCCCTTCATTTTTGTCATCTTCCAGGTGATGTGGCACTGTTGTCTGCTATGCTCGCATTTACCAAGCTGCTACATAACAAGCGTGTTCCTTTTTTTTTTTTTTTCCTCCGCACCTTCGCGCGTGTTCCGAAAAGCAAGGCGTCTATTGGCTGTGTCGTCTGCTTGTGTACCACTCCAGTTGTCGCTGCGGATTTCAGAGCATGAGTTCGTTGTACTGAGGCGTTGTTAATATAACGCGGAACTAAATTAGTGCTCATTATTCTGAAAACTTCGGTATTCTGAAGTACGTAGTAGTGAAATCATTTGACATTGAAACTATTTGTAGTCAGTGCAGGATTTTTAAAAGTTTGTTAATCTGGAAAGTTTGTTAATGTGGGGTTCATTCTACTGAGATTCAACGGTAATTATGTTTTCATAAATGCCAGTTGTTATCTACAAACTTCTGCATTCTTCTCATAACAATATTATAGGGCCCTTAAACCTCCTTTGATAATTTTTTAACAATTCAAGCCCTAGGGCTCACAATGCTGTCACAATGATTGATGCTAAATGCAATAGCGCTACGAGGTGCGGCCGTGTCGTAAATTCTATGAAAAAATGTTTTCGCTCTTTTGGCCTTTTGCTGATTCTCTGTGTTGGCTGTGATACCAACATTCCGCATTCTATCATATCATACATAAAAGAAGAACATGTTTATCTGCTTGCAGGTGCACACACTCGCCGGTTTTCCTCCTTGCCTGGCAAGGGGAGCACTCGGCCAGGAGAATAGATAAGCATTTGAACAGAGCTTAGCGAAGAAAAGAGTGAAACAAACAAGGGCCTCTTTTAAATCATCAAATGCATGTAACTCTGATGTTACAGCACCGTTTTGTAAAATTCTCATGGTTGCTTGTTGAACACCTGTGCACAACTGCAACGCCATAACTAACTTTTGACCTCTGGGTACTTTAGGGTGCCTTTAAAAAGGTGTAGTTTGTCTGCAAACTTCTTAGCATTGGCAAATTTACCCAGCCACAGCAGCCACAAACTTGAGCGGCATAGACTGGTGGTGGCAGTGTTCTACTTCCTTAAAAAAATAATGGCAATCCTGGTTGGTTTCTGAATAAATACGCATGGCAGCTTTCGTTATCTGACACCTTTGAGAAGTTAGTCCATGTGGCATGGTCAGTCACAGAAGTGCCCACCTTGCTACTGAGCGTCTGTTCATCATTGCTTTCACGGCTGGTGTAACTGGCATGCCTTACATGATTTCCATTCTTGACCATGAGGTTGTGCTTTCTTCTTTATCTAAAATTCTTGCTGAGTATGTTGCTGAGAATTCGCTGAGTATATTTTTACTATCGGGCACATAACCGTAGTGACTCGAAACATAGATATTAACCATTGCTTTGACATGTTTGAAAAATTGCTGGAGTTGGCCTTTAAGCAGCAGTAAATCTAGCTTTAAAAAGCATAAAAAATGTGCAACCTAAATGTAAATGTTACTCTAACCTAATTATATCAGCAGCTGCGGAACCAAAACGAAGCCCTTTGTTTGTTGTTCCAAAAGCAGACGGCAAAAACCAGCTGAGACTGTTCATATAATTGCTATCGCAATAAAAATATTTCTACACAAGGGCAAATGCACATGTATACGTTGCAGGGGGCGGCACTGATGGAGTGAACTTAGTAGGCGATGCACTGCACGCAACTAGCTAAGGGCGCGCTCAGTTTGACGTACGATGGTAACGCGTTTCATGTATAGCCACACCAATTCTCACTAATGGATCACCGTACAAACATACGCAAACATATCGAAGCCTGACAAGTCGTCCGTCAGCTGTGCCACTACTTCAGCATGTATACTCTCTTCATAGTTCCGGAATGATTTCGTGGTAGTGGATGTGGTCATGTGAATGAGCTGAAGTGTTTTTCCACGCAATGGCAAACATAGAAAAGGCCATGCACTTTTGGCACCGTTACGATGGAATCATCACATATAGTTCTTCGTTGCTAACGGTAACGGCAGTGCACGGAAGGTGATGGATGGATTAAGGCGTAGTTCTGCTGCATTTTCAACAGCGCCTTCGAAAATCCATCGTACGCGCATTGTGCTCGCGTGACGTCTCATGCAATCAACCCTCTGTTACACTGTTGAGCTCTGTTGCTAATGTCAGTTTACTGCCATTTATTGCGATGCGGCAAAATAGTGCCCTTGCCGCTGTGAATTGTTCTCCATTTACAAAAATGTGTATTTGGGGTGTCTTTCTATCACACATCAGTAATCATCTATCTCGCGCGCTTACCTCACGTTATCGCTGCACACCCGGTACACCTCAGTCACGATTGTGCTGCTATCAGCGCAACATAGCATTCTTGATCGGAAAATGGCGAGCGTTGCAGTACTCGAGAAAAGCAACAGAAGCAAGCCAGATAAAAAGTATTGCTGCAGGTGTAGTTAGAAAACGCTCCAAGTACTCCGATTTCCCTTAGTGCAGTGGTTCTCAAATGAGGGTCCCCAGACCCTAGGGGGTCTGCGAAGGCATTTCTATGATCCGTGAAACCCTCACCCGCATTTTTCTTTAAGCATGACTGTGCCACGTATTGATGAACTGTTCAAAATGAAGTGATGTGACACATTTGTTTGATGTTTTTCGTAGCAATAAAAGGTAGGCTCGTGCGAATATTCAGATGCTTTGAATGTTCAAATGAATGGTAGAGTATTTGAGATCAATTCGAATTAAATTATTGAAAATTTTGAAGTATTCGCAATAGACTAACACGTGTATGTTTATCCGCATGTAATGGCTTGTAAAGGTGGTTTTGCTGCAGTGTCAGAGTGCTAAGCCGTGAAAGCACCCAACTAGGGGAAATTCGCTTTGCCGCGAAGTACCCCTGCAAATTTAAAGGGGCCCTGCAACACTTTTTGAGCATAGTCAGAAAACGCTCCCGATCGGTAGTCGAAGCTTCCGAGAACACGCGAGCCAAATATAACGCAGCACGCGTTCTGCGATTCACAGCAAATTCTCAAAGCTAGCTGGAAATTGCTCTCTTGTCTTGGCAAATGACACCACAAGCTCGAAAATCACTTGTCACAGCTATTGCATCAGCCATTGGCTGACTTAAACCTGACGTGCTTGGTCGTCAGTGGAGCCGCAGCAGGATGCCGTGACGTGTCCACGCGTGCGGGCGCGATCACACTGAAAAGCCGCGTATTTTAAGAAAAAATAAAGAAGTGCTCAAGGTCACGAGGTGCGTGTGACGTATTTTCTTTCGCCGTGCCACTCCTCCCTATGATAGATATGCCTATTTTTCTTTGTATGTCATTGTGATGTGATTGTGCATGTTTGAAAAGTGCGCCACGCCATCAGCCTCAAACAAAGAGGACGATGAAGATGACGCTCGGTTGCGGCACATGTGGGCGTGAACCTTTTATGCCAATGAGGTGCCTCCACGGAGATTTAGGAGAGCCACAGGAGAAGAACAGCGAAGCCAGGCAGACGTGGCTGAGTCGGGACCAAGTGAAGAAGATGGCCAGGGCCCGGGAGTGGCGGACAGCAGAGCTCCTGCATCAAGGTCCCAACGCGCTCCTACCTGGACACAGAGCTTCTTCTCGTTGCCTGACGTGGGTCAGGCTTGTTCTGGTCTTCTGGCGTGGGCCAAGAAACGTCTCCGGCTTCGTGTGCGAGCTATGGCCTGCCGAACGCCGAAAGGTCACTGACCTCGACCAGCCTGACGCTTCCTTCCATGCCAGTCAACGATGTGAGCGTCTCAACCTATTCGCCAGTCTTCCCCTGCTGGACGAGTGCGTCTTCATCGTTACTTCGTCGCATCAGCTGCAAGCAACACGTCTTAGTGTATAGTGATATGGGTTTTCTCCAGTGACCATTTATTTCCGCCTACTGCACGCATCTTTTAGCCATCTAGTATTCCTGTTAAGCTTTTTCTACTTTCGCATGCTCCGTTCTTTGTTGTTTACTCTCTTTTGGCAGTTTCGTAAATATATTGAGTGTTGCAAATTTGGTGGAAGCAAGTGGTCTCGTCGGCTTATTTCTCGATGATGGTTAAGTCATCGGTGGTTTTTGCTTTGCACGAACCTACACGAGAGCTTGCCCATTAAACAGCCTCGTGACAGTCATATATACTATTCAAATTCAATTCAAAATTATTCGACCAAAATCACTATTTGCTTCAAACCTAAAATTCACTATTGGCACAAGCCTAATAAAAGGCACCTGTTTCACGCTCCAGTTGTGTTAATTTACCTACGTACATCCCCCCCCACCTTCGGCCTCTCCGCTGCAAGGGGTCCCCCATCACTTCCACCAGTCCACAAGAAGCCCCCACACATCCATGGCTGAGAACAACTGCCTTAGTGGCTTGACCCGTGAGAACAGGGGAGAAAATTAAAGAAAACTATAAAATCGGGGTTTTTCGAACCAAAATTGATAGTGTGGGAACATGGATGAATTGGGACCACCTAGGGTGCTTTGATAATCACTTAGACTTAAGTACACGGTTGTTAACTGTTACACAATCAAACCAGTGGCCTCATGCTCACTAGTCATTATGGCAGGTACGAAAAAGTTTTCTCTTTTTTTGTAATAAGAAAAAGATACAAAAGGTTTGTTCAACATGTGGATTGAACCCAAGACATCACAGTCACAAGTGCAACTATTGAAGTCTTATGCTTTCTGGAAAGTACAGATGGTGACATTTTTTTTGTGTGTGCAATAACTGGCTATAATAACAATTGTATTGTTTCCAACATAAACATATAATCGAGTAAAAGATGACTGGTAGAAAAAACTTGTGCCTCTTGATTATTCAATATTTTATTTGTATTCGAAGCTATGTATTCGATTTGTGTTAGAAAATTTTGATATTCGCACACCTCTACTTGGAAAATTCTCAGTGATTTTGATGAGCCTGGAAAAACTCAAGGAAAATGGTGCTTCTCTTAGGAAAATTACGACCTGTACTTCCCAAAATGGCACCCTGGCACATATGGAACTTCTCACAATATTGCGATCACTTTTTGTTCATTGGAAATATTCATACCTATGAAATGGAATTGTTTTAATGGATGCTCTCAAACAAGGCACTGAGTCCTGCTGAATTCATGCTGCAGAAGAAAATTGCACTAGATGCTAATTTTGAAATGTGGATTGGCTAGTAAGCTTCACTGCAATATATTGATACGGGGTCAGTGACTTCTGTATAAACGCAATTACAGAAGAAACATGAACATTACAGCAGAACAGGAACAATGTCAACAAGTGACGAACTTGGTGATGTATTGGAGTGCAATGGCGCTATCTCGTAGTTGGCGGTGCTAACTTGACGTGAGACTAAGTAGGGTCCTGCGTATCGAGACAAAAGTTTTTTGGAGAGACCTACACGGCGACACGGTGACCAGAGGAGCACGCGGTCACCTGGGGCAAACGTTATATTACGATGCCGGTGGTCGTAGCGGGCTTTTTGCATATCCTGTGACCTGGTGAGACGAGACTGGGCGACTTGACGAGCCATGTGAGCCCGATCAATGGCTTCGGAAGCTTGCTCGCAAGCAGATGGCTTGAGAGTAGTTTCAAATGGCAATATGGGGTCGCGACCATACAAAAGATAAAAAGGTGAGAATCCCGGGGTGTCATGTCAAGATGAATTATATGCGAAAGTCACATAGGCCAACGTGTTGTCCCAGTCACGATGATCTTTGGAGACGTACATCAAAAGCATCTCTGTGAGCGTACGGTTGAGATGTTCAGTTAGGCCATTAGTTTGTGAGTGGTAGGCGGTAGATAGCTGATGCGCTATGACACACGATCGAAGGAGGTCGTCGACAACTTTGGACAAGAAAGAGCGGCCGCCGTCTTTAAGCAGCTGTCGGGGTGCACCGTGGTGTAAGATGACGTCATGAAGAAGAAAATCTGCGACGTCAGTGACAGAACTGGTTGGCATGGCCTTTGTTATCGCGCAACGGGTCTCATAATCTGTGGCGACGGCGATCCATTTATTTCCCAGTGTCGTCGTCAGAAAAGGGCCAAGAAGATCGAGTCCCACGCGATGAAATGGTTCAGAGGGGACTTCGATAGGGTGAAGCTGTCCAGCTGGCAGCAAAGAAGATCTTTTCCAGCCCTGGCAGAGGTCGCAAGTGGCAACATATCGGCGCACGGTGCGGTACAATCCTGGCCAGAAGAACCGACGTCGCACGTGGTTGTATGTGCGGGAAACACCGAGGTGTCCCGCTATTGTTGCGTCGTGAAGTTGTTCAAGTAGGCAGGCTGTAGATGATGGGGAATGACAAGCAGAAGCTCAGGGCCTTCAGTGCTGCTGACGTTGCGGCGGTAGAGGATGCCGTCATTCAGCACGAACATACGGAATTCGGCATCATGGCTGTCAGACTGGATGGCGTCGATGATAGTGCGCACTGACTCATCCTGTCGTTGTTCAATGCGCATATCGCTGATATCAGTAAATGCCATCACGCTGCTCTCCAGTTGCAATTGGATCAGGAGGGTCCACCGGATGACGAGAAAGACAGTCTGCGTCCTTGTGCAAACGGCCAGACTTGTAGCTGACGCTAAACGAAAATTCCTGAAGCCTCAGCGACCCAGACGTCCAGTCGGGTCCTTCAGAGAAGTCAGCCAGCAGAAGGCGTGGTGGTCCGTAACGCCAGAGAACATGCGACCATATAAATATGGCCGGAACTTGGCAACGGCACAAACTAAAGCTAAACACTCTCTCTCGGTGATGGAATAATTCCTCTCAGGGGGAGAAAGCAGGCGACTGGCGTAAGCTATAACGCACTGTCTGCCGTGGTGCCGCTGAGCGAGAACTGCGCCAATACCGTGGCCACTGGCGTCGATGTGAACTTCTGTGGCAGCAGAAGGATTAAAGTGGGCAAGTATGGGGGGCGTAGTTAATCAGCCGATGAGAGCAGTGAACGCTTGAGCCTGCTCAGGGCCCCATGAGAATGTGGTATCTTTCTTCAGCAAATCTGTGAGTAGCCTGGCAACGTCGGCGAAGTTTTTCACAAAACGACGAAAGTAAGAACATAAGTCGATGAAGCTCCGGACGTCAGATGTAGAACAGGGCACTGGAAAGCTACTGACGGCGCGGATCTTTTCAGGATCTGATTGGACACCATCAGCGTTTACAAGATGGCCCAGAATGGTAATCTGACGGCGGCCAAATTGACAATTCTTGGAGTTTAGTTGTACCCCAGCTGTTTTGAAGACTGCGAGAATTGCAGCGAGAGGGGTCAGGTGGCTATCGAAAGTAGATGAAAAGACTATCACATCGTCTAGGTAACAGAGACGAGTAGACCACTTATAACCATGCAAGAGAGAGTCCATCATTCGTTTGAATGTGGCAGGGGCGTTACATAGCTCAAAAGGCATCACCTTAAACTGGTATAAACCATCCGGTGTAATGAAGGCCGTCTCCTCGCGGTTCATCTCATCGACAGAAATCTGCCAGTAGCCGGACCGAAGATCAATAGACGAGAAGTACGTAGCGCCGTGCAGGCAGTCCAACGCGTCATCGATGCGTGGCAGCGGGTATACGTCCTTTCGCATGATCTTGTTAAGGTGGCGATAGTCAACGCAGAAGTGCCAGGTACCCTCCTTTTTCTTTGCAAGGACGACAGGGGAAGCCCAAGGACTACTTGATGGTTTTATGACATCTTTGTTGAGCATTTTGTCAACTTCCGCTTGGATAACTCTGCGCTCGGTGTGGGAGACACGATAGGGGCGTCGGCGAATGGGACTGGCGTCATCAGTGTTTATACGGTGCTGAACGGTGGATTTTTGCCCTAGAGGTCTGTCGTTGAAATCAAAAATGTCGGTATACGACGCGAGAAGGTGATGGATGTCGTTGGCTTGTGCAGGATTGAGGTCGGGTGCAATCATCTTCGAGAAACGACTCTGCATAGAACAGATGCTGTTAGCTACAAGAGACTGAAGTAAATCAATCTCGGTGGTGAGAGCCGCTATTTCGAATTTGTCCGCATTGGATACGCTGACCAAGAACATGCCACGAGGAAGCACTTGAGGGCAAAAGCTGAAATTGAGAAGTGGGAGCGAGCTACAGTTGTCAGTGACAGTCACAAGCGTATGGGGAATGGCGATGTTGCGCTCCAAGAGGACGTCGGCGAGAGGAAGGAGAACATATTGACCATCGAGAACTTGTGGCTGTGTGGTCAAAATGACGTAGGTGGTTGCCTGAGGTGACAGTCGCACGTCCTAAAGAGAGCACAGGCGCGGCGGGGCAGTGTGGTGTTCAGAGACTATCTGAGGCAGTTCTAGCTGAAGGACGCCGGTAGCACAATCGATAAGAGAAGAATGATTCGACAAGATGTCCAGGCCTAAGATAACGTCATAAGAGCAGTGGTCGGCTAAAATGACAGAAGCAGTGTGGTCCTTTATACTTAAGCAAGCAGTGCACCGACCGAGAACCATCAGCGTGCCGCCATCGGCCACACGGAGCATTTGTGCAGCCGCTGGTGTCAGAACTTTCTTTAAACGTGTGCGTAGGCTTGAACTCATGATCGAAATGCTTGCGCCGGTGCCTACAAGTGCTTGTACAGGTACCCCATCTACTTCAACGTCTGTTACACTTCGTCGGGTAGGAACAAAGAGCGGATTTGCTGCGGAAGTCGTCAATGCAGCACCACCTTTGGGGGCTGCATTTCTCAGTTTTCCGAGACGATGCGGCCGGAAGCCATGAGGGACGAGAAGCACCGTGGCTGCGGCGAACGAGACGATGGACGGCGTATTTGCGGCGAACGAGACTGGTGCCCACGTGGTGAAGGCGAGCGGCTGTACCATGTGTTCCGAGAATGGTTAACGGCATGAGACTCTTCGGTAGGTGAAAATGTGCTGGCGGGACCGCGGAAACAGGTCATATTGGTCGTTGCACGAGGTGCTGAGGACCATGTGTTGCGGCAGTAACAAGCAATATGTCCAACGTGGTGGCAGTTGAAACATATAAGGCGGTCATCTGCAGTTTGCCACTCAGCCGGGTTTTGAGTACGTGGAGAAAACCGTCGGTCGGAGGAGGGCATCACGAAAGGGCGTTCTTTGACTCTGGGGGCGGTGACATGGCATACGGAATGCACTCCGATGTTTTCAAGCTCCTGGTGCATGATGGCTTGAACAAGAAGAACAGTAACAGGAGTGGTATCAGTACTACGCGAATTGAACGCTGAGGGCGCCATTGCTTCCATTTCGCGACGAACAATGTATATCAGGTCTACCGGCGGCAACGGTCATTGTGGTGCGGACTGGTCCTCGCAAGTCAATGTTGCAGCGGTGTTTGGAAGTCGGGCAAATGTTTGCAGAATGCGGCGACTTTTTACTTGCTCAAACTGACGACACTCTTTGATGATCGCGTCCACGGTGAAACAGTTCTTGCACAGCAGGAGATTGAACACGTCGTCAGCAATCCCTTTCATGACATGCCCTACCTTGTCACCTTCTGTCATGTCTCTTTTGGCAGAGGGCCAGCGCGTCTTGAATGTATGCCAGGTATGATTCCGTTGGGGATTGGGCACGGCAGGCCAATTCCTTTTTGGTGGCGATCTTACGATTGGCGGTTTTGCCAAACACCTCTCACATCTTTTCTTTGCATTGGTCCCAGCTTGTGAGTTCTTCTCCGTTGTTTTCGTACCACACCTTCGCCGTGCCTCTCAAGTAAAACAGCACATTAGCCAACTGAAGTGTGGGATCCCATCTGTTCGGCACACTCACTCGTTCGAACATGGCCAACCAATCATCAACGTCGACGCCATCGGTTTTAGCCAACTGAAGTGTGGGATCCCATCTGTTCGGCACACTCACTCGTTCGAACATGGCCAACCAATCATCAACGTCGACGCCATCGGTTCCGCAGAATGTACCGGAATCCTTGAGTGGCGAGAAAAGGTATGGTTGCGACGCCGCGTTCGTCGGAGACGCTGACTGACGCGGAGGGCTCAGCATTGGCCAGGGCTGGAAAACCGATGCGGCGTCCGCTGCGGAGCTCCGTTGCCTGATGGTTACCCACCACCTCCACCAATATGATATGGTGTCAGTGACTTCTGTATAAACGCAATTACAGAGAAACAACCTCAGGCAAGAATCACAGATTGGCACACTCGTGCACCTGTCAGCCGATTCTGTCCATCTTCCTTTACTTCGTAACAATATCGCCATTTAATCTGGGCAAGCACACTGATAGGGAAAATACTAGTTATGCAGTGTAGAGAACTACTTGAAGCCTATATGTGTTATCGATTTACGACCAAAGTAATCTGTTAGCCGGTTTCGTTCAGGTCCAGTATATGCATTTTAAAGTGCAATTTCACATAGTGAGAATAAAAATCCTAATAATGCTATCCCAAGCACATCTCTTCTCTCCACGTTATATATAGTGGCACCTCAACTGTGCCGATGAAATCATGTAAAGCACGAGTATCCTGAACACAAACTCTCTTACTTTAATCATTAGACAATAAACACATGCTTAAAGCAAGTGGAATGAAACACAGTTAAGAATTTTCTCTGTTCAAGTCAAAGCATTTAGATGTTTGACACATTTTTCACAACCCTGGTAGTTTTTTGTTGGTCACCAAGAAGATATAAAAGTTTTTTTCAGTTGTGCACTTGTCTCAGTTGTTATGCTGGAAGTCCCCTTAGTATCTGTTTTGTTTACAATATTTCTTGGTATTTTTGGAGCTACAAACTACATTTTCAGTGGATCTAACTACATGAATCATTTACTAGAAATATTTAGTTAGTGTGAGACCTGCCTGTTTCAACAGTCACTTTGTTGATGCCATATATATATATATATATATCGTTTTATCATTTTCATCTTGCAGAGTCGTCCAGACTTACCTGATTCACCATGGTTATTGTGCTACAGCAGAAGCGTTTGCCCGAAGTACTGGCCAGTCATTTGATGAAGACCTTTCTTCCATTAAAAATCGGCAAAGTAAGCTCATTGAGTTATGCCTAATTAAATTGACAAGTGGAAGCAGTCTGCTGGTCTGCCGGGAAGTCACCAGTCTTTTACCAATGGGTTGAGAAAGTATTCCAAATTAAGCACATAGGTTTATATGGGTTGTCACTTTAAAAGGTTACATCATAATGATCTCTGAAGGTTTTCGAGAGCACCCTGTTTCATCACACTGTGGTGAAGGATGTGATGGGACAAGGAAGGCAGCAAATTACTGTCGCTAGGTGCCTCTGTTAAAATGATTGCTGGCATGTTTTCGGCACAGTGCTCAGCAAAAGCAAGTTCCTAGTTGCTCGGAAAAGCACTCATAAATTCATAAATTGACAGAAGAAAATTTTTTATGAGAATACACAGTGCATTCCTGGACAGCTATTACAAAATTTGTGGGTGCTCATGTAGTTGTAGCATATAAAACCCCATTATTATTATTATTATTATTATTATTATTATTATTATTATTATTATTATTATTATTATTCACCTTTCAGACTCACGATTTCGTATTATCTATAATTTGGCCCAGGGATGCTTCGAAATAAAGAGCAAGAAATAGGACACACATGAAATATTTCAGTGCTGTCAAAAATTTCAACTGTGTCGATATTTCAAGATATGAGAGTTGAAATTAATCAGCTATTGCTTTGTTTGCTTTTGTTATTTGTTAAGAATTTTCTCATGGTCTATCGTGAAGCTATAAAACAAATATTTATACTCATGATATGCATTGTAAAGTGTACTTTTCTTTTGCTGCATCAGGAATCCAGAAGTTGGTGCTGGCAGGTCGGGTTGGAGAGGCCATTGAGACAACACAGAGGCTCTACCCTGGTCTGCTGGAAAACAATCCCAACTTGCTATTCCTTCTGCGCTGCCGCCAGTTTGTTGAAATGGTTAATGGTACAGACAGTGAAGTGCGACCAGCTCGGCGCTCACCTGGCTCCAGTCCACGATTATTAATGCTGAGTTCGTCACCAAAGTCAACAGGAAGTGATGTGGCCTCCAATGGAGTGGCAGCCTCGGACAGCAGCACAGCAAATGGGGACACAGCACTAAACGGGGACCACAATGATGGTGATTGTGGAACAGACATGGTTGTGGAGGGCAGTGAAGGAAGGACAATGGTGGCGAATGGGCTAGACCCAGACAGTCGGCAGCACAATGGTCACTTCCATCGGCTAGACCTTGGAGATACAGATATGGGTGAGTGGCCATCGTTTTATAGTCTCTAGGAGGGATGAAAGAATGCCCTTGGAAGGTCATTTGAAGGACTGTTTTTTAATAATTGGGAAGTTATACTTTGGTATTCACTCTGAAGCACATCAACCAATTAATTTTTCTCAAGGTGCATTGTGTATTTATTATTGATCAGAGGTCTTTGTATTATGTTGTCCACTTGTTATATTATGTATATGGTAAATCGTGTTTTTGTTTAAGTGGTGCAGCCTCTGAGTAGCTTGAAAATTCAGATGCTTTCACAGGACTCTCGCAAGCTTTATAGAGCCAATGTATGTCAACATCCAAAGTTTTTCAAGTTGCAGCCCTCACGAGGCTACGCTTTTTATTCAAATCGTGAGTCCGAAAATATACTAATAAGGCCACTGCCGCACCCACGCCGTAGTGCATTTTGAAAGTCGGCTTTGCTACAAATCTACAACACTCTGCGGTGAAACATACTGCAAAATCCGAAGGGGCACTTGGAGACATTGGGGTTGTAAGCGAGAGTTCAGTAGCTTGAATTTTTCGTGGTTTTTTCTCTCCATGAATTTTGCATTTCATTACCTTTTGGTACAGACACCCAACAGCCAGAATACATTGCTACAACTAATAATACGGCGTGCAGGCATTGCTCTGAGTGGGTACAACACACAAAAATTTATGTTACAGCAGCTTTTTGTTCTTATAACCGATTTATTGTTAAAACTTGTATTATTATGAGTTGGTTTGACTGTGTGTATGTATGTGCGTGTCTGTGTTTCATCAGCTTTGAACATTGCTCGGCATGCTGACACAAGAGTACACTCACTCACACTCATTAGAACATGGTGAGTGTGAGTATGAGTGAGCACTCATGAGTGTGAGTAGAAGTGAATATGAACGTTAGTGAGTTCTCATGAGTGAGAACTCATGAGTATGAGTAGTCGCGAGTATGAATGCGAGTACTCAGGATGGGAGTGGACGGGAGTGAGCACTCAGAGTATGAATAGGCATGAGTATGAACGTGAATGAGTACACGTGAGTGTGAGTAGTTATGAGTGTGAAAGTGAGCGTGTACTCATAGCATGAGTCGTCGTGCCGCACAGAGAGCTGCAGCAACACACACATCGAGTGGTCGTACTGAGGAAGTGCCCTAATGGTGAGGACATTGTTATCTAGTGGCAGTTGACTTGACAAGTGGTATGTGGCTACACACACACACGCAAAAAATGAAGGCTTTATTTTGCAATATTTGCAATATCGTGTTAGCTCGATAACATAGGTTTCAATTTGGAAGAAAACAGGAAACAGAACTAGCAATCAGAAAATGAGATTTGACTTTTCTTCAAAAAGTAACTGTCACTCGTGCAGCGCTTTGCGATTGGCTAGCATGTAGCAAATGATGTCGGATACGCCAAACATCATGCGGCTGGCATTCTGATGCTGTCCCATTTGTGTACGCTGTGTGTCCTGGCGCCACAGCGCACCATTGCGTCGGCACCTGCCTTAACACAGTGGTGAGTGTGGCGACAACACCTCCTCTTGGTCTCTTAAAGTGTGCTGCTTGTTTAATAGTGCTGTATTCGAGAAAGTTCTAGCTGGTTAAGGAGATACGGAATGCACAGTACGGGACTACGGTACCGCTCCTCCTCTGTCACTCGTTGTGCTTTTGCCACTTTTAACTCCAGTGAAAGCATCCAAAAACCACAGAGTGCTTTTAAACATTTGCTATGCAAGAGGTCACACCTTGTCGTTGCCTGTAAACCTGTCGATGCGCCTTTTGATGAAGGTAGGTACTTTAATAAAATACTACACGAGCGCTTGTACAGTCACCTTCTCTTCATGTATCTTGTTCTTTTGCGCTGAAACCTATTTCAGGACGCACTTCAAACACAATGAGTTGGACAGAAGAAGTGCTATCACAGTCGCGCGCCGTATTTGCGTAACGTGCAATGGCATAACCAAGGTGTAGTAAACCCTGCCCATCTCTCCCCCTACAAATTGTTTTTGCCATGATATGCAGGTAGAAAAATAAGAATTTTAAAAGGTGCCCCTCCTTCCCCCCAAAAAACGATGAGTACGAGCCTGATAACGTGCTTTAACTCTCCGATGTGTGTATCTTTGGTACCGGTTGCGTTGTATTGTAAGTGGAGGCTCCGTGTTTGAAGTGATGTTTCGAGGTCGGCATATACATGGAGCTGCACACGCGGACAACATGTGCCCAGAAATGACATATACGTGCGCCTGTTAATCCAATGGCAGCCTGCACACGCAAGGCTGTTGCAGACGCCCATCTTAAACTGTTCATCGACGAGTTGAGACCGCTGTGCGCGTCTTTCTACATGCTCCTTTAATATGAGTGATGTAATCATTTATTAAGGGCTATTGTTTGCTCATTGTTTGCTGATTGCAGATTTTGTCTGCACTGCTGAAGGTGCAATATGTCATTTTGGAATGTGGTTTTCTTTAAGCCCTAATAACATTTACAGCGATATATTCGAGATGCAGCGTGCTTCTTCTCACGCAAACATTGAAAAAAATCAGTACACGTACAGAACACACCAACATAGTAAATAAATCTAATGGCTTTTGTTTATTAAAAAGTAATTTGAGGTGCACATATAGTATGGCGTTTAAAGCACAGCCCGTACGACGCTTAAAAGTGTGAGCTGATTTCTCAGTTGTCCTTTCATTGGCACACAGACCGTGCCTATTACAAGACGGGGTTCCTGCCTTCTTGTTTATTGAAGTGTACGATCGGAGATAATGTATTGAACGGGGATGTGAGAATAAAATAGCAATTTTTGAAAAAATATGCACGTTAAAATTCTATTTGGTTTTGATTGCTCGTTCATAAAGAAAATGCTCGTCAAGTTTGGTTCTTATTTTCACGAGTAGATTGCGTGCATTTGCTGGGGAAAGCATATCTGAAACCTATTTTAAAGAAGCAGCTCATACACAGCCAAAGAGGCCAAACACAAATCGAATGCTCGTGTACGTTTTCGTGCCTTTTACAAGTGCATGTGTTATGTACAAATACAGAAGGAGGTCTCAAAGTCGCGAGACTGTGAGTGAGACCTCCTATAAAATCATACATGAGAGATACAACGCAATAGTAAAGAGTGGTAAGGAAAGAAAATTTAAGGTATACAAAATGTACAGATAAGCACGAAATAGCGAACATAAGTTATACAAGGTGTACCGATGAGCACAAAAAACTAACAGAAAAATGGAAGAATATTCAATTCATATAATATCATGCATTAAGAATTTAATAACTGTGAACGCAAGCCTTTTTTAAACATTTCGAGGGATCTATTTTTGATCTCCAAAGGTAAAGAATTTCACAGGGAAACAGATGAAAATTTTGTAGTTAACTTGCCATAATTAGTCCTAGGTTTGGGCAAAAGGAAGTTATTAGCCTTTGCAAAACGAATCGATGACGCATGAGGAAACTGACTTGATTGTAGTAAAGGAATCGGAAGTTTTCCATTCACATATTTGTAAATCAGAATGCCGAGAAAATATTTAGCCAGCTTCTGAACTGATAAAATTCCATGCGAACAGAGTAAGGATGATGCATTGGACATGAAGCCACTGAACGTTATTATTCTCAATGCTTGGTTTTGAAGATGTTGGATGGCTGATAAATGAGTGGCATACGTATTTCCCCATGATGAAATGCAATAAATTATGTTGCTGTGAAAGAAAGCGCCGTAAAGTGACAACAAAATTTCAAAACGAAAGAACGGGCGAACTTTTAGAAATATTCCAATGGCATATGCGGCTTTCCGCGTAAGCTCTAAAACATGTGAATTAAACTTTAAATGTTCATCTAATTTGACCCCAAGAAACATTGTACTAGAGGTAGAATGAATTTGAGTATCGCTTACGAAGACAGAGGGGTTCCTAGGTATAATTCGATTAGGTGACGAAAATACAACGAAGTTAGACTTTTTAGCATTTATGTTTAATTTATTCTTATTGAACCATTTAACGGTATTTATCAGGTCGGTATTTTGTTTAAACAACATCGAGTCAACGTCTTTATCTGTAGTTAATATAGTGGTATCGTCCGCATAGAGTATACAGGACGAATGTGCTATACATTGAGGAAGATCGTTTATATAAATTAAAAATAAAAGTGGGCCCAAAATTGAACCCTGTGGAACACCGATGTTTGTGGTTTTAGGGTTGGAAAAAGTACCGGACACATATACCACCTATTCTCGATCACGCAGATAGTTACGAATTAGTTCTAGTGGGACGCCAGATACACCAATTGATTCTAGTTTCTGAAATAAAATTTCGTGCGAAATAGAATCAAATGCTTTTGAAAGGTCAAGAAAAATGCCTCCAACAACACTACCGCTGTCAATAGCATATTTAATTTCCTCTGTTAGCGATATCATGGCGAGTTCAGTTGAGTAACCTGGCCTGAAACCGAACTGTTTGTTAGAAAGAATGTGAAACTTGTCTAGATAACACCATAAACGTCCCGCAAAAAGCTTTTCTATGACCTTACTGAAGAATGAAATAATTGCTATAGGCCGGTAATTGGAGATTAAATGCTTGTCGCCTTTTTTAAAAACGGGAATAATTTTTGCTTTTTTCAGAGATGTAGGGAAGAACCCAGTTCTAAATACAAGATTTATTATATGACATAATGCATCACAGATTAAATGAGCTATCAGTTTCATGTCGGCATCAAAGAACTTATCGAGACCAGCGCTTGTATTCCTAATACTATTGATAACGGTGAACACTTCCTCGGGTGATGTCGGATAAAGGAAGAATGAATGTGGTAATCGTGAACAAGTGTGTTCGAGGGATGCTGTCAACTGAGGAATATGCCGAATGAGTCATTGAAAGAGTTCGCGATATCAGATGGGTTATCGATCACACGTTTTTCTGAGTGAATCAAGGTTATATCTGAATGTACCGTAGTCCTGCCAAAAAAATTGTTTACAGTTTTCCACTGCTGCTTAACGGCATTTCCGGCTCGCTTTATTTTATCTTCGAAAGACATTAATTTAGTTAGTGGCTTTAAGTAACTTTCCTAATGTGTTTGAATATTCTTTATAGCGCTTTTGAAGGTGAACATTGAAAGGGCACTTTTTCGTCTTTTTGTATAAGTTATCCTTTTTCCGCAGACATTTTAACAGGTTAGGTGTCAACCACGGATTAATTAGGACAAGGTACTTTTTTCTGCTTACTACTAATGTTGAAGCGGCCGTGACTGCATTTGAAATGATAGAGGAAAATTGTTGGTAGGCTATTTCAGCATTATTGCATTTCTTAACTGCCGACCAATCACACTGCTCGATGATGTTAATGAATGATGCAGTATTTAAGGTATTCTTGAAGCATCGACTTATTTTATTATTATTGGAGATGCCTATGCTTGCATAAATAGGATAATGATCTGTGACAGGCACCTCGATGACAGCTGCTTCAGGAGGACTAATGAGGTTAGACAAAATGTGATCTATAATAGTGCCATTGCCATGAAGTGGAACACGAGTTGGTGCAGTTATGAGGCACTCGTAGCCATACCCACTGAAGCAGGAAATGTATTCAGAAACATTTGCGTTGGTGTCATCAAGAAGATTGATATTCATATCTCCTAAAATAATCACCCGTTTACCTTCTAATGACAGAGTTTTCAACGCCTCTCCTAAAGCTAGGCAGAACTCCACGACAGATGACGACGGAGAGCGATATATGCAGGCAACTACTAAATTCTTACTATCTTGTGAAAAATGTGGTTCATGAAGTTTGATCCACACGGATTCGCAACCAGGAATACTTAGTGCCAAGTCCAGTCGCCTATAATAGTGAAGGCATGAAGATATTAAAATAGCTGCTCGACCATGTGCATCGTCGATTCGGTGACAGTATTCAGAAGAATAGGAAGGAAACTTAAACAGGTCCCTGTCATATTCACATAGCCACGTTTCACTGATGCAGATGATAGAGAACTGGTGACCAATGGCCGACAGCAATGAGGTAATATTATCATAATTTTTTCTTATACTTCGAGCGTTAAAGTGAATTAACGCCCTACATGGTTGAGACATCCGTGATGAGAGTTCAGACGGGGAAATATACGCCATCCTGAAATCAGATAGACGCTACAATTGCTAATGTATGATATAACTGATATAACTAGGAGATAATGGAGATAATGGATATAACTAGGAGATAATGGACAGGTCGATCTCGGATTTTATGCGAAATATCCTGGTGTCAGTAGATTTCCTTGCTTTTATCTGACAGTTATCAGTCCAAAGAAATGCCCACTGTTTCTCTTTTTTGAGAACAAGTGCTTTAGCAAAAAAAAAGTATAGAATACTTTTTGTGGACAATGAACTATAGAGTACAAAGCAAAAATAATTTATGAAGGCGCATTTTTAGCCTCGGCGACTGTGGTGTCGCTGGAAAAGTGGAACTGATGCTCAAATTCGCGGAACCTAATTTCGTAAGAAATCTCTATACACCTTTGCATTATTGACAATTTATAAAGGCACCTGCCTTTGCACCAATTCTGAAGAAAGCAGAGACCCTTATGTGAAAGGTCACGTTACTATTGCTTAGAGAGTCTGAATACTCTTGCCGGTAACTCTGCTGAGTAGGTCAAATGACACACACTGGAGTGGCAAGTGATCCTATAATTTCAATTTATTCAACTGTCTCGCGATAGTTTTGTGTGACTACCGTTAAAAATAATGAAGTATTCATTCTGAGCAAGTCCAATAACACTTTTCGTTGTGTCTAGTCACTGCAAAAAGAGCGACAGAGAGAGCTCAATTTCTAACATTATTTTAACAGGGAGAGAAACAACTTGATTGATGGCATAGCAAGGTCGGTAAACATAATTTGCTGGTGGTTCGAAAGGTGGTGGCCAAAAGCTTGCCACGACCGTTTCAGTCCAGTTAACCACTTCTGTCTGAAGACGGTAGTCAGCTGACGACAGGAGCGACTCCCTTGCCTGGAGGGAGGAAGCTGGCAGTATTGTTCTTGGTGGTGGGGTTACCCTCGCATTCCCGAAGAATGTGACTTTAGGCAGCTTTCACGCAGCTGCAATGTCAGCAGTTTAGTGCAATGTCTTCTCGATAAATTTCAGACAGCCGATGAGGGCTGGGCAAAGAATCTGTTTGGATTTGCCTCCAGATCGTGGCCTGTTTCCTTGACATATCTGCCTGTGGGGCCGCGTATGTCTTGCGGTTCTCTCGGTAATACACTGTAATTTCGTTATACGTGGTGATCCCTTCCTGCGGGAAGTCCAGGGTGGAGGGGTCCACGTCCCGGTTAATTCAACCTCGGGCTACGCAGTGGGCCGCCTCATTCTTGGGTTCCCCACGTGAGCGGGCACCCATATAAGTTGTATTTTATTGTCTCGTTTCTTTTTTTTTTTTTTGATAATGTTGGCTTTGAATCGTCGAGCTATGACGACGAATGGCAACTCATGATTACGGAGTTAGACAAGGAGAGCAGAAAAATGGGTCTTAAAATTAATCTGCAGAAAACGAAAGTAATGTACAACAACCTCGAAAGAGAGCAGCGCTTTGAGATAGGTAATAGTGCACTTCAAGTTGTAAAAGACTATGTCTACTTAGGGCAGGTAATAACCGCAGATCTGGGTGCATGTTAAAGAACCCCAGGTGGTCGAAATTTCCGGAGCCCTCCACTACGGCATCTCTCATAATCATAGGCTGGTTTTGGGACGTTAAACCCCATGAATCAATCAATAACCGCAGATCCGAAGCACGGGATTGAAGTAACTAGAAGAGTAAGAATGTTGAGGAGCACATTTGGCAAGCACTCTCAAATTATGACAGGTAGATTGCCACTATCCCTCAAGAGGAAGGTATATAACAGCTGTATCTTGCCGGTACTTAGCTATGGAGCAGAAACCTGGAGACTTTCAAAGAGGGTTCAGCTTAAGTTGAGGACGACGCAGCGAGCAATGGGGACGACGCAGCAAGCAACGAAAAGAAAAATAGGTCTAACTTTAAGAGACAAGAAGAGAGCAGAGTGGATTAGGGAACAAACGGGGGTTAAGGATATCATAGTTGAAATCAAGAAGAAGAAATGGACATGGGCCAGGCATGTAGCACGTAGACAGGATAATCGCTGGTCATTAAGAGTAACTAACTGGATTCCCAGAGAAGGCAAGCGGGTTAGGAGGAGACAGAAAGTTAGGTGGGCAGATGAGATTAAGAAGTTTGCAGGTATAAATTGGCCGCAGCTAGCACAGGACAGAGTTGACTGGCGGAACATGGGAGAGGTCTTTGTCCTGCAGTGGACGTAGTCAGGCTGATGATCATGATGAGGACTGCTAATGTCTAAAATTGTTACTGGCAATCATTTGTAGCAGCGAATTACATTTCTGCTGCCCCCTTCTCCTGCCAAAAAAAAAAAAAAAAAACCTTATGCTCCAGTTTTTTTTTTCTTTTTTTTTTTTTGCCACCCCTACTCCTTGGTTTTACGAATCTACCGAATTTCAAGGCTGACAGCCACATTTGAATTCGCAGAGTGTTACAAATAACTTGACAGGCAGTCCAAATGATAATGTGGACTTTTTGGTTGAGTTCTAATTTTTAGACAGCATTGTAGACGGTCTACGCTGACAGTTTAAAGACAGGGACGAGCCCATGTTGTCTCGAGAAATGGAACACGTCTATGCAATGAGGCACCACCTCGCATGGAGAAAAAAAGCTAAGATAAACAAACGTAACTGTTAATATTTTTAGCTTATTTTGTGTTGAAATCTACGAAAAATTGAACGTTACTCACTTTGAGCATCTGGAAATGCATCTGCTTGTGTGCAGACTTCCTGCGAGATCTGAGCATTTCACTGAGTTACCATCTTATTTGGACCACAAATTAGCCTGCATTGTATTCTCATGATGTCGTCTCGAAGCTGTCTATTTTGCCGGCTACGGCGAGTATCGGGACACACCCATTGTTTGCTTAGTGGGGTAATTCAGAATACTACTTTTATTGAAATAGCAGTACTTATGTTCTCTTTGCATGATTTAGGTGGATTGAATGTTTTGTACGTATTTTTTTTCTAAATGTAAGTTTTTTTTATACTGCTTGAAGTTTTTTATTTCATGATGAAAATTTCGTTGTTGTTTTTTCTCGTAACATGTTCCAAATTTAGATTGCAGTGCTCCAACAGTAGCATTTCAGTGCTTCAAAAATTGCTCCATATTCTATTTTGGCTGTTGCACCCCTATAAGGGGCTGGGAATGTGGATCGAATGAAGAGGCCTGGCTGCATTTGATAGCCGCGTCTCAGGTGATGTTCCAATGGGCGATCATAGCGGTGGCGGTGTAGTTGCTGTAGTACTGAAGCTAAGCTGTCAAGAGCATCTGCAGTTAGCGCGCATGTCGCATCCTATGAAAGCATCTAACTGCATGTTTCGACTACTTGTAAAGCATTACTGATCTTTAGACAATGTCTCAATGCATGCTACACGTCATGGTGCACAAATGAATGTGCAGGTGCATCAAAATTGCCCCGAGTCATTCCCTCTTTGAGGAGGTTGATGACCCTCAAAGAAGGCTAAAATCTGATTTGCCATAAATGCACCTAGGTGCTTCCTGATTGATGTGCGTATTGCAAGCAGCACATCGAGCCGTGATACAATAATCGAATACGAATGCACAATGAAGAGTGAGGAAGTAACCAAGAAGTGTCAAAAACCTACAATGCTTATAGGAGCTTCAATGTGTTCGATTGTTGCATGAGTAACCCGAGTACACGTAATGCTACCTCAATGTTTATATTAGGTGCGACTGAACGCTATCATGCCAGTTTCGGCCTGTTTATTGAGTGCCGAAAAGTTATTTTGTTTGAACAGCGTGCTTCACAGTTAATGTGCACTGGTTTATACCACCTCCGAAAGCTTAAAATGTCAAGCAGCTGAGCCAAAGGCACACGCTCACCTACCAGGAAAGAACTTTATGCCTCAGGCTTCATCTCAAGCATATTAAAATGTGGAGATGCAAATATTGTTCATATTGTTACGGAAAAGAAGAGACGCCGTAACGACAAGGCTGGGGATTAGATATATTCCGGTTCATCAGTGATCGAGCGGAGACAACTCTTCGTCTTCCTCGTCAGGCACACACACGCATCGCCCCCTAGAATATCAATAATGCATGTGGCATAACCCCCGGCGGCATATTATTTCATCATTTTGGTGCACTTCATGGTGACAGAACGGTAATTCACGTGACATCATTAGCGTACATGCTCCCAATTGCTGCATATACTAGAATAATATCAGTTGTCAATCGTCCCCCACGCGGCTTTGCCATGCACTCGCTCAAAAGTTTTTTTCCTGGTCTCGCATGACTATCATGCGCGATCAACTGATTTTGCTCCATTTTGAGCGTTTTTGACAGCGCAAGCTCAAATGACAGGTTATAGTCAACAAGCGTGAAATCCTGATAAAGCTCAACGCTTAGTGCTAACATTGCATGCGTGCTTTACAAAGAAATAGGTGGCGAGAAGAGATCTCGTGTAAGAAGGTTAGTAAAGGCAAGAACAGAACAAATGGAAACGCAGTGGATCATTTCATTCATCCAACAGAGGAACTCTGGGGCGGAGACTATGCAGCTACTCTGCAAAAAGGCATGCATGCTTCGACGTTTTCGTCTTTTTCTTTCACTAGTTACTATATGGACACTTTGGGCAGCTTTTTCCTGTTGCCATCATTTTCCGTATGAAGTCCATGTAACGCAGCGCTAGCGGCAGCCAGCCAGCAGGAAGAATATACAAACGCTGATGGCTCGTGGCGAGAGGCACTCAGATAGTCCGAATGCAGCGCTAGTGGTGGGCAGCCGGCAGGAGAAATATACGACAGCGCCGATGGCTCTTGGCGAGAGGTGCTCAGAACGCTCGTGTGCTTTTGGCTGGCTGGATGCCGCGGCCACCGCTCTGCTTTAGTGTCTTGCATCCTTACTCAGCTCTACACCATCGTTCTCTTGTTAAGCTAGCGATGATGGCACACCTGTGTCACTCACTGTCACGTGGCTACATTCAAGCTGATACCATCGCTCTGCGCATCGTATATTCTACACACGAGTAAAAGCTCCCGAGTGTTCAGGAGGAACACAGCTGAAGCAGAGATCAAACAAGCTAGACATTTCCTTTGCGTGGAGGGCACATGTGGTAATATCATCCCGCATGCCACACCTTCCATCGCTTGCTCTTCAAGAAGAAAGGAATACTGGGAGGTAAGGAGGGGAGGCTGTGTGGCGTGCGGGAGCATAAGCTGGCACAGGGATCCCTTCAGGGCTGGGGGAATATTCATTGCAGTTCCTCCTCCTTATTAGCTCAATGTAAGGGGCAGACTGTAACCCCACCCCACGCATGCATATGTGTGTACATTGTGTAAATATGGGGGTGTACATCACCGAACGGCTCATATACCATTCTGCGCATTGTGACCTTTGCTTAATGCTCCCAGCACTTGTGCGAGAAACGGCATGAAAGCAATCTCTTTTGGGAGCAATCGTATTACCGTAGTTATTGCTGTAGTCACTGTCGTATTCCCACAGCCTTTGTAGTTGTGCGAGATTGGATCAAAGGCAGTTAGCTGCTAGCCTTACTTTGTGTAAAATTACGACATGTTGCTATCGCATTCCCACTATTTCACAATTTCGGTGGAACATATTTTCTCTTCTTCGAAATTCAAAGGACAAATTTCTCCACCCACCAGTTTAACTCTCCTCTTGAACTCGCTAACTGAAAGCGAGTGAGCACCAATGAGTATGAGCAGGTGTGAGTATGAACATGAATGAGTTGCTATGAGTGTAAAATGGTGTGAGTATGGACGTGATAGAGTACGTATGAGTCTGAATAAATGAGGAAGAGCTTAAGTGCTGCAAGTGTGTGGAGGTGCGAGTGTGAACTTGAGCTAGTAGGCATGTGACTGCAAGTATGAATGCGGGGGACGATTGATGCATCTGAGTAATTGTGACGCATGTGAGAACACTTATGAGGGTGAGTGAGTGTGAGTATAAGCTGGAACGAGTACCAATGGACATGAGTAGGCAAGGGTGAACCTGAGTGAGTACTTATGAGCGTTAGTGGGCGTGAGTGTACATGCTAGTAGCAATGGGATGAGCTGTGAGTATGCGAGTGAGTGCCTATAATAATTCTGGGGTATTAAATAATTCTGGGGTATAACGTCCCAAAAATACCATATGATTATGAGAGACGCTGTAGTGGAAGGCTCCGGAAATTTAGACCACCTGGGGTTCTTGAGCACGCACCTAATCTAAGCACATGGGCCTCAAGCATTTTCACCTCCATTGAAAATGCGGCCGCCGCGGCCGGAGCGAGTGCCTATGAGTGTGAGTAGGCCTGAGTATAGACGAGAGCACGCCTATCTCGCACCCAAGTGCCTTTGGTGCTATACCCTCGCTCCCAGAGACACAGTAATTTGTTTGCAACTGCCAAGGTGCGCCTCGCTAGCATGTAATGCAGTGGCTCTAACAGTTTTAAAATGCAAAAAAGTGCCTGTTCATGCTGCGCCCGCTTATAAAATGTCATCTGGGTACCACTGCGCTGTCATCTCATGTGACAACTACCAGCTCAAGAGGAAGAGATTGCTGAGCACTTAAAATGCAAAAAATCGCCTGTTCGCGCTGCACACGCTTATAAAATGTCATCTGGGTACCACTGCGCTGTCATCTCATGCGACAACAACCAGCTCAAGAGGAAGAGATTGCTAAGCATTATCTGTGAAGTTCACAACGCATCGCGGGAATTGTGTCAGTGCAGTGTTTTGCGATTGCACAAAATGACGTCCACAACAGGAAACGCCAAGCTCCACCGCCTTAAGATATAATTGCAATCAGCAGTAAAAACTACGAGCCCAGTAAAATGTAGAGTAAGTATACTTATTGCGTTTATTCAAGCACCACTCCATCTGTTTCACTTTACAGTAGCGATTTGCGTGCAGTATGCCTGTAGTATGAGGCACACAACTATTGCCGTACTCTTTCGCAGGCCGCATGTCAATAATAGAATATACGTATTTTGACTCATGTGTGGATGCACGCACCGCGCATGTTTAGTACAACTGCAACGGCCTACTATCGCGATGCGTGAACGGTGCGGAAAGCATGACTTCGACTCGGTCAAACTGCGACTTGCCTTGACTGTCACTAGGCGAATCTATCTACACGTGCTTACGGCTGCCGTCATTGTAGCATTTTAATATCTTGTTCGGGCTGGCACTTTTGCAGCACGTGTGTGTTCCAAGTGTCTGGCAGGACTGGCAATTGATACGCATGCACTGCATGAACGTAAGTTGGAACCAGATTCTAGCGCTACGTTGACGCCGGCTTACAGCACGAATTCTGCCTTGTCACAGCCAAAGCATGCCGCAGTTCGACCTCGAAAGCAACGCTTTCAGCTGTTTATGTTTCTGTCAATCGCAATTGTACGTACCTGATGAAGCTGCTTCCGTAGTCTGCAGTGCACGTGCTGCAGACATTCCAGACTGTCGGGGAAGGTCTCCTCGACGTTTCACACGAAATCAGCATAAAATTCCAGCACAGGAACAGCGCGAAACATGCTTACAGTCGAACTCGAGTTGTCAAGTTTCGCGTCTGATTTGCAGAGCGTCTGCTCGTCTGGCAGTTGAGAGTGTTGCTTTGCCGCGCTTCCAAGAGACGGCGCCACGCGCTTTTCATTATGGCAGCAAGCACTGAGCTCGCTGTGTTCTGGTGTATAACATGAGTGAGTACCTACAAGTGTGAGTATACGTAGGAAAGTGAGTGCCTACGGGAGTAAGTAGGCGTGAGTATAAACTTGAGCGAGTGGTTATGAGTTTGAGCAATCATGAGTGTGTATGTGAATGAGCACACATTAAGTATTGTGGGCGTGAGTATGAACGATAAGTAATACTCATGAATATGAATAGATGTTTGTGACCCTAAATGACCAGTGGTTATCTTGCTTTTGCAAAACGTGCCCTTCCCGACGACATTTCTTCTTGATTTCGACTATGATGTCCCGAACACCCATTTCCTCCCCGATAAACCCTGGTCTCTTCTTGTCCCTTAAGGCCACACCTATCATTTTCCTTTCTATTTTTCGCTGCATCGTCCTCAACTTAAGTTGAAGCCTCTTTGTACTCTTTTAGGTTTCTGGTCCATAGTATAAGTACAGGTAAGATGCAGCTGATATATGCTTTCCTCTTGAGGGATAGTGGCAATCTACCATTCATCATTTGAGAATGCTTGTGGAATGTGCTCCACCCCAGTCTTATTCTTCCAGTTACTTCAATCTCGTGGTTCGGCTCCGCAGTTGCTACCTGCTCTAAGTAGGCATACTCTTTTACAACTTCAAGTGCGCTGGTACCTATCCAAAGTGCTGTTCTCTTCTGAGGTTGTTGTGCATTACTTTCGTTTTCTACAGATTAATTTTGCAGATTCCAAGAGAATGCAAGCGGGTGAAGGGGAGACAAAGTTAGATGGGCAGATGAGATTAGGATGTTTGCTGATATTAAGTGGCTTCAGTGAACACGGGACTGAGTTGACTTGCGGAACAGGGGACAGGCCTTTGTCCTTCAATGGGCGTAGTCAGGCTGCTGCTGCTGATGATGATGATGAGTAGCTGCGAGTATGAAAGTGAGTGATTGCATACGAGTGTGGGAAGGCGTGAGTATGAACGTGAGTTCTTATGTGTGTGAGTAGACATGAGTGTGATTATGAGTGTAGTGCCTATGACTCTATGACTATGAGTAGGCATTAGTACGAACGTGAGTGAGTGCTGATGCATGTGAGTTGGTGTGAGTGTCTATGAGTGTGTAAGCGTGAGTGTGAACGTGAATGAGTTCCTGTGAGTGCGAGTTGGTGTGAGTATGAACGTGAGTGAGTACTCATGAGTGTGAGTGGACATGAATGTGAAGGTGAGTGAGTAAATATAAGTGTGAGCAGTCGTAGTCGTGAGTATGAACGTGAGTAAGTGCTTATAGGTGTGGGTAGTCATGAGTATGAACGCCAATGAGTACTCATGAGTGTGAGTAGTCGTCAGTATGAACGTGAGTGAGGGCCTATGAGTGTGAGTTGGTTTGAGTATGAACGTGACTGAGTGCCTGTCAGTGTAAGTAGGTGTATGAAGTGAGTGAGTTCTTATGGGCGTAAATAGTCATGAGTATAAAGTGAGTAAGTGCTTACGAGTGCGAGTAGTTGTGAGTTTTAACGGAGATTGAGTACTGATGATTGTGAAAGTGAGTGAGTGCCTACAATCTTAGGTAGACATGAACGGAGATTGAGTACTGATGATTGTGAAAGTGAGTGAGTGCCTACGATCTTAAGTAGACATGAGTGTGAGTAGTCTGAAGTATGAACGTGAATGAGGACCTGTGAGTCTGAGTAGGCGTGAGCATGAACGTGAGTGAGTGCCTGTCAGTGTAAGTAGGCGTATGAAGTGAGTGAGTGCCTATGAGTGCGAGTAGTCGTGAGTATAAACAGGGAGTGAATACTCATGAGTGTGAGTGGGCGTGAGTGTGAACGTGAGTAACTATGAGTGTGAGTACCTGTGAGTATGAATGTAAGTGAGGGCCTATGAGTGCGAGTAAACGTGAGTATGAACATGAGTGAGTGTGAAGGCTGAAAAAATTGTGCTGAGTATGAGTAGTAGTGCCAACCTATAGCTTTGAATATTTACTAAAAAAAAAACACTGGAACTTGCGCTTTCCAGAAATAAAAAAAAAATGAATGAACAGTGATGTATGAATCAAAAATATGTCCATCCCAAAGGTAACTTGCAATACTTCCAAAGATATTCTTTGATGCTTCAAAGCTGCTCTAAAACTCCTTTTTTACCACTCCAAAGCTGATCTGAAACAGCATTATTCTTGGTCCCTGAGTTGCTTCAAATGACTGAAGCCCGCTTCCACCCCTGATAGTACCCAGATATTTTGCTGTCTCCTATAGATTTCAAGGTGCCGCACTAATTTATCACTGTATATTACATCAGCGAGGTTGTTCAAGTCGTCGTAATAGTCTAAGGATACCAGCCACGGATGTTTATTGTTGGAAGGGAACTGCTGGTGCCTGCCCAGTCGTCTAGATTTTCAGTGAAGGTGAGAAGCAGTGGTTGTTAATGTGTATACCCTGCCCATCTATTCGTCACTTAGTTTCTGTTGACTGCCTATATGAGAAGTCAACTTGAATAAGTAACTTTAAGTACACTGTGGAAAGATTAAGTAGATCGAGTGCTGCTGAGAGGAACCATTACACTGATGGAGTATGGATAAAGCAAATGTACATAATTTAGAGTCATTAAGTCAAGTCGGGAAATCATTCTATGCAAAGGACGAAGAAAAATGTGTTCACAAAATAATGTAACTGTGTAAATAAAATGGAAAGAACTTGTGAAATAAGACTTTATTAACCCTAAAATTTGTGGAGGCTACGTCTCTACAATGTTCTTAATCACCTACTTTATAGGTTAAAGAAGCACTTTGCATTGCTTTAATGTCACCTCCTCACATGTCAGTCGTTTGGGTTGCAGTCTGGTCTTGAGAGAGCCACAAGAAAGTGGTAGCTTCATGGGAGTTTCATTGGTTCACATAGCTATGATTGTGTACCCTTTTGTGTGCCGATTCCGATTTCTACAAGTATGTGTACATTCTTTGAGCAGCCAAATTATCCTTGGGAACCAGCCAGTATGTCATTGTGTCCGTCACATAAAATGTTCACAAACTTGTCAAGAGTCATTCCTTGGCCATCTTTCGAAAGATGATGCTTTGTTTTGCAGTGCTCTAGTCATTTTGGACAGCAGCCTCATTTTGGCAATAATTATGCCATGCATACTCCAGGCACTCCTCTTGAAAGTCTGATGGCATTTATTGGGGGGGGGGGGGGGGGGTGAAACGAAAACCAACGATTGCACTTAGCTGCTTTTCAGCCTGTTAGCAGTGTTTATATATCTTTTCTCTGTACGGTTAAACGTGGGAGCAGCAAGGTTAGACAGTATTGTTCCCAGCTTTATGATGGTTGCAATTTCACTGCCAGTAATTGCTCAGAGGAATACAAGCTTCCCTCAGGCAGCAACAGCAGTGAATAGAAGCAGTCGCATTAGTTGTCGGCATTGGAAGAGGAATTAAGCACTGTTTATTGTGTCTGAAAACAAACAAATGGCTTGTGAAGGGAATATGCATGTTGACATCTCATGGACAGAAACATCTTGAGCATTGCTCCTCTCATAAATTTTTAAAGAGATGTTGGCAGTCAGGTATTTCTCTGACATTAGTAACAGTGACTCACAAAGAGGATACCTAATAGAGGCAGTTGGAAGCACCTGTAAGCTCACATTCTCATCTACATGAATAAAAACATATAGCATGTATTAACCCCTTCTGATGCTGCCTCTGCATTTCTAGGAAAAAAATTTTTTTACTAAAGCCAACTTCAATAAAAACCTTGCTAATTTCAACTTTGGTCATTTTGAAATCGCATCCCAGTTTAAAGAATTTCTGGAGGTTGCATCTTTTCTATTGCTAATGGGTGTGGATAATTTGAATTGGTGGCTTTGAAGTGGCAGCCTGTGCCAGACTGCTTAATTAGATCATTTTTAGTGCAATGAACCAATTCTTTGTCCCCATTTTATCATAAATCCAGCGATATGATGGCCCTACAGAGCCATAAGGCAATGCCACAGCAATGTTGGTGATTGATCTATGAAGCACTCGAGTCTCGTTGCTGCCAGCAGAAAAAGGAAAGAAATGTGGCCCATGTAAGCTTGGTACACTTTTGGAATGCCCCCCCTGCAAAGAAGACATGTTTCGCTGTAGTACTGCACTCATACACAAGTAGGGTGTCACATGCTTTTCACAGTGTAAGCACATCAAGAAAGATATGACTTATTTGCCTATTTGCCCTTTTTTTTTTTATCTAAGGGGGGGGGGGGGGACAAAAATGATAAAAGCTGGTGTGTCAGTATTCGCGGTGTGTGCAGATCTCTGATTGGCTTTCGCTTCAGTAAAACCTGGGGACTGAGGCTGCCGGCTACGTGGTTACCTGTTACACCTGCTTCGAAAACCTAATTTAAGAACTTCAAGGTTGTTCCCAGATTGTACACATCAATCTTTTGTCAGACTGGCCTTTATTACTTTCTTTGCTTTTTGCCAAAAAGAATGAGTGATTAGTTGACCCATGATGCAGGAGCACATCATGCGTTGCTCATGTGTTACCGCTGTGTTGCATTGAAGCACATTTCTGTAGAGACACATTTCAGTTGTCTGCAAGGTATACAGCTGTACTATCGGCATCAAATTAAACGCGAACAACAGACCGCGTGGCACAAGCCTTGTCAATTGCATAGTTTGCGCTGCCCACCAGTCTTGAACACTGACAGGCCCGCACATCCGGTGTGGCAGCACTGCGCGATCCTCCTATATTGCAATATTTCTGTTTGTGTTCCATGTATGGTATTTGCATGAAACAAAATTTTAAAAATACAGCGGTTAAACTACTGATGCCGAAGGGGAGTATTGTAGCACGGTTTGTCATCATGGAGTCCATCATCAGGGAATGCCTGGCAAATTCTATTTATAGTAGACAAAGGTCGGTTCATAATGCTGGCAATTTCGCGCTGTTTCATTTCATGCCGGTAAAGCAAAACAGTTTGCGCTGTCTCTTCCAAAGAAACGCTCGGCATTTCCAGCTAAAGTTGTCATTTCATGCCGGTAAAGCAAAACAGTTTGCGCTGTCTCTTCCAAAGAAACGCTCGGCATTTCCAGCTAAAGTTGTGTCGTTCTTCTTTCACGATACAAAAGTGAAGCCTTTTCGGGTTGGTCTCTGAAAGAAGGGCACAGGTGAACCAGCGCTGGCTAACGAGATACGACGATCGTTTGGAAATTAACCGCAAACCGATTATATTTCTCTCTCTCTCTCTCTCTCTCTCTCTTTTTTTGTCGTGCCAAGACATTGATTGCACTGCGACGCTGTAGTAAAAGCAAGGAATTGCGAGTGATACGATCAAAAGCGCTTGGCACGCCCACAATAGCCACCGTTATCACCATACGAAAGCTAGTGCAGAAACAGAGATAATGCTGTCTGGGGGATCGTGCAGTGCTGCCAAACCAGATGTGCATGCCTGTCAATGGCGATGACTGGACGGCCAACACTATACTGTTTATAATGCTTGAAACACGCACTCCTCTGTTCGGGTTTCATTTGACGCCGATAGTACTTTGCTTTTTTTATTTCCCTCTTTCTATTTCTTTACTCACTCACCTTTGCTGGCAGAAACAAGGCTGAGGTAGTTCTGAGATCAATCATTCATGATGTGGCATTGCGTCGTGGCTCTGTGAGCTTGTTATTTTTGCCAGGTTTGCCGTGAAATTGGGACCTGGTATTTACTGTTGGAGCCACAAACTACTGGGCATGGCAAACCAGCACCCTGTATCCTGTCTTTTTTTATGTCCTGTTTGTTCACCACAGTAGCTAATTGTCCATTGGCCTCTGCAGCCCTCTAACTTAGCACCAAGATGGCTCTCCTTCAGGCATGGTTGCAAGCTTTTCTTGGCTTCTTCTGAAGTGTTGCTCTCGCTTGGTGTTTTTGTCGAATGCTTCACTAATTCGTTGCTTTAAACATAACCTTGATTGATATGTGGGGTTTAACGTCCCAAAACCACCATATGATTATGAGAGACGCCGTAGTGGAGGGCTCCAGAAATTTCGACCACCTGGGGTTCTTTAACGTGCATCCAAATCTTTAAACATAACCTTAGAGATGAACTCAGGCTTACATCACAAGAAGCATGCAACTTTGGAGTGATACCTCAAATCATGAGGTGGTTGTGTTGTCCATAAAACTCGCTGTCAAAGGCAGTGGAAATCAAGGGAGGGACTAAGAAATTTGTTTTTTATTGAAACTTCCTTTTGCATGTTACCACAGAACAAAAAATATCTGTGCATATTTTTAAATGGTGTATCTTTATCAGCATGTTCAGTGCTAATGAACAGCTGTTGAATGCCTTTGCAGCATTTGAACATTTAAACTGATTAAATATGCCCCCCTTCAGGATATTTGGATTGTTACCTGGTTTGCCGACAATAAGGTAAAACTTTTTTGTGACAGTGTCTGTTTTCAATGCACCTACGCGTCATTTTTCTTGTCGTGATGTCTTTCCGAATAAATTTATAGCAAGTGAGCGTCCTGTCTGTCATGTGTTCTTTTTCTAACTGAATTCGCGCTCCCCTAACCAAGATGTTGAACCAATTAGCCCAACATCTGACCATGTTGAAGTGCAAATGAAAGTGGCAGCACCGTCTTCCTCGACATCTAAAACATTTTTCAAATCAGGCTCTTATAAAAAATTGTTGCAGGGAGTGCTATTATTATTTTTATAAAAAAAAAATTGACAATAAAAGCTACTAATAAAAGTTTTTTTAACTAAGCAAGTTGAGCCTGTGTAGCTTCGTGTAAAGCATTCAAGGCATGTCCTCCATGATGGTTTGTTCACGTTTCTACTCATATACAAATTCTGGAATAAAGAGGAGATTTTGTGCTTACGTATCCTGGAATTCAATCTAGATAGTATACCTTCATTTGTGGGTGATTTTTTAAAGCTGTAGAGAGTGCCAGAAATGCAGGAAAATATTATAAGACTTTATCTAATGACTCTTCACCTTGTGCTGTTATAGTAGATATTTTACAAATTAGTTTTACCTGCATTGATTAGATGGCACTTTAAGCTCTTTACCTACAAGATGGACAGTAGGAAATTCACCTGAGGCTACAAAATTAGCAGTAACTATAATATGCTTGGTGATAAGGGTGAGAGTTTACAATGTACACAATTATGTGCAACGTGTCTGAAAGGGTTAACATAGCATGCAGGGTGAAGTCCCACCTTCCTTGCGTCATCTGTTGTTTTTCTATGGCTAGTCTTGTGAGCAATTTTTCACGTAGTGTTTCTTTATATCAGTTTTGTTTTACACTTCGTAAATGCAAGTTCATGTTTTTCTTATCCCTGAATAGCATTTTAAAATTATTTGTGAGGTTCAGAGCTTGCATTATATTGATTTGCTATCATTTACATGTCTAAAATTTCCAATTTTCTACTGCAGGAAGCTCTTTACTGTTTCACAGTTGTAGCAGAAATTGTGACTTTGTGACATCATTTTCACTGCTCATCACAAACAATCACAGGGGTGAATTTTGTGTGTTTGAGCATAGGTGCATCAGTCTCATTAGGGCGTATCCAACTGTCTTTTCGTCGGTTCGCCATCCTGTCTAACCTTTATTGTCCATGGGAAAAAAAGGAAGCCAGCACATGTGTGTTGCAGGTCATTAAGGAGAGCCTGTGTCACTCTAGAAAACTTTCTTTCCCTTTTCCCCAGTGCAGGGTAGAATATCAGACTCAGCCCTGGTTAACCTTCCTGTCTTTCTTTTATCATTTCTCTCTCTCTCTCAGTTCATTCAGGACATTACTGTCAAGCTAGTTCTCTTTGAAAGTTAACTGTATCATCTTAAGAACTTTCTGAAGTGCATGGGTAAACTAAGGACAAGGAAACAATGGGACTTATTATTTTGTTGTTTTTTTTGGTGTGCATAAAAAGTTGTCAAGATCAATGTTAACCATCCAGCCCATATGACTACTATAAGATTCTTATTGCAAGGGATGTGTGCTGCAGATTCAGGTGCTGTCAAGCTGATTATGGACTTCTTTATGCTCTCTGTGTTTGAAAGGTCACCCACACTGTGCTCTGAGACCTGGTTTATTTTTTTTACTCCAATTTTTGCCATATTTTTTTCATTTTGTAAGCCGTTAGCTTTCTGTGTTTAGCTCCGTTTGCAGTGACATCTCTATGATATACTCTTTCAAGTAAAAAAAATGCATTTTCTTATAACTAAACCATGCACCCTTTTGTTGGAGTATCTTTCCTGTGTGAAGTAATTAGAGTAGCACTGTGTACCCGTCATATGTTTCTTCTTTAGGCGAGTCGCAGCTTGCTTACCATTATACAAATAAAACAAAGTCTCCAGCCACTTTTAGTCTATAGTTTTTAATATTAAAATTACAAACTGGCCCTACATTTGGAGACCCATGCGGTCTCATTTTTAGGGGTTGACTATCTGGCTGGCTTTGAAGCTAGCGACCTTTTTTAGTGTTAATCCTCCTTACCACCATCATTCTTGTTGATTTGAGTTGATTTTATTTAACCACATGATAAAACACATTGCATATGTGGTTTGGTGGGAAGGGAAAAAAGTGGCATGTGACAGCTTGACTAGCCCCTTCACTCAGGAGAAAAAAATCCAAGTTACAAAATTCGTCCTGCATTTTCTGCCATTCTTTTTGCAGCAACAAGAACGTGGTAGAGCATCGAACGCATTATTTGAAGGTCGCAGGTTCAAATCCTGTAGGTGGCTAGTTATCTTTTCGTCCACTGTTATTTCTTTCAATTTACATTACAGTCACTTATAATAACTCCCCTGTACTTTCCCTGGTATTATTGTCTGTTAGTTTTCATTAAGATTGTGTCTAACAAAGGAAACGTGCCCTTAATTGTGCACTTTCTTAGTGGAGGGCGCTGAAAATTTCAACCACCTGGGGTTCTTTAACGAGCACCGAAATCTAAGCACATGGATCTCAAGCATTTTCTTTTCCATCGAAAATGTGACTGCTGTGGCCGGGATTCGATCCCGCAACCTGTGGGTCAGCAACCGAGTGCCTTAGCCACTAGCTTTCGCGTACATATTTCAGTACTTCTTTCATATTTAAGCTTTTTTCATCTTGTGTTCTTTTTAAAATAAGCCCATTAAAGTTTGAACAGCTCTGTTTCACTGTGTGCCATAAAACATTATTTATAAACTACAACTAGTATGCACTGACAGCTATTGCTGATTTAAATTATTCAAATGTGCCTGTGCAGAGGTTGACCCACCAAAGCGGCAACTGTGTGGGGGCAGTCAAGCAGCTATGGAGCATATGCTACAGTTTGGCCGTGAGCTTCATCTGATGAGTATTCAGCTCAAGCACCAGTACGGAACAAACAAAGCCAACCGAAAGATGATCCAGGTGTGTAGCATTCAGCAGTGAACTGGCTCTTGTGGTTTATTAAAGCAGGAGCACGTCAATACTCAGCCACTTGGCAGTATTTTCGCAGTGTCACATGTTTAGTGCCTATCTATCTGCACAATACAAGATTTACTGTTTAACAATGTGTTATGATAATTTTCCTCGGAAATAATTTTTGTGCCCTGTAACTGTGAATGGGTGTTTTACAATCCTGTCTGTCCACTTTTTTTTTGCATACCACTTTTGTGCTTTTCTTTACATTTAAAGCAACAGTCTGCTCTCCAAGCTCTGTTTCTGCATTAAGCTTTTTAGGGGGACATGTATGTGCACCTTTTCTTCTCATCATTAAATACAATAAAACCTTGTTAATTCAAAGTCAGTGGAGCTATGAGAAATCTTTGAATTAAGGGTGTTTTCGAATTAACAAAATATACAAAAAGTGGAATGCAAGTAACTTGAAATATTAGAAGCAATCAGGGCTAGTTGTTTGCTGTGCCAGCAAATTTGTGGCTCCAAGGGTAAAGTTTTGCAGCAATTCCTGGTCTCTATTTTCCCGCAAACACGGGAAAATGGTGAAACTTGCTACTGCCACACAAAAAAAAAAAATACTGTCGTAATTAACTGAAATGCATGCCTGCAAAAAACAAGACATCTTCACTGCAACACAGTGGTGACAAGAGGATTGTGTCAGCACATTATGATGTGTCCATCTGCCCGTTCTTTTTGTTGAAGTGAACAATTTTATAATGGCCAGTGGGACAAAATTCACAATGTGCTTTGGCTGGAAAACACGATCGCTGAAGCTTTTGAACTTAGCTTTCCCAGGAGACATTGCAGGCAAGAGCTTCGCCAGCATTACAAACGCGCACTCGAATGTTCGCATACATTCGCATACTTGTAGGTTTGCATACAAAATTCCTCCAAACTTTTCTTTGTTAATATCTTTATATTCTCAGAGAGAATGGGTAAATCATGACGAGCTGATGGTGCAAAAAGCATGCTATATTCTGCCTGTGCATCACCGGTGTTGCATTGGAGCACGTCTTGTTTTTCGCAGGCGCACATTTTAGTTGACCATAGTACAGTTTTCTTTTTTTCCTCCCCCTCTCGCTTTTTGCACTACCAATATCTAGCAAGGCTGGAGTGCTTCAGCTGTCACTCATTAGTATAACTACGTTGCATTGCTATGTGGCTCTGAAGGGCCATCGTTTCCGCGGATTTGCGGTGAAATCATGATCGGGAATCAGCATGTGGCACACAAAGTTTGCAAATTAACCAGACTGGTGCTGAGTGCCGCTTCGGATTATCCACTCAGACTAACATTGCAAAATACAGGGTTGCGGAAATAAATCAAATTAAGCAGGGTTTCTAAGTAACCGAGTTCAAATAATGAGGTTTTACTGTACATTCATTTTTTGTTGTGGTGGGGCCTGCCCAACTTGAGATTGTCGCAATGATAAGTCAATTGCTAACAGCTTTTTTGTAAAACCACTTAGGGTTGAACTCTGCAGCTGTTTGCAAGTGAGGGACAGAGGAAGTGAACTTTCTGGCGTATTAGCAAGCTTTCAGCATCCCATGGAACAATCATTCCTGTTGAAGATTTTAGAAGGACCTTGCAGCACTTCCTGAGCATTCTAAATAAATATTTGTGGCCTTAATGAAAATATGGCCAGTGTAAATATTCCTTTGTCTCGCTGGATGCCTCCAGTTTCACTCAAAAGATCATCCTACTATTTTCATAACTTTATGAAGTCCCCATAATTTTTTGCATGCATGTTACTAGACATTCGAAACACAATGGCTGCTGGCATATTTATTTAGACATTGTGACTCTATAACTATTTAGTGGCAGTGCACATGCTGATTTGCTTTGCTGCTGTGAATGAAGTTGTAACATGTTGACTTTTTGGCCATGGCAGCCATACTGCATGGTGGACAGCATCCAAGAACACTTGTTATGCAGGTTTGGCTGCTTTAAAAGAACTTCATCTGGTCAAAATAAATTAGAGCATCTGTTCTCAGCTATGTCAGTTCTTTCTTTGGTACATTTTGGCATATACCAATGTGTTAAAAATAAACTCAAATAAACATCAAATGCTGCCTATCAATTACTCCTAACCAAATCAATAATCTCATTTGAGGCAACGCAAAATAGCCTCAGTAGTATTGGTTATTGTGTTCACAGCTTGCCTTTTTGGGTTTACTGTTTTGTGCACCCTTAAGTGACACTCAATGTTTTTAGAAGTTCATATCACTCTGATGGACAAGGGCAAAAAACAGAAATAAATGTGTGCATGTGTCTTATACAGTAAAAGCTCGTTAATTCGACACCCGTTAATTCGGAAATTCGGATAATTCAAACGGCTCTATTGGTCCCGGCCAAAGTGCATGTTAATCTATTGGACCAAACCTTCGTTATTTTATCGGAATTCGGCTCCACACCGCTTCATTCGGACAAATGCTGACGGCTGCTGCTACACAAAAGTGTGACAAAGCAGCGCTGGAACCACTGGAGTGAAACCAAAACCTGAGTGGCATCGCCATCATCATCAACTAGTGGGGGCGATCGCAGCGTCACCGAACATCGGCGTCTTCTTTCTTCTCCACTCAGCGCCTCCGACGCCATTTTTCCTTGTGTTGTCGTGTCGGAACCATCTCTTCTTGCGGAGTTCTCTTTTTCTTCCATTGTGACCGTATTTGCATGCCACCACCATCGTGCGCTACAGTGATGGCAACGCCGAAAAAGCGGCAGAACTACGAGGCGAAGAACTTGGCGACTAAAGTGGAAATTTTGGAAGCACTGAGGAACGGCGAATCGCGACAGCAGGTTATGACCAAGTACAACGTGAAGCAGAGCACGTTGGGAACGTACGTGATAAATGAACAACAGATTCGACAAGCCTTCGAAAGCGAGAAGTTTCATGCCTCTAGAAAGCGGTTGCGAACCGCAGCTCATCCCCAGCTCGAAGAAGCTTTGCTCCGGTGGATTACTGACTGTCGCAATGCGCATCTGCCTTTGAGTGGACCTCTCATCATTGCGCAAGGTGAGAAGTACGTTGCAATGATGAACATTGAATCGTTCAAAGCGTCAGAAGGGTGGTTTGCGAGGTTTCGAGAGAGACACGAACTTGTCTTCAGGAGTGTGTGCGGCGAAAAGGCCAGTGTTGACGAAAGCATGACCACCGAGTGGAGAAATGTGAAGCTGCTGGAGCACATCGCCGCATATGAACCACGTGACGTGTTCAATGCAGATGAAACTGCTCTATTTTTCAGAGCTCTGCCCGACAAGACGGTGACTTTCAAAGGGGACGTGTGCATTGGTGGCAAGAAGTGCAAGCAAAGGATAACTGTGCTTCTTGCCGCCAATATGACTGGCACGGAGCGCTTGCCACTACTTGTCGTCGGGAAGGCGCTTAAGCCACGTTGTTTTAAGAACGTCAAAAGCCTTCCTGTCAAGTACACAGCGAACAGGAAGGCATGGATGACATCGGACATTTTTCGCGAATGGCTGCAGCAGTTGGACCGGCACTTCACGTCGAAGGACCGCAAGATAATTATGGTTGTTGACAATTGCAGTGCCCATAACTGTACTGTCGAACTCAAGAGCATCAAAGTAGTTTTTTTGCCGCCCAACACTACGTCTGCTCTTCAGCCGATGGACCAGGGTATCATTCACTACGTGAAGTCGAAGTACCGCTAGAAGCTGCCAGAGTGAATGATTCTATGCTCAGAAGCTGGAAAGTTGTATCAAGTGGACTTACTCGGCGCAGTGCACATCATCGCCCACGTGTGGAAAAACACTCCGCCGCAAGTCATCGCCAACTGTTTTCGGCACAGCGGTTTTGTGAGGCCCGAGCATGCGGCAGTAGCTGACGATGGCATCGAGGAGGTGTCAGCCGAGTCCACCGACGATGACTGCCCGACTTTCGATGCTGTCCTTCCCACAGATGTGACCTTTCAGGACTACATCGCGATTGATCATGGTGTCGCCACGAGTGGTCTCCTGACCGATCAAGAGATTATTAATGATGTCACGGGCGCCCATGAAGACCACGATTCCGACCAAGAATCATGCGAGGAGATACAGCCGCGATCTCATCGCACCTCACGAGAAGTCTCGGAGGCGCTGTTAATATTAGAGGACGCTTGCGTGAACACTCCCGACAGCTTACGTGCTGTTGGCCATTTGGAACAGTTAAGAAAAATTGTGATGTTGGCCGGAATCTGCGCGAAAACGCAGACGACAATTACAAAATACTTCAACAAATAAAGGTATGCTTCTGCAGTTTGATTTTAAATGTTGTTTTCCCTGTTCATTCGTTAATTCGGAATTCGGCTAATTCGGACAGTTTTTCCGGTCCTGTGAAATCCGAATTAACGAGCTTTTACTGTATATGTATGAGGTGAGCTCATGTTTCAAGTCTCACAACTTTTATTGAAAGTAATCTATTTCTTTGCATCATTTTGATACTCCTTTGTGGCATGGTGATAACATTGCTTGGGAAGGGGAAAATGGGTAGTATACTCGTATTTTTTTATACACGATTCATACTCATTTCATTAGTGATCCAAGTTGTACCCAGTTCTTTCTAGATTTTCATATTTTTTGTGACGCTTGCTGTAGTGATTTGTTTTATGTACTGCTTAGTGTCAATCATAGCATGCAAAGCTGGCCACCCTGCAAAGCTAAAAAAGTAATAATGCAATTTTAATAAAGCAATCAGAAAAAAGCTTCATTTTGTATTGATTGACTATCAGTAATGTAATGCTACATATGCTAATTCACAAAAGGCCCTTCATGTAGCCCTGATCTTACTAAATTTAGGAGATATTTGTTATCTTCAATGTTTTGCAGGCTGAGTGTTTTTGATGACTTCTGTCATATTAGGTTCTTTTTGGCAGTCAAACAGTTTGTAACTTTGCATGTAATCTATTTGGTCTAAACACACTGCTTGCCTGCTTTCTTTTCAATATAAAACGAATTATTATAATTGTCAACTTAGTCTTTGTTTTACATTACTTCATTAGTAATACTCATGGAACAAAGGAACAAGCAGTTTCTAGACTTTGAGAGAGACTACATTATGATCACATTGCCTATCTCATTGAGGTTAACTCTAGAGATGCAAAATATAAAAAAGTAAACGAAAGCTATAGCACTTAGCACTCTCATTGGTATTTGAGAGCCTAAAATAAGAAGATACTAGCGTAGTGGCACTACTTCAAAGCAGGGAAGCAAGCTAAGCCTGAACTTATAATATGCCTTTGCAGCTCATATTCATATAAAAAAAATTTTATTATTTCTATCGTTTATTTCTTTTGGAACAAAAAAAAAACTAGTTTTTTTTTTTTTTTTAGTAGAGTCTTTTCGGTTGTGCACTATGCAGGCACGTGAATTTACACTAATTCTTGCTGCAGTCTCTATCTTTTAAATGTTTTGTAGGCCTTAAACTGAAGGAACTTAGGAATGTTGATTACTCATTTTTCACACATAGCTTGCTTCTTAATCAATTAACTTTAGTGAGACCTTTCCCTCCCATGTTTATTTTTCTACATCTGGTGTCAATGTGCATTGTGCTTGGTCATTGTGCAGCAATAAAGGAGTTCTGTCAGCTAATTTAAGGGGGCAGACTGGTCTTAGACATTTTTTTTGTTTATTTCTCTTCAGTGATCTTGATCAAACTGAACAGGATTAGGAAGTTTTTTCTGCTGAATTCAAGTATTTAATTATTTCTCCCTTAACTCATCTTGTTCCTGAGATACCTTAAGTTCACCTCCTATTGTTTATGGCCACCATAAAAAACTGCCTAATTAAAAGTGATATTTAAGATATGCCAGCATAGACTAATGACTATAGATTCAAGGTATGCAAGAGTTTTTTTTTGTTTTTGTTTTTAGGCCTTTCTTCGTTATTTTACAGCAAAATGAACTATCCATTTTCAGAAGCAGTTAAAATTGTGTTACAATGTTAGTGAATAAATAATTAAAAAGGCTTGGACTCTAAATTCTGCTCCCGTATTTGCATTCTACACACATACAGGTTTTCATTGCAAAAGGAATTATTGTTGTACCAATCCTAGCTGCAGAGATATTGAGGCCTCTAAATTGAACTGTCCTAAATTTACTTGTTTGAGAAAAATGGAAAAAACCAAAAATACACAGCTTCTTCAAAGAGCAACAATCATGGTGTGCATGTTTTGCAATCTTCATAAAGGTGCTCATAAATTTGTAGCAGAGCTTCTCACACAGGTGCCGGCAAATTATAAACAAGCCTCGAAGTTGGTTCCCCATTTTTTTGCAGGTTCTGCATGTTAACAGCATCAAGAATCTGGATAGTTAGAATGACATTAAAAAAAATTACCACTTTCTGGTGTGTGAAAATTTGCAGAGAGATAGAAAAATACTTGCAGAAATCAAATATGTTAATTTTAAAAAATGATTTTTTTCTGTCACTTTTTGGTCCCAAAGACGAGTCTGCCCCCTTAAGTCTTTTGGATCTTATCTCGCATAACTCGTCAAAACGCTGGGGTTGTATGGAAATCTGGAGACTCTATGGAGCAAAGCGGTTTTCGTACTCTGTAATCTCAACCCAAAGTAAGTAGGCCATTTGCTTATGTCTGCCATGATAGCACACACGTTAGCGCCAGCGATTGTGCCCTTATGTTCAAAGTTACAAGTCACTTCTCTATTGATGCAGCCTCCCTCCGCGCTTCTTCACCCGACGATAGACAGGCGGGGCCTCTCATCTGTGTTTAAGGGGCCATCAAAAGTGTACCTCGCATACGGGGAGATGTTACCACATGCACCTCTCGTGCAACAGAAATGGTCGGCTCGTTTTATCTTTGCTTTAGCCGCGTTTGTCACAAGTGCTTGCGCACACCTGCTTGAAAATTCGGGTGCTTTCACAGGACTCCCGCAAGCTTTATAGAGCCAATGTATGTCAACATCTGAAGTTTTCACAAGTAAATAAATTTATAATTCAGCTCACTGCTACCTGTGCTGATGTGTGCAGACATCATCATGCCAGGGTAGTGGCACTACCTACAAGTAATATATTGGCAATTGTTCTCTTTGTGCAGGATGCTTTCAGCTTGCTAGCCTATGCAGATCCCTGGAACAGTCCCGTTGGATACCAGCTTGACCCCGTTGAGAGGGAACCAGTGTGTGCGGCACTCAACAGTGCAATCTTAGGTGAGATTATAGTGGACATAGTTTACTAGCCGGAGAGTGGGGCTACAATAATTATCGTCTGCTTTTGGTGCTCACTGGTGTACATACATCGGCAAAAGAAGAAGTAGAGCTCCATCGCTCACCGAAGTTTTCCTCATCCTGACTCACTCAGATTCAAGCTCGCCAAAATGTTACCATCTTAGGCTCACCTAGACTCTGACTCCATTTGAGTATGAGCGAGCCTAAGTGAGTCGAGGCTTAAGTGTTTTAGCTTGAATTTGCATTTTCCATCATTGTGTCAATGCTAATGCCAATGCCTCACACAATTGGTACTCTACGATACCCCTTTTGATCTTATACCTTCATATACAAGTTATCTGTGGGTGCAATTCAGTTAGGACATTTTTATTGAAAGATTTGACTCAGACGAGAGACTTTTTGTTCTGTCAAGAACTTCCTGTGAATGGGATTCCAGGAGGAGGTCAAGACACTGCCCTTTCCTTTTTGCCTTTAATTCGATTGATAAATGTTGAGCGGGTGCATGAATACTAGTGCGTCGTAATATGTGCGAGTGAACATGGGTATAAACATTAGCTGACATAGAGCAGATAGTTATGTTGAAAATGATTAGGTAGGACCATAGGTAGGCAAAAAAAAAAAAAAAACATGGAGCTCACTCAGATTCCGACTCGTCAAAATTCTGCTCAGCAGGACTCACTCGAACTCAGGCCACTTATGTTGTCAGCGAACATGTTTGGTTCTATAATACTCAGTCATAAATTTGTCGCAGCTGTGTTTCAAGAAAAATAATAATCTAGGGTTCTCCATTCTAAATTCACAATATCTTAATGAGACGCACCATGTGGAGGACTCCAAATTTTGACATACCTTTTTTTTTATGTGCGTTAAAATCTTAGTACACACGTTTTTGCATTTCCCTATCGTCAAAATGTGGTCATTTCTGCTGGGAATTGAAACCACTTGTTCAGATTTAGCAGCTAGGATAGCTGCTAAACTATCCCAGTGGAGCATTATCTTTCATCACAAGCCTATATGTTCTACAATTTTCACAGTGTAATCATCACGTAGTAAATACATATATATAAAGAAGTGGTTGGTGTGATGGAACAATGCACACATTGGCCAAGTGTCCAACTAACAGCGAGTCGGTCTAAATCATCAAAATCTGAAGTAATTATGGTTATTTTACTGTCGTACATTTGTTGTTTACTGACTCAAATGACCATACCATTTCCTTAATTGTTTACATCACATTTTTTTTTACAGAATCTCAGAAGTTGCCCCGTCGCCCACCACTGGAGCTTGTAATTGCTCACTCCCGAGAACTACTCAAGCTGATGTCCAAGGCAGGCCTGGGATCGTGCGCCTTTGCCAACATTGACTCACTTTTGCAGTGATTGTGACACTCTCTCTGCGGTGAAATATCAGTTGATGCTACTTTTTTTTACAAGCCAATCTGCCGACTACCTGTGCAGAGAGCCACCCTCCTCATCTTCAAGAAAATAGCAATTACGAAGCTCCAAACATCTGCAAGAAAGTTCTTGAGCCATGGCTCAGAAAGAGGACATTTCAAGGAGTTAATTAATATTTCAGGCGTTTCATGTTCTGCATGAACGGAATCACCCAATTGCTTAGAATTTTGAGAAATTTATTTGCTCAAGCCACCATATGTCTTTAGCTTTGCTCTAATGGAGGAGTGATGTCTTGATATCTTGTCACTTTCTGTTTGACAGCAGTACGTGGCTTGTTTCAAAGTGGTTATGGCTTGGTATAGTGGCAGTGGTGGTTCGTGAGCTTCGTTGCATTGGTATTTTTATGCTTAGTGGGGAGGCATTGTTATTCATGGCGTGAAAAAAATGGACCATGAAAGACTGCTGCTCATTTGATTGTCCAAGAATAGAAATAAAGTCAAATGTTTTCAAAATTCCAGGTAATTGTGCAACAGCCATTATTGTGTACACATTACATACAGGTGACTGCACTAATGTTGGTCTTCGCGGTATGAGATGAGTACTACTGTAGTTAATCTTGGTGTGGTTGAACTAAAGTTATGCTCGGTGAGGTCTGCAGTGTGCCAAATGCTGGTACCAGACCAGTTGACTTAACAGCAAGGTGCAAGCAGCTGTTTGCTTTTTTAAGTGTGATGCGAAATGCCATTATATAAAACTAAGCTTAGAAAGGTCAAACAAAGCTAGTTTGTCCAGTGGTACTCGCCTGACTCACTTTGCGACTTTTAGTACTTGCCTTATTTGTAATCTTTGTCATTATGAAGTGCTGAAATGTTAGCTGGTTGTTCTGGCATCACAATAGGCCTGTGTTAATTGCTATTTGGTGGGCATAGTACATCAAATTGCAAGTTTGCCAAGTGAATGTTTGTAGGTGAGCTCTTATACAATCATGTGATCACATCATTGATCAAGAATTGTTCAGAAAGACCTCTTGGTATTTTGTATTTACATGCAAAAGATATGTGAATGTCATTCTTCTTTTATTGCATAGTGGCATATATATATATATATAAGGTATATTTCTTTCTGCACATGTCCGAATCCAATTCCAAAGAGCTGCCAGACTAGTTACTGCAGTGCACGAAATTGTGACTGAGACAATTTTGCAGCTAGGAGATACTATGCCCACCAAACTAGTTCACTGCACACAGTGGTGAAAATAGTACATCAGATTGCAAGTTTTCAAGTGAATGTTTGTAGGTGAGCTCGTGTAGAATCATGTGATCACGTCATTCATCAAGAATTGTGCAGAAAGACCTCTTGGTATTTTCTATGCAAAAGATATCATTCTTCTTTTTTTGTATAGTGGCATATGTACAAGGTATATTTTATTCTGCACATGTCCGAATCCAATTCCAAAGAGCTGCCAGACTAGTTATTGCATTGAACGAAGTCGTGACTGAGACAATTTTGCAGCTAGGAGATACCATGCCCACCAAACTAGTGCACTGCACACAGTGGTGAATACAACTGCAGTTCTGCAGCCAGCAAATATACCTTTAAAAATGCCAGTTTTGTTGCTTAGTAGTGTTGCCTGTGTTATGTTGTTTTTCAGGCCTTAGAGGGACTTGTATATTTATCCCAGCAACCTTGGAGAGTTTGCTCTCATATGTCTCTGTTTGTTTTCTTGTAAAATACATGTTTTTGAAAGATAATCTGTTTATTGACTAATGTTTGTACTTGCTGTGCATATCCATAATTAGTAGACTTTTGCTGTCACGTTTAAACTTTGCCAGAAAAGATTGGACTTTGCCAGCTGGAAGGAAGAGCATAAAGCCTTCCCGTAGGTCTCACACTTGATATGGCCGTGTCGAAAAAAGCTCTAAATGCGTTGTGTTTGATGGATGGGTGGGCACTGCAAGTTGCAGTTAAATAACTGAACAATGTGCAGTGGAAGGAATTGGTGCGGTTTCCTTGTATATTTGTCACAGGGTACGTACAGGTCCTTGAAAACCTTAAAAACCATTGAGTTCGAAAAATGCATTTTCACGGTCCTTGAAAGTCCTGGAATTTTTTTACTTTCCTTGAAAATCCTTGAATTTTCTGAGCACTCCCAAGCGTCATTGCGGTTTCCTTTATGTGGTAGATCGGCATACCTGTCAAGTCTTCCATCTTTTCTGGGAAACTCCTGTATTTGGACCAATTCTTACGTTTGTACGGTTGTCCGGATAATCAACTGGAAATTGAAATTTTTGTGCGTGATACTGCATTGACAAAATTGCAGTCCAGTCTAATCCAGGCTCTTGCGAACCAATCGCATTTTATTGTGCAATCATCTAAAGGTACAGTAGAATCTGAATGATGCAAAACTGGCAGATATACAAATTCATGAAATTCCCCAGCCAAATTCCACTGTCCATTGGGCCATTGGGCCCAATGTTCATTGGGCTGAAATTGGATGTTGCGGAGCTCTTCTCATCTCGTCGGGTCATGTGAACACCAGTGACGAAACAGTGGAACAAAAGCTAAGAGCAGCGTGCTCAAAGGTTCGGAAGGACGCGCACGGTTAGTGCACGCACTGTCAGAACTGCGCTTATCGTTTGCCACAACCCCTGTGGATGAAACCGCAGTCGCTCTTGACACAATTATGTGTGATGATGTCGTAAGTGATAAAACTCCGAAAGTGCACGCGCGGTGAACACTCAACAGTTAATGCGACATTGCATTCCACAAATGCTGTGTACAATATCGTGGCATATGAGATCATAGCAAAAAATTACACGGTTTTGAAGGCACGTGCACAGCCAGTGTACGCGAATTGAAAACGGAACTACCGGTTTCCACAACCGCCGCGTGTGAAATCGCGGTTGCAGCGACGCGAAGATGTGCAAGTAACGCAGCGGTAGGAAGGTAAAGCCACAAAGAGTGCTAAGAATGTTCTGCTCCAATAAATCTAGCAACGTTGTTTCTGTCGATCTGGGTACTTTGGTTATACCTTGGCATTAAGTTTTCAGTTGACCCTGAGCGAAACTTCGACCCACGCTTTCCTAGCAGCCCGCGGCGCCATACTGTCCATTCACGTGTGTCCCAGGAAGGCATATGCAAATTCTTTCGACTGAGATAGATTTGGCTGGTTGTTTTGGGGGGATGACGTGGAATTTTGAGAGATGCAAGTATTTTCGCCTCCCTTTGAGACTCATCTTTTTCTGTAGTTGGGAAACCCTACCCTCGGGTGTTCAGCCACTCCGGGCAGGCATGAAATCGCGCAACGGCGATGTTTACTGACCTCTTCTCCCCTCCCCCCCCCTTGTTTTTTTTTTCGATGTTTTTTTTTGCAATAAAGAAAGGGGGAAGAAAAATTGACCCGAATCTACATGTTACACTATAAATGTTGTCGAAAGACGATAGTCTTGCGTCTGGAGAGAGTGAACAAAATGTTTATTTGATGTTCTGCTCAAGAAAATCGGTGAATGATATTCTGCAGGCGCTGCGTTAGAGTGCCTCGAGCGTGTGGTGGAGGCGAACGAGCACATTTAGGCACATTATACACAAGTGCACTCTGGCAGTCATCTTCGAAAATGAAGGCGTGCAGCCTGCGGAGAAAGATGTGAGCCAGACTCGGAGGTGATAAGTGTAGAACGCAAAGCGGCTGGCAGGTACCACCCCCGTGATATCGTAGCAAAGCTATAGAAACACTTTTTTGAGCATCGCGTCGCACTGTCAGCGCAGCGCAATTAAACGCTACATTCCTTAGAGTTACTTGTGTGTGCCTCTTCTAGTATAAAGGCAGACATAGAAAACATCGAAGCGTTGTTGTGGCACCTCAGATATGCGCAATAATTGCTTTTTAATTGACAATCGCACAACTATGGAACGCTAAACCTTGAGCAATATTGCCACAGGAAATTACCATTGCTCTGCACAACACGGACGTTGGGAACCAGAAAAACGCTAACGGCACGGCTACGAGCGACGAAGCCAGCCGCAATGCACGAGCCGGCCCTGCATGCGCCTGGTACTCCGCCGAACAGCCAACGCGCGTGGAGAAGAAGAGAACGAGGGTGCTCGAGGCAGAGGCTTACGAGGACTACCGCCCTTGGATCTTCTTGATTGCTGTGCGTCGTTCATTGGGCACAAGTTCGCCCTTAATAAACCGTGTAAATAGAACATCGTTGTTGTGAGGCTGCTACATTCGTTACATTTTCTGGTGGAGGTGCTGGGTAGATGATTCCAACCCCCACGAGAGAGCGAAGTCCAAGCCCTGACCATCCGCAAGCCGTGGAGCTTAAGCCGGTGCACCAACGGATCAGTCGCCGTATTCGAGGGGATTCACCAGAATTTGGACCACTTCCCTCTGTGCCAAGGGCATCAGCGACGGAAACAGAGAAACGCCACCACCATGACTAGCCAAGTTGCACCATGACAGCTCATTGTCAGCCAGCCCGTCATACCGAAGGTGTTCCATGGTGACCCGTTCGAGGACGCCGAAGACTGGCTGGATCATTTCGAGAGGGTGGCAAACATAAACCAATGGAACGAAGCAGGCAAGTTGCGCAACGTAGTAGTAGTAGTAATAGACTTTTATTCAGCCAAATTTACAGGCCGAGCATTTCGACCGCATACGTCTCTTCGAAAGACGCAGCGCGAGTGTGGTACGAAAACCACGACACGTCCTGGGAAGAGTTCCAGCGGCAGCTACTGTGTACGTTTGGCAACAATGATCGCCGGGAAAGGGCAGAAGCAGCTCTTCATGCACGGAATCAACTCACAAACGAGACTGTCGCTATGTACATAGAATACATGTCCCGCCTGTTCAAGCGAGCTGATCCCAACATGACTGAAGACAAGAAGGTGCTTCATCTCATGCATAGGGTAAAACAAGAGCTGTTCGCGGGACTCGTTCGCAATCCGCCCCACACTGTTGCTGAGTTTCGGTCGAAAGCAACAACAATAGAAACGAAGCTGCAGCAGAGAGCCTGGCAATACAATCGTGACATAGCCTGTACATCAGCAGGGGTCTTGGCAAACGTTGTTGATAATCTTGACACTCTGCGGGAGCTCGTCCGGTCAGTTGTCAGGGAGGAACTACGCAAGCTGCAGCCACCCGCTTCACCGGAACTGTCTATTACGGATGTTGTCCGAGAAGAAATTCGGCAGGCCATACGGGAGCCGCAAAGGGATGCACCACCGACACGACGCGCGGTAACTTATTCTGAGGTGCTCAGGCGGCCTGCTGTCCACTGTGCGCCTATCGAGACACCTGGTACTTACGCACCGACAACACGTAGCCCGCGCCATATCGTAGAGGCAACTCGCAGCGCACCTCTTCCGACAGAGACAAGACCTGGGAAAAGCGATGTATGGCGAGATGCGGAACGTAGGCCCCTGTGCTTCCAATGTGGAGAGGCTGGCCATCTTTGCCGGTTTTGCCGATATCGTCAAGCTGGTCTTCGAGGATTTGCGGTCAACGCACCGTGTCCGCGAAACGGCGAAAGGCCACCCGACATCGAGGAATACCTGTGCTCACGTCAGAGCTTCGACCTGCATCGTCGTCACCAACTGCGGTCACCATCCCCTCTACGTCAGCGCTCGCCAAGCCCACGTTCCTTTCCAAACGCACCTAGGCATCGTTCGCCTAGTCCAAACCTGGGAAACTGAAGTGGGCGACCTGTGGAGGCAATGCCGCTGGTGATTCGAAATACAAAGATCCTCCACTGCGACACCAGCGCGACGACGACGACGACTGTCTCCAGGTAAAGAAGTGCAGTAATGAGACAATAACTTCCGACTTGCCGTTGGTAATTGACGGGCTAGAGCTATGAATGTCTATGAATGAATATCTATGAATTCTTGCTTTCGAAACCTGTACGAACCCTGTGTCAAGGCTGGCTTTTCTGTGTGCGTTTTCACAGGCGACCACTTTTCACTGACTTTACAAACAAGACAAATGTTAAATTGTCTGGTTATATTAAAATAACTTAAAAATGCTAATTTCATGAACTCAGTAAGATTAGGCCAGGGGTATATGTAGAGCAGTTTTCCAAAAATTTATGAGACAAAATATGCTGGTCCCGATATATCTGCAAAAATAGCTTCTCAATTGCCGCTTTTCATCAAGTGTTACTTTTGTCCTACTAGCAATGTTGACAGAGAAGTGTAATAACTCGATTTGCTGTTCATGTTCCTGGAGGTTTTTTGTTTGCCTTGAAGGACATGGTTGTAACCTAAGAGGAATAATTGTTTTTGGTTGTGCTTTGTTTTTAAGTTTAAATGTTGGCATGCCCCAGTGCTTCAAAATGTCTGTATTCACAAACTTAACAAGAAGTGTGGCCCGTACTTTGCAGTTTTATTTTGTCTTTTTACTACCACCAGCGCTTTGTTTTATGGTTAAGATGATACACGAAGAAATCCTGTTACATGCTTAAAATGTCATGTCATTTTCTGTAGCTCATGCGGACTCTGTTGCTTTACTTCTTCACTAGTCACCATTAGCATTCACTCTGTTTGCTCATTGCTTTTTCAGCTAAGCAAACCTGAATTCTACTGCAGCAGTAGTGTTTTTAACTAACTGTATAAAAAAAAACATTTTATGCCCTTTGTCTTACCTAAGATGTACATTTCTTTTGAACATCGACTGCATGCAATGTTTTTATGATTGCACACTCAAACCTCTATATAGCGAATCCTTATATAAAAATGTCAGTTATGACAGTAAATTTAGAAAAGTCTTGCAATGTGTTAAAAATACACCTTTGTAATAAACTTTTGGTTATGACAAAGTTATTTTCATGTAAAATTCAATTTTGTTATAATGAGGTTTGAGTGTAACAGGCAGCCAGGCATGTGAGCACTTCAGCATAGCAAAACACTTAAAATTTACAAATGTACCATGAGCCTTAATTATTGACCAAAAAAGAAGAAATTCACTCATGCTAAGCTGGCTTTATAGTCACATAGAGTGTCGCACTCTGCAAATTTTTAGTATTGTTGCCTTGTGCACCAACTACAGCTCAACACATGGTGATCTGCCATTGCTACATGCAGCCATTCTAAAAGTCTTTTTCCGAAAGAAATAGGAAATAAATAGTGAAAATGGTTCAGACCTGGCATTAGAGTTGTAGTCGAATATGTCCTTTGAAAGATGCCAGAGCTTGACTATATGCAGTGATTTATGTTGCTATTTCTAATGTATACATTTTGGGCAGAGGTCTCTGATTTTTAAAAATGTTAAGTTCAGTTTTGACTACAAGCTAGATCTTCAGAAATGTGTCATGAAATGTGTTATTGTCACTCATAAAATCTTTTGCTCTTCAAAATATACTGAAAATACACAGGGGAAGCAGATTTCAAGAGGGAGACTGTGCTTCTATAAGCTAGTCAAAAGTCAAGGGGAGAGAACCTCTTTTCTTAGAGCGACTCATGCCTCCTGGCTGGTTAACAGGATCGATTAATATTGTCCACCTCTTCTAGTACTGAACTAAGGTGAAAAATTATTTCAGCAGAAGACTTTCTACACATTGTCTTATTATTTGATGTTAGCTGTGTATAATTAAAATAACAGTGAGGCACGGGGAGAGGCCCTTAACTCTGTTACCAAAGAACTGATTAACAAGATTAAAGAACAAATTCACGTCTCTTGAGAAAGGAAACTGAGGGGCTCACATGGAAACCAAATGACAGCACAAGCTTTTAAGAAAAAAGAAATCTTTGAAAATGTAGTTGATACATGTCAGCTGTTTCTGTGACAAAGTTATTTTTTTTATGTGATTAAACAGCAAATCGTTCTTCTTAACGGAAATGCATTAATAGGCACGTGGGACCATAAAGGAAGCAGGCAAGTGGGTGGAAATCAGTACAAGAATTTTTCATATGCCTCTCTTTTTGATCTAGAGAATGAGAGAGGCAGCATGAAATTAATACAGTCATATGTGTGCACTTACTGCTGTTACAGTAAACATGTGCATGTTTGAAACAACTAACCTTCAACAAAAAGCAGTCAAAACTGCATTTCCTTCATAAAATCTTGCATCTAAAGGCCCCGTCCATGACGAATAATGGCGCTAAGAACTGCAATACGATGACATTATTGGCCAGAAAACTCTCCCTTATTCCTGCTGTACTTTACTTGCTATCACTTCACTTCCATAAATTTGTTTCTGCACATGATCGCACATATAAAACGGTGCTAAAAATATGTGGCACTCTATGGACTTGAATTTAGGCACTACTGTAATTTTCCTTCCCATGGTAGATAAAGATCAATATGCAAGAGGCTTAATACTTAGCTATTTCTCCCCGATCGCCATCTGTATTTTTTGAAGCCTCGAATTTTTACAGGTACTGTAGTAAACCAGTAGATGTATGTCTTGTTAGTCTGGAATAAAACTGCAGGTATTGCAACTAGGCAGTACAGTCTAACAACTTGGTCACAATCTATTATGCATGACTAGTAAAGTGACAAAACTTTGAGATCAAGGCATAATTTGCTGCTTGTGAATGATAGAAACTCACAAAAAAGTTTTCTTCTGCATATCCTTTGTTTTGATATTATTATGCTGTGCTTACAGTTACTAGATTTAAGGCAATGCATGACTTGCATCTATATTTGGCCCACGTTGTCACACGGCCTTACAAAACTATCTTTTATTTGCACCGATGTTCAAATCTTGTCTGCAGACTGTGTGCACTAGCAATGGTGGGAGCAAAGAAAACTGTATTGGGCAGGAGCTGTTTTAGTAACTTGGCATTTTTTTTGTTTCTGGAATGGATGCTGAACAGATTATTGTGCATTAGTTGAGCAGAGTCGGTCATGACGTGTTGCATGTGGCTAGTGTCACAGGGAAGTAATAAAAGCTTGTGCAGGACTGCTTTCCTGCACTTGACTTCTTAACTTTGCCTATTATTTCAACATTTTTTGTAATCTTCCTTTCTATGACAAGTGACAGGAACAATAATTTGATGACTGTCGTTTCAATAAGCAATATATTCTATGGCTGCCATTTTTTTATATATACATTATGCAGGTACATTGAAGAATCATTTCATGGCATATATATCCTAGGGAAGCACAGCTTTTATAGCTAGAATTGTTTTAAATATGTTTAAGGGTATTGGTAAATTTATAGTGTAAAATGGCAATATGTGCGTGTGTGTATGCCACACAGATATGTACACACCAATGTCTGTGGGTGCTCTAGTTCACATCTGCTGGATTGTTCTGTTTCAAGTACTCCAAAATAGCTCTTGCATAGCGAGGAAAAAAGTACTGATGCTAGAGGAAAGCCCCCCCCCCCCCCCCCGTAAGTGTCACATGCAAGAAGGTGTGGCTTCCCCCCCTCCCTTACTTCTTGAGACTAATAACCCGTACTTTATATTCACTTCACCCTCTTCCAGTTTTCATGGTTCTCAACTTTACTGTGCATTGACGTGTGCATTTATTTTTCGTCTTCTAGCATCTTCTGTCCTTGTGTAGCTTTTCTGGTCTAAGTGTTGGTCAGTACGCATTCTCCAGTATATCTTTCTTGTATCATTGCTTCTATATTATGTTGGAATTTAAACTTTAGTGTCGTAGCTGGCTTTTATAGACCAAGAAATCTGGTTTGATTTCTCCCTGTGAGCTTATACTCTTGGGAAAGCATAAAAATTTTCACTATGAGGGTTATTGTCAAAATGGTTAACAATAAGTGCTAGCTGGCAAGCATGCAGGAGCAATAATAGTATGTCTATATTTTTGTTGCTGCATTGTTTTCAGAGAAAATCGTTCAAAGAGCTGTGCAGCGGCTTTACGACATGTCACTCTTTGTAGGAATAGACTTAAACACAACTACTTGTATTGCCACTTGTCTAGACTGTGCAAAATGCACTTGGAAAGCCCAGTATGGCTGTTCTGATACACACATAAACATCTTAATTGTTTTTTTTCCTATATGATAAAATTATATTGATGTCTCTGAACATACAGTACTTATCCACTGACTGGGCAATAGTGGTGTAAAATCTTAATTTCATATGCAAAAAGGTATCCGTACGTAACACTTCTTACAAACTGAATTGGGTACATGTAAAGTGACCATACTTGCATACAACTCAACAAAAAAAGCAGCTTTTCATGGTCATAGGACCCTTTCCAGCTAACGGCTTCACTGTGACCACTCGGCAGACTGCTTTTTGTGACACGTTCCCGAGAGCAATCGGAAAGCAGCTTGACAAAGCATATTGCAGAGCTTGTCACAAATGAAAAATTGAATTGCTGCACAAACTTGAAGGAAAACAAGGGAGACAGGAAAGAGCACAGACTACCAACTGTTTATTGTCGTTTCTTGAAGCCAATATATACGCATGCTACGCTGCGCTTCCACGATGCGCACAAAACCAAAGATACCGCAAACAAAGCCGATCCAAAACATGAAATCAAAATTGGCTGCCACCACAATGACAAAAGTGATAAAATGGCAAAATACAAAAGTGATACCCACCACAATCTAAACTGCACATTCCCAAGGTGTGCGCTCATCTTTTTTTTTAAATATGTTGTAGGCCCGTGTACTCAGATTTGGGTGCACGTTAAAGAACCCCAGGTGGTCAAAATTTCCGGAGCCCTCCACTACGGCATCTCTCATAATCATATGGTGGTTTTCGGACGTTAAACCCCACATATCAATCTTTTTAAAATTTATCTTTTATTATTTATTGCACCAAGCATCAACAAAGGCGTGAAAAAATGAAAACGTACTCTAGAGACTTTTGTTTAAAAAACACTAAAAATAGCGCTCAATACCGAATAAAACATTAAAATAACAATTTTATATTCACTCCAAACAGCCCCAATTGAGCAACCCGAAGAAGCAGTACGCCGAGAGAGTCAAAAACTATAATAACATAAAACTTTACAAAACATTACGTAGCATGACATGGGAAATAAAACAAGAACACTAAAGAACAAAACAAAAGAAGAGAAATGGAAGAGAACACAATGCAAGGGGTTAGCCACAACATTACACATCACCATGTATGAAGACCATTTCCCTGTCCGAAAGTGAAATTGAAGGCATGCTTATGCGCTTGTCATTATATTGCCTGATAAAGTACGCTTCGATAATCTCCCTTTCGGTCTTTTCACGTGCCTTAGCCATGACTGACGCATTCTCAAACTGGAGGGTGCAACCACATTTCCTACAATGGAAATCTAAATGACCACCATTTTTTCCTTTTACGGCCAGACTGTGCTCACGCAAGCGTTTGTTGAGGCAACGCCCCGTCTGCCCTATGTTCACCCTCCCACACGACGACGGGATCAGATATACAACAGCAAATACACACCTAATGAACACGTTCGCATGCACAAGAAAAGCATGTGAGCATCTTCTTTTTTCATTCACTCGCTGAGAAAATCCAACACTATGTTGCACTGCGCTTTTTTGTCGACGTCCGCAGTGCCCTAGCTGAACCTTCTCCTCACAGTGGTTGGACACTGAACATGGACTTTCACACGGTGAATGAAAGACCTCTTCGCCGATTCTCTCCATACTACCCTTCTCACCAATTACATATTCAGCTGAGAACAGGCCTTCGCAGGGAGAACCGTAGAGGAAGCTGTTGGTTTCTTCAGTGTCACCGTGGCCGCAGTCAGTGAACGGTAGCGTAATCGTAGCGCCGTCAGGCACTTGTAAGCTAGTGATGTCTCCCACAGTCTCAATGCCAGCGTCGTCCTCACACTCTAGTCCTTCGGCGTCTTCGGTGTCGCGTGCCAGTGACAGTCCCGGCGCCTGTGTGACGCCGTCGTCAGCGCTGTCACTGGTCGTGGTGAAGATTTCAAAAGCAACTGCCTCCCCAATGACGCCGGCTGCTGCGTCGTTCTCTGGGTACTCGGATGCCACATCAACCTTATCGGCTGCGCCAAGGACTACGCAATCGGTAGGCGTGCTCACGGTCACAGCATCGATAGTGCCATCGAATGCATCTTGTAAGTGTTCCAACAAGGAGTGCATTTCATTGGGACTCCAGCATTGTCAATTGTGTCGACGGCTGACAAAGAGTGATATCGACAGCTGACAAAGAGGCTGACAGAGAGGAATACCTACTCCGCAAATAACCTTTTTTTTTAAAAAAAAAAGTTCTCGATTTAATTCCTAATAAAAACACAATATTCGTCGGATATCCGAAACAACTCCAAACATCCGTGGACATGAACGGACCTGTAAAGGATAGCAAAAGGACACCCATTAATATTTGAGTTAAATATGTCCCACAAGAGATATTCTAAACATATCTTGTCTCAGAGATCCGTCAAAAATTTAGTTCGATGCACATTTTGTGTCCTCAACCTGCTTCTGACTGCGGCTTGGCGCCCATCGCACACAAAATAAAACTAGCTACATTTTGCTTCTCTCATACATGATCATCGAGTGAAGTAAAAAAAGAGGAAAATTTAAGTATCGTAAAATTAAATAAACAATAATGACGAAGTATACTTTCAGCATACATATTACGTCTTTAAAACGGGAAAGCTGTGCGCGTTAGTGAATCACAAAAATTCCGATCATCTTTGTTTGTTTAAACACCGCGTCATTTCGCAAGTCTTTCAAAACTTGAAACAATTTATGTAAAAAATATAAGTGTTACCTAATTTCAATAATGAACTTATGAGATTTTTGTTGTTAAATACTACATATAGGTTTTGCATTTACTAAATTTTAGCAGAACGATCTGCCGTAGTTGTGTTGTTTCGCCTTTAATTTAAGCAGCTGTGTGCACGCGAGCAATGGCACCGCGCAAGTGATGCGCGTATTCCCACCCATTGTATGGCATGAGCTCCGTGATTCAGCTTCTGTACAGCGATACTGTGGACGTCAAGAACTCAAAGGTCTCTGAGCGGATACAGAGGTAAGTTCATCATCTTCGAACTTGCGATACAGTGCATTACGAGGCAAGGTTTTGTTTGGCGTTGCATATCTCAGTTGCCATACTTCGGGGTGATTGTTGCCAGACTGCTGCCAAATTTGGCAGAGAAATTTGCCCCTCTAGTTGGGACTTCCCCGTGAGGGCTTCATGTCGTCCGTGGTGCATGTCACCTGCCGTGCATTTCGCGAGTGCATGCGTGTGCAATGAACTTGTTCGCGTGTGCGACGTTGGCCGTTCTAATAAACGTAATGAACCGCTTGTTGTAGAGTTCGGGGCGCGTTCTCTTGCGGTGTGCGCAGCTGTGCAAATAAGAGACCGTGTCTCAGTATTAGGGACGACGCGTATGAATGCTTAAGGGGAAGCGAATTGTGAGCCTCGCATATATGTATACGTGGCACTCGTGTCGCCGAAGCACGGAATATCTTCATTGCGGTGCGTACCTAGTCGAATGTGCACATCGACGCATCTTCTGGGGAAATCGAATAGAGTCGCAGCAGGCGGTGCGCTTCCCTTTTCTGATCATGTCCAACGATCATATCTCAGAAGTAGGCTCTCTGAACAGCTGATCGTGCCGCGTCGACCACGCGCCACGACGGCGACGCTACGCTTCCCTTAGCTGTGTCAGCACAAGGCATATCGTTCGGACGCTGTATTCAGTTTCCCCAGAAAACCCATTGTTGTGCGCAGTCGACTACGTACGCACAGCTACGGAGATATTCCGTGCTTCGGTGACGCGGCTCACAAATTCACTTCCCCGCGCTCATACGCGTCGTCCCTAATACTGATCGAGACACGATCTCTTAATTGCACAGCTGCGCACACAGCAAGAGAAGGCGCCCAGAGTTCTGCAACGCGTTCCGTTAAAACGGTCAACGTCACTCCCGCACTCGTAAAATGCATCGCGGACGACACAAAGCTCTCACGGAGAAGTCACAACTACAAGGGCAAAATTTTCAGCCAAAGTTGGCGACACTGACCTCCCATGTCTGGCAACAGTTTATGTGGTGCAGAAGATTGGGGCGCAAAAAACATATCGTGAAGCAGGAAGAGCAGGAGAGAAGACAGAACAGCGCCATCTACCAACTGTTTAATGACCGTCTGAAAACGCACAGGAAAGAAGACAAAACCGCGCATGCGTGCACAGCCAACAAACATCGCACAGCCTCATGATCAAGGCACTAAGTTATCCAAAAAATGGATTTCTGTTGCGCACAACACAATAGACACAGACAAAACGGCACGCATGCGCGGTTTCGTCTTCGTTCTTATGCAAAGTAGGCACAGGATTCACGTGTTCATCGTGGACATTAAAACGCAATCTGTAATGGAGTTTGTGGTGTTGTTGGTGCCTTCGGTAAATAAGGATTAGTTTAATTTGGATAATTTTGCTGGTATCGTGACCGTCAAATTAGCAAGCTTTTACTTTAATGCTTTTCGTGATTGGCACTGAAAAAGGTGCGCAGATGAGTTCGAAAAAAATTGATATCACTTTTTGCCAGTTTAGGGAAGTTGGGGGAGAGGACTGTTTCTGTCAAATAGTGGATAAATTTTCACAAGTCTCAAACTGCTGAGACTTTCAGGGCACAATCCTATCATGACAAACAGGCGTGCGAATCTAAATCATTCAAAATTTTCAGCTCTGAAATGCATTTGTGTAATTTTTTGGCTGAATCAATTTATGTACTAGCATGTCCCCTAGCTCTCTCTGCAAGTGTTGTGTTTTGTTGCTTTTACAAAAAAAAAAAACACGTTGGAAAAATTTTGGTGAGGTTAGCTTGCCAGACACGGTCAAGAGAATGAAAAAAGATGTGTGTTCGGATAAGGTGGCTACAAATTACATTCGGCTAGGAGCCGCCTATATATATATATATATATATATATATATATATATATATATATATATATATATATATATATATATATATGTGTGTGTGTGTGTGTGTGTGTGTGTGTGTGTGTGTGTGTGCGATTTGTTCACTATTAGAACAAAAAAGTCCTCTGTCCCCCATTATTTTGTTTGTGCACATACATACATACATACATACATACATACATACATACATACATACATACATACATACATACATACATACATACATACATACATACATACATACATACATACATACATACATACATACATACTATGAGGTAGATGGTGCGCAGAACAACATTATTTTCCTATGTTTTATCGGAGGTCAAGCCTTTCATGAGGGAGACTACTTTTTTGTCAGGGAAAGGTTTTCTTTCTTGATGAAGGCCAGTCTCTGGCTGAAAAGTTGGAAAAGAAAGTTCTTTGCCTCATAGTATTTTTTCTACAGGATCTGATATATATATGGGAAGAGAGACACAATTTGGCGGTTGCCTAATTTTATTTCTAACGGTTTTGACCAGTGGACCGGTCCTCGTAAGGGTTTCCGAACAAGTCAAGGCAAGGCAACCACTAAGTTGTGTCTTTTCTCTTCCCAAGTACGTTTGGCACATTAGAGAAACTTCTTAATATATATATTATGTGACCACGTCCGGTACGGCAGCAACCAGGTTATCTTTTTTAATCCAGACGCACGAGCCAGAGAGCCAGCCCGCGTGACATACGATGATGATCACTACAATGGTTTGGTCATACAGATGAAGATGAAGTACATAGTCAGCGCTCACACTATTTTCCTTCCTTCGCGAAAGAGGGCAGCAAGTTAGAAAGGGTTGGGACGCCGAATGTATCGTTTCAGTCGAGAGACGTGGGCGATCCCGGTGTTGCGGCGACGGTGATCAGGAGCCGCGTTGACAGGAGCAACGCGATAGTTGACTTCATATTTTTGTTCCAGGACGGTGTATGGACTGAGATATCGGTGAAGGAATTTTTCGCAGAGCCCAGATACACGAACAGGTGTCCACAGAAGGACTTCGTCGCCTGGGCGGAACACATCAACTTGACGCTTTGCATCAATGTCGATTTTTCTCTTGCCCTGAATGGTAGCAGTGTTGGCGCGGGCGATTTCACGGTAGCGGGCGACGCGAGCGGCGAACTCTTCCGGGAGAGACGAAGATGGATTGGAAGATGTGGACAAAAAGGTGGTGTCCAGAACAAAAGTCGGTACACGGCCATACACGAGAAAACAAGGGCTGAAATTCGTCGTACACTGTATGGCAGTGTTATATGCGAATGTGACGAAAGGAAGTATTGTGTCCCAGTTTTTGTGATCCGGTTGCACGTACATAGAGATCATGTCGGACAAAGTTAGGTGAAAACGCTCAGTCAGACCATTAGCTTCTGGGTGATACGCTGATGTGGTCTTGTGGATGGTGTTAGAGGCCTGTAAGACTTCAGCAAGGACATGTGAAAGAAATGTCTTGCCACGGTCACTAAGGAGCACACGCGGTGCGCCATGTCGTAAAATAATGGCGCGAAGGAAAAAATTGGCAACTTCAGAGGTAGCACCAGATGAAAGAGCTGCCGTCTCCGCGTAGCGAGTAAGGTGGTCTACGGCAGTAACAATCCAACGGTAACCGGCTGGCGTAAGCGGAAGAGGTCCGTATAAGTCTATGCCCACAAATTCAAAGGGAGTGGACGGGCACGGCAGTGGTTGCAATGGCCCCGCGGGAAGAGACGTGGTACGTTTTCGGTGCTGGCATGACGCGCAGGAAGCGACGTACTTGGCGAAAGAAGTGGAGAGGCCAGGCCAAAAGCAGCGAGTCTTGAGGCGGTCGTCGGTCTTGTGAAACCCTAAGTGGCCAGCTGTCGCAACGTCATGAAACGCTTGTAGAACTTCAAGACGAAGTGAGCGAGGAATGACGGGAACCCATTGGTTACCGAGAGGATGGTAAATTTGCCGACATAATGTTCCCTCTTGAAGCTTGAAACGGGCAAGTTGTCGTCTTAGGTGGCTGTTTGGAGCACGCGATAAGCCAGTGAGCCGATCGATGATTGTGCGGCAGCAGCTATCGGCATGTTGGAGCGAGGCGAGATCTGTGGACGAATAAAGGTCCGCCGAGGCAACTAACTGTTTCGAAGCAACAGCCGTCTGTTTGGTCACTTTGGCGGGCGGTGACGAATAGATGGAAGGTGACACTTCGGCGTTTTGCGAGAGCGGGCAACGGGACAAAGCGTCGGTATCTTGGTGCTCTCTGCCCGACCTATATATGACGCTGTAGTCATACTCTTGCAATCGTAGTACCCAACGGCCAAGGCGTCCTGACAAGTTTTTGAGAGACGATAACCAACACAGAGCATGATGGTCAGTCACTATTGTGAAATGCCGGCCGTATAAGTAAGGACGAAACTTTTGTACGGACCACACGATGGCGAGACAATCTTGCTCAGTGATGCTGTAGTTTCGCTCAGCAGGTGACAGAGTACGGCTTGCGTAGGCCATGACTTGTTCTTCGGAAGCGTGGTTCCGCTGAAGAAGGACAGCACCGATGCCAAGTCCACTTGCGTCAGTGTGTAGCACAGTAGGTGCTGCAGGGTCGAAATGGCGAAGCACTGGCCGTGATGTGAGGCATCGCTTGAGGGTGTGAAAAGCGGCTTCGCAGTCATCCGACCAGACAAAGGGTGTGCTCGTGGTCAGAAGCTTGTGCAGAGGAGCCGCAATAGTAGCGAAATCACGTACAAAGCGGCGGAAATACGACGCTAAGCCAAGGAAGCTGCGGAGGTCTTTCTGTGTGGTTGGTGTAGGAAAGTGCAGCACCACGGCAACCTTGTCGGGATCGGGCTCAACGCCATGTTTATTGACGACGTGACCTAATACCTTGATGCTGTGGCTGGCAAACGGACACTTCTTAGTGTTGAGCTGGAGACCGGCCTTAGCTAAACACGTGAGGACTTCGTCTAGCCGTTCCAGGTGCTGTGAGAAGCTGGACGAAAATATGACAATGTCGTCCAGGTAGCAAAGGCAGGTCTTCCATTTTAATTCCCGCAGTACCGTGTCTATCATCCGTTCGAATGTGGCTGTGGCATTTCACAGGCCTAAAGGCATCACATTGAATTCAAAGAGCCCATCTGGCGTAGCAAACGCAGTCTTCTCTTTATCAGACTCGTGCATTGGAATTTGTCAATAACCGGAGCGCAAGTCGAGACTAGAAAAGTACTCGGCACCTTGTTAAGTATCAAGAGCGTCGTCAATGCGAGGCATTGGGTAGACGTCCTTGATACTTAACAAGGTGCCGAGTACTTTTCTAGCTCCAGGGGTGACGGGTAGAGCAGGAGGACGTGGGAACCAAAGCACGCTCCACCACTTATGAGACCACGTGTGGCGACGTCCTTACGAGTGATTTTGTTGAGTGATCTGTAATCAATGCAAAACCGTACCGAGCCATCCTTTTTTTTTTCACTAGTACGAGAGAAGAAGACCATGCGCTTGTCGAAGGCCTGATGACGTTGCGCGCGAGCATGTCGTTGACTTGTTCTTCTATAAGCTTGCGTTCAGAAGCCGACACACGGTAAGGGCGGTGGTGAATCACACGGGATCCGTCGGTGTCGATACGATGGGTGGTCACTGTTGTTTGACCCAGACCTTCGGAACAAACGTCAAAGCAAGTTTTGTGCTTCATTAATAACGCTAGCAAGGCATCAGTTTGCGTTGGGTTGAGATGTTCACACAAAGTGGCATTGAGAGCAGGAAATGCATCTTCCGCTGGCATACACTTTGAGAATGACGAAGCAGATGGACCAGTGACGACACAAAGCGGTGCTTCTTCGGTAGTGCTGGCAACAGTGGTCCCCCTCTGGCAAAAGAAGTGGTTCTGGCGTCGTGTTGCAGGCCGTGATGCTTGCATAACCACGGGAGAACCGCACTAAACAAGATGCGATGGTGATCTCTCGAAAAATGCAGCGCTGGCAAGGAACAACCACAGCGTCACCATCTAGAATGTCACGTGACTTGATCGTAAGGACACGTTCTTGTCCGGGAGGCAGGAGGAAATCCGCAGCTGTCACAAGGTTGGGCGACGGAAGGTCGGCAGCAGAAGAAAGCTCAGTGCCTGTAATCTGTAATGCGAATGAGGGGCCGACCACACGAAATTACAGCAGACGCCGCTGACAAGAAGTCCCAGCCTAAGATTATCTGATAAGCGCACGAAGACAGCACAGCCAAATGTATGTGATGACGGATTCCATCGATGAGAACACAAGCAATGCACAACCCGGTCGGGCGAATCGTACTGTCATTAGCGCCGCATAACATGGGACTGGCATAAGTAGTTTGCACTTTACGCAAGCGAAAACACAATTCACGATCAATTACCGAAATTGCGGCTCCAGTGTCTATAAGGGCGTCAACAAAAACACCTTCCACACAAACAGGTAGTAAATTAGCTAGACGAGACGGAGGAGTTGTAACGTTCCGACAACAAGCAGTTTCCCCTCCAAAAACTGCACCTTCTAGTTTTCCGAGTCCAGAGAGATCGGAGCGGAACGCAGGGGTGATGACGTACGCCGAAACGGTGACGGGGAACGGCGGCGAGATGAACGAGAAGGATGAGGCCCAGCATGAGACTGTGGAGGGGAGGGCGACTGACGGGAGGTGGATGGATACGGTGCGGGATCGTATTCATCGGGTCTCGGGGTAAAGTCTCTCTCGTAAGCTGAGTAACCACGTCGTTCATCCTGCTGACGGCGGCGGCAGAAACGGGATATATGACCCCTTATGCCGCAGTAGAAGTAGATGGAGCGCGGAGGACGCCATGTAGAATAGTGGCGTGGCCTTGGCACTTGCGTTGTCATCGCAGCCACATGGTCGCATCCGACGTCCGCAGACACGGTTGGAACTGGTGCAGGGGCCCGCGATGCAACTTCTGCGTACGAAGGCACTGGGAAGCGCACAGGAGACGGGGCATGTGCAGCGCTTGTCATTGATGCCAGTTCGTCCTTTATTATCTCTCGCAGGTTGGGAGGAGGTGTGTGGACAGACGCAATGGTTTGGTTGCCTGGAGTGAGGCCGTGAAGTTCTTCTCTGACAATTGTGCGGATAAGGGCCCGCAATTCATGCTCTTTGGCAAAGCGAACGTCGCAGGAGGCGTGTGGAAGGCGCATGGAATGAAGCGCGTCCAGACGTTGGCATGTAGTGATGACGTCCCGGACGGTAGTCGGATTCTGGATCACTAGAGCATTGAAGGCCACAGAGTTGATACCTTTCAGTAGATGTTGGATGCGATCGGCCTCCGTCATGACATTTTGTGCTCGGCGACAGAGAGCCAGAATATCTTCAATCTAGGACGTGTACGATTCGTCGTCCCCCTGAATGCGGGTTGCGAGCTTCTGTATCGCTACTACAGAGCATCCTGCAGACATGCCAAACACCTGACGGAGATGCCCCGTTAAGGCCGACCAATTGGAGAAGTCGCTCTCGTGGTTGTAATACCAAGTTTTAGCGACGCCATCGAGGTAAAAAGGAACGTAGCGCAGTTTGTGCTCCTCGTCCCAATAATTACAAACGCTGGTTCGATCATAACTGTCCAGCCATTCTTCGACGTATTCGTTGCGAAAGCCAGAAAATACCGGAGGGTCTCAATGAAAGGTACTCACGGTGTAGTGAAGCCTAAGTGGCTGAGAAGGAGCGGTTGCAGCAGCGGACGCGTTGGGTTCTGCCATCGCTGTTGCTTGAGGGCACAACCGTCGACCAGACCGGAGCTCCAGGGGTGACGGGTAGAGCAGGAGGACGTGGGAACCAAAGCACGCTCCACCACTTATGAGACCACGTGTGGTACGGCAGCAACCAGGTTATCGTTTTTAATCCAGACGCACGAGCCAGAGAGCCAGCCCGCGTGACATACGATGATGATCACTACAATGGTTTGGTCATACAGGTGAAGTACATAGTGAGCGCTCACAATATATATATATATATATATATATATATATATATATATATTGCGACGAAGTCCTTTACACGCCTTTATTGGGCCTGGAAGATGTGGCCAAAACAGTCACCTGCGAGGCAGAAAACCGACTCAAAAGTCATCCCCACTAACGATGAAGATGAAGGACACTAGATGATGATGAATTTGTACAGGTGATGAAGAAGTGTGCTTTAAATTCCCACAATATATATATATATATATATATATATATATATATTTTTTTTTTTTTTTTTTTTTATTCACATACCCTAAAGGCCCTTGCCGGGCATTACATAGGGGGGGGGGGGTTACAGTAAACGGGATGAGGGTTAGGTTACATTTGAACAAATAAACAGTTGGTAACACCACTAAAGCACAGCAAATAACAATGAAACACTATCGTACAAAAAATAATTCACTTTTTTTTTTTTTCATACAATATTAGGTGAGCTTTTTAACATTTCTACAAAGGCGTCGAAGTTTCTTACAGACACAACATCATGTGGTAAGTCATTCCAAAGACGGAGTGCGCACAACAGAGGCGAGTTATAGAAGATGTTTGTACGCGCATATGGAACTAAAACTTTGAAGGGGTGATCTAGGCGCGGAAAATAGTGATGGGCAGGCAATATGTAAGTGGTAGCAAATGACGAATGATTATGATAAAGTTTGTGAAAATGGGATAGCAGGGCCAGCACTCTTCTTTTCTCTAGTAATGGGAGGCTCAGTGATGCTTTGATATTAGTGATGCTCGAATGACGCAAGTAGTTTCTGGTTATGAATCGGGCAGCTTTATTTTGCATGGATTCAAGTTTGTTAATTAAGTAAATTTGATGTGGGTTCCAAATGAATGAAGCATATTCTATTTTAGACCGAACAAGGGAGGTGTATGCTGTAAGTTTTGTCTTCCAGTTAGCTTGATGTAAGTGGCGTCTAATGAATCCAAGTGTTTTAGATGCTTTAGATGTTATTGCGTCAATGTGGGCATTCCATGACAGGTCGGCGGAAAGATGGACGCCTAAGTACTTTATTGATGAAACGTGTTCTATTGGCATTGCATTAATGAGATAGGAATTTATCGGGGGCTGGGTAGTATTCGTAAAAGTTATAACTTTTGTTTTGGAAGCGTTAATTTTCATTTGCCATTGATCGCACCAAGTAGCGATGCTATCAAGGTCTTTTTGTAAAGCAGTGTGGTCGTTTGGGTTAGTAATCTTTCTATAAATCACACAGTCGTCGGCAAATAAGCGAGTAGTAGATGCCAGGTTTTTAGAAATGTCGTTAATGTAGATGAGAAACAGTATCGGTCCAAGTACAGAGCCTTGGGGTACCCCGGATTTAACTTGAATCAATGTAGATGAACAATCATTTACAGTCACGAATTGATAACGATTACACAAAAAGTTATTTATCCAAGTGGTAACGTTTCGGTTTATCTTAAGGCAGTCTAGCTTCATTAATAGACGACTGTGGGGAACTTTGTCAAATGCTTTGGCAAGGTCGATAAATACGGCATCAATTATTGTAGACGCATGAACGGCATAATGGAGGTCAGTAACTAATTCGAATAATTGTGTTTCGCATGAACGCCCGCGCTGGAAACCATGTTGGTTAGGAATAAAGTAATTTTGCTCGGTTAAGTACGTCATTACTGCAGATGATATGATGTGTTCTAATAATTTGCAGGGTATGCTGGTGAGTGAAATGGGCCTGTAATTAGATGGCATCGATGAATCACCGGATTTAAATATCGGCGTCACGCGAGCGATTTTCCATGTGTCAGGCACACATCCAGTGTCAATTGACTGCTGAAATAAAGCTACAAAAATACGGGATATGACTGGCTTAGTAATTTTAAGTAACTTCGGGCATATACCATCTGGTCCAGGGGATGAATTGTTTGCAAGACGTTCAATAGCCGATTCGATACCTTCCGGAGTGATCACGATGTCATTCATTGTGGCGTTAATGGAGTCAAATTTTAAATCGGCCGAAATGGGCTCCTCTTCAGTGTAAACAGATCCAAAGAATAAGTTCAGTTCTTCTGCAGCCTCTGACGGTGACAACAGTTTATCGTCTTTAGTTAGATGAATTGGCTGTCCCGAACATTTCCTAGGATTTACCACTTTCCAAAATTTTTTAGTATTGTTTGTTAGCAGCGCAGGTAGATCCTCATTAAAAAATTTGTCTTTAGCTGTTTTTATTTCTCTGTCGCATATCTTTGCATAGTTTCTGTACTCTTCCCATGCAGCATCGGTGCCCGAGAATCTTGCCTTAGAATACAAGCGCTTTTTTTTGTTGATGCACCGCTTGACATGCGAGGTGAACCATGAGTTGTGAGTCGAAGATGTGATTGTAATTGTAGGAATGTATTGGTTTTTTAGTTGCATGAGTTTCTCGTGAACGATTCGCCAGTTTTCATTCGTGTCACGAGAATGGAGGCTGGTGAGAAAGTGATCAGAGAAAGACGACAGGTCGGACAGAATGTTCAGTACGTCAGCTCGTTTGTAGTCGTACAATACTTTCATCTGTTTTTCTGGCTTTACCACTTTTATCATGGCCTCGCAGTGTAGAACATTGTGGTCACTAATACAATCTAGTACGTGGACGCGCATATTCTCAGGTTCAGTAGTGAGCACTAAATCAAGAACAGAACTTCCGCGTGTAGGGACAGAGACCATTTGAGTCATGTTAAATAATGAAAGTGTATCAAGGAAATCAATACATTCATTTCTTCTTGTACCACCCGTAGGTGTGCATGTCCGCCAGTCTATTCCCGGATAATTAAAATCACCGGCTAATATTATTGGTGATGTTGGATGTTTGCATTGAACAAAACTAAGTGAGTCATTCAAATTATCGACAAACTCGATAGAAGCGTCTGGCGGACGATAGCATACCCCGACAATACAAGTTTCACCTGCTGACAGTTGCAGTACAATCCACAAAATTTCTAAGTGTGCGTCTGTGTCTAATAGTTGCGCCTTAAAATGACTTTTTACGGCAATCATTACGCCGCCACCCCGCTGGTATGACCTGTCCTTTCTGAAAATATTGAAATCAGCAGACAGAGCGAGTTCGCCGTTCGATACATCAGCATTTAACCACGTCTCCGTACCGAGAACTAGATCCGCAGTGCAGCATTCAACGATTGTGGCAAGTTGATCTTGTTTGTTCAAGATGCTGCGAAAATTACATACAACGAGAGATAAGGTATGCGCACAACGATTCCTGCGTCAAGCCGTGTTTACACGTGGTTCGTGCCTTGGTATTTGAACAATTGTGCTGTCATTAGTATTCCCTAATCCGTACAATCTATTTCCCAGGAGAACCTTATCAAAGAGCAGCTTATACTTTTCGCCAGGCTTTCGTTCTACTTTTACGAAATCGCGAAGTTTCTTTCTTATCATCTGTATCCTTGGCGAGAAATCCTCCTCTACCCAGACTCGAGGGGAAGATTTCTGTAGCTTGTAGGCGTTTCTTAGAATGCTACTCTTATCTTTGAAGTTCAAAAATTTCACTACAATCGGCCGAACTCGATCATCTGTGACTCGCCCTACTCTGTGGGCACGTTCTATTTCACCCGATTGAATTCCAAGATGCTGTGTGACAAATTCAGATACTATTTTTTCTGTGTCCTTCCATTTTTCTGCTGTCTGCTCCGGAATACCTTTGAAGACTAGGTTATTCCTTCGCATTCTGTTATTCAGATCGTCGACCAGTAAATCTGCTTGCTCTGTCTGTTTCGTTTCAAGGCTTTTCAGCTGGGCGTGTGATTCTTGTAGGACCTCGTTCACGCTTGTAACGTCTTTACGTAAGACGTCTATAACGTCAAGTCGCTCTTCTATTTTCGAAAGTCGCCGTTTTGTATCTGTAATAGTCGTTTGAAGGTCCTTCAACTTGCTTGAAGTTTCTTTCTGGAATTTGTCAATTGTCTGTCCTATATCTTTCACCAAAACTAATAGCTGCTCTACTTTGTCAGGCCCTGGATTTGTTTCGATGTCACCAGCGCAAAGCAGTATGTGTGCAACACTGAACAAAACTACAAGTAGACGGCATCCTGGTCTCCAGTAACCAAAAAACGCCGTTGAACGGAGCCAGACAGCGAATTGCTGTTTGAGTTGTATGTGGCGCGCAAGGAAGCGTCCTATGCGCGCGCGATACGTACACACATCAACACCCATAGCAAACAAGAAATAATAGAAAGTTGGGATTTGCAGCCAGTGACAATGGTAATAATCGAGGTGAAAAAAGGTGCTACACACTTACCTACACAAGGTAAACAGCCACCGTTAACATCGAGTACACGGCCGCAAATCCCGCAAGTCCGTCGTCGCCGCAGCTACTTGTAGGTAACCATGGACCACGGGGTGCCGCACTTGTCGATGCCGTTGACAGCGCAGTGCGAAGGGGAGAACGCACGCGCGATATTTTCAGATGACAGGCCCAGATCCAAGGCCTCTAGATTGGTGATCCGCTATTTGCTCGCAATCAGAAGAACTGGTGCAGCATGCGCAGATCAAGCGTCTTTCAACGATAGCTGGGCTCGGCGTAGTACAGCAATTGCGTGGTCCACCTACACAAGGTAAACAGCCACCGTTAACATCGAGTACACGGCCGCAAATCCCGCAAGTCCGTCGTCGCCGCAGCTACTTGTAGGTAACCATGGACCACGGGGTGCCGCACTTGTCGATGCCGTTGACAGCGCAGTGCGAAGGGGAGAACGCACGCGCGATATTTTCAGATGACAGGCCCAGATCCAAGGCCTCTAGATTGGTGATCCGCTATTTGCTCGCAATCAGAAGAACTGGTGCAGCATGCGCAGATCAAGCGTCTTTCAACGATAGCTGGGCTCGGCGTAGTACAGCAATTGCGTGGTCCACCTACACAAGGTAAACAGCCACCGTTAACATCGAGTACACGGCCGCAAATCCCCAAATAAGAAAATAATCTGTGTCTCGCCCTCGCCCTTTGCAATTGCCTATGCCATTGTTAAAGGTTCTCCTGTATTTCAATTGCTTTCCTCTTATAGTTGCACAAAACCAGATTTGTTGTTTGACAGATTTAAAATATTGGTAATCTGTTTTGTGGTGTGCGCCTTTCAGTGAGCAAAAAGAGCTCTGTGTGGCCAACTAGGTGTACTACCTCTAACAAGGGAGGGTCGTCTGTGTTTTTTGTTAATTGTGCAAATAGTCTGCCTTTGTGCCTTTCTTAGTAGGCTTCTTAAATTTAGTGAAAAAGTTGCTGCTGCCAGCCCCCGCTGTCTAGAGCCACATTTTTTGCTGTTCCTCACCCTTTGTCAAAGAACATAATTTTGCACATTATATTCTGGAGTTTCACTTTCAAAAACTATAATGAATTATGTGTCATAATAAATTGCTTTATATTAATTTCTACCCCCTGAGTAGTACGATATGCTTTACAACGAAAGCACGTGGGCAAAATGGCACTGTGCCTGTTCGCTGCGTTGGTGCCATGTGGCTGCTAACCTGAAGATCGTGGGTTCGGTCCTTGCAGTGGCAGTCCCATTCGGATGGAGGTAAAGTGCTAAAGGCCCACGTGTGATATCTGTGCACGTTAAAACACCGCCAAATGGTAAAAATTGCCAGAGCCCTCCACTATGAAAACCTCATAATCATAATATGGCGTATGATTAATATTGTAGTTGTTGTTATGTGTTTATCAAAATGTGGCTCCATTAGCTTTGACTTAATCCCGCCATCTCATGCTCACTATCAGATTGCCTTAGCTGTCAGAGCCAGTGCACCATGTGGGAATACATTGTTGAGTACGATTGACACCAAGCTTAGATTTTGTTTTTATCAGTTGGTTTCAATAATTTTTTATTTCTCCGACAGTTTTCCTGTGAATGGCATGCATGTAGCAGGAAAATAGCATTTTATAGAGGCCTTTGCTTTTTTTTACATGTGCTTAAAATAAACCTCCCAATTTAACAGGTCACCTCCAAGGAAACGTGAAGACATTGGGGTGCCAATTGAGGACATGGAATGGGCACGACCCTACTGATAATGAGATTCCCTAGAGGCGTGTCATGTACTGTTTTGTTATATCACAGCTTCTTTATCTGTAGTTTGTAGTATCTGTTGTACTTGTCGATACATATTTCTTCAATATTCAATTCCAGTTTACTCGTAACATACATGTATGCAACATCTAGTCACAGTGTGCAATGTAGGTGTTTTTGTACTATGTGCCTAAACAAAAAGGTGTGTATGCAATACACTCGTTTCAGTGTTTCGCTAGCACAAGCGGACGTTTTGCATTATATGCTGCCATCTGTCAAATTTCATTCAATGAAAATTTTGCGATTTCAGAAGTTCAAATTACGCAGAAGTTTTTTTATGTTTTGAGGTGCTAATTTGATTAGTTCTTTTAAAAAATGCACTTTGGTAAAAAGTTTGTGTGTGCTTTAGTCTAGTGTCGTTAATTTCAGTGTATGTCCAGAAGAATTAATTAATTTAGCATCTGAAAGCAGTCGAAAACTTATTCATGCCTTGAACTTCTGACACTGCAACTTCAAAGAGTAAAAAAAAAAGACTATAGAAGACTGCTTTTAGAAAACACGCTGAATCATACACATCCCTTAATCTCCCTCTCGTATACACAGCATGACCTTCGGGACTTGTTTGGGAGTTTGGGAGTTGCAAGGGGTAACCCAGGGTTCGGGAAAGTGCGATAAAATCGACCTGCAAGGGATGTCCGTGACTGTTGTTTTGGAAATGCAGTGGATATCCGATATCCAATTAGTGGTGTCCTGTGGATGTCCCTAGCATGTGATTGTTGTCCCTGGATTTCCTTCGCTTGCACGGATTGATTGCACGAGGATTGCAATCTACGAGCTATCGAGTTCCACAGCGACCACTGGCTGCAGTCGTCCCGCCACCAGCCGCCTCGTTCTCTCGTATCAGGACCGCCCTATTGGCCACGTACCGATCGTAGAGTGACCTCAGGACGACCCTATCTTTGTGGGGCCAGGACGAGAAGAAGAAGCTTCTAACAGAGCCAACACAGTCGCGAAGAGCCTTCCTTCGGGAGCGCCGTGGTCGGGAGTGTTCCATGCTGTCCACGTTTTTGTGCTGCACCAGCAGTGGTATGGTGGCTGCGAAAACGAACAAGACCGTGAATATCAGCCAAAGATTTTGATGATGATAATGTCCAACTCTCCTTGGCCATGGAGAAAAGAAAGTCAAAGTTTCGCCAAAAGGGCGAAGCAATGAATGCGATAGCCACATATTCGAATGTTTTACGAAGCAAGGCTAGCATGTTTAGGAGCAGTAGTAATTGTAGTAAACATGCGCTAGCTAAGAAACCAAGTTTTTAGATTACCACAACAAGGCTCGTGCGTAGTGACGGTGTTGATGAGAAGCGCCGAGCTCAGCTGGTACTAAGGGCCACATATACGTCGTGTATCACAGCTGGTGGAAGTTTGTTACGTGTAGAGCGCATCTATATGTGGACGGCCGGTTCAGGTAATTGCAACGTTTTTCGTGTTGAAATCGCAGCCCGCAGAGGCTCCCGCCTGCTGTGGGGGCAAAAGCCACGCGCTGATCGTTGCCGTGAAAGCGCGGCAACCATCAAAGCGTTCCTGGACTATAGGAACCCTCCCACCTTATGGTGATATCAAATACCGCGCATCGCTCGGATCACTGTCTCGAAATAAACGTTTATTTCTCTTTCCCTCTCGCTGAAGGATAATATACAATAAGTACAATCAAATTGACTTACGAACGTGAAAAAAACATTAACGCGCGATGGGACGTGAGGTGCAACTGGCTGCTGGTGAGCTAGTACCTGATCGTTCATTGCCGCTGTCGCTCAGTGCGTTCACAGTCATCTACGTCCAGTGCAAAACCATCGACGTCAAGACGGTTTCTACGAATCACTGCTGAAAGTAATCTGAGAAATTCTCTCCGCCGAACGTCTTCGATAGCACCAACAACGCGTCATTCACCACGCGCAACACCAACACGGCACCCTCACCACCTTTATCTGGGTGTGCGGAGAACATTTCGCTCCGATACCAGGCAAGAAAGGATGATGATAGTGAGGCTCCCTTTGTAGCGGGTGGGCACCCTGTGGCACCATAGCCAGTTATGAATAAATAGATAGTACAATAAAAAAGACAAACTAAAAAAACGGAATATATATATATATATATATATATATATATATATATATATATATATATATATATATATATATATATATATATATATATATTACAGCCAGATTGTGCGTCACATACACAACTCAGTCATTGTGATAATAATAAAAGATGAGTAGTTTATGCTTTTATTGGCGCGTGCGCGTTGAAATACAGTCTTGCATTCATATTTGTGATAACGGTGGCTGTTAATCAACGCAAGTAATTGCAGAACTTGGATACACAAATATACAAAATAAAAGAGGCATTAGAGACGGTATCTAACAAGCTTAACCGATGACGCCAAGGGCCATGGTTTAAGGCTCATTATGCTCATTTTATTATTATTATTATTATTATTATTATTATTATTATTATTATTATTATTATTATTATTATTATTATTATTATTATTAGAAGAAGAAGAAGAAGAAGAAGAAGAAGAAGAAGAAGAAGAAGAAGTGGTTTCAAACTTAGAAAGAGGCTTGATGGCTCAAAAAATGCTACTTCATCACGCATGCCGTCGGAGACCACAGGGAGCAAAACAGCTGTTGTCGGTGGAATGTCAGTGTCCTCTTTGACAACTAGCTTGTGCGTGGCTTGATTAGTGTGGTCGTAGGGCTGGTCGAACAACGGAAGCAGTTCAAGTTCGGAACGGGCACAATGTATAACGGCACGATGACGCGATAGGAAATTCCAGCCAAGTATGATGTCATGAGAGCACGAGGAAAGGACGATAAACTCAACAATGTAGTGGTCCGCCGCAATTGTGAGTCGGGCAGTGCAGGCGGCTATAGGTCGAACAGGTTCTCCATTTGCTGCACGTAAGGACATCATATCAAGCGGCGTGGTCACCTTTCGGAGCTTGCGGCAAAGTTTGGCGTCTATAACAGACACAGCGGCACCGGTATCCACAAGAGCGTATGCATGGGCGCCGTCTACAAAAACTTCGACGATATTTGACGGCAAGGTGCGAGGACTTGAACATTTTGATAGCGCAGTTCTTGCCCCTTGAACCGCGACGGCTAGTTTCCCTCATTTTGAGGGGCTGGTCGTGGACGCATGGGTGACAAGGAGCGTCGATTGGGTGAAGGTGAGCGACGAGACGAAGTTGCCGGATAGTCACGGGAAGACGTGTTTGACTGACGATCCGAACTTTCATAACCAAAAGGGGGTCGGTCCATGTAGTTGCTTCGTGGTCGGACGTCTGTGTAGGCGGCCCCGCGACGACGGCAGTATCGGGAGATATGGCTCGGGCCACCGCACGCAAAACAGATCGGCTGGTTATCGCGCCTTCGCCAGGCATTTGCAGCGAGGGGCGCCGCCCACGCGGCATACGGCTGAGTCGAGGCTGTGGTAGCGAGGGGAGGAGCCCATGCGACGGAAGACTGAGTAGGAGCGGTGACATGCGGCAGTCCATTGAACGGCGAGGGCTGGTGTGCCTCTTTACCGCGTCAGCATAAGTAAGAGGCGCGGCGACAACTTGCTGCTGAAAGGGCACTGGCGTAGCCTCGGCAATCTGGTCCTGAAGTGCATGTCGGAGCATGGGAGCTAACGGTGTCGGTGGTTGCTCTTGCTGCTGCTGCGGGAGCTCTTGGCGCTGACAAAACGGCAGGAGGGAAAGCTGACGTGCGACCTCCTCACGCGCAAAGTCTTTCATTTGTTCTAGAAGGCGGGAGTGGTCAGGTACGACGCCCAGTGCAGCGAGTGGTTGGTTAGGCTGAAATGGACGACGGGTGAGAGCTCGTTGCCGTCGCAATTCGTCGTAGTTCTGGCACAGAGTTACCACTTCCGACACCGCGCCAGGAGACTTCGCAAGGAGCATTTGAAATACGTCGTCATACACCTTTCATAATGTGCTGGATCTTGGCACTTTCGCTCATTGCGGCATCGACGCGCCTGCAGAGATCGAGTATGTCTTCGATATAGGCGGTAAACGTTTCGCCAGGTTCTTGTGCCCGTGAGCGCAGGCGTTGTTCGGCGCGCAACTTCCGCACGGCAGGGCGACTGAAAACCGAGGATATTGCCTGCTTGAAAGTGGCCCAGTTTTCGAACTCGGATTCGTGGTCTGTGTACCGCAGTTTCGCCACATTAGCCAAGTAAAAGTTGACGGTGCTCAACTTAGCAGCGTCATCCCACCTGTTTGGTCCACTGACTATTTCGTAGGATGACAGCCAGTCCTCGACGTCCTGGTCTCCGGCGCACGAAAAGATCGGGGGGTCTCGCTGGTGAACCGGGCCGGGGCAAGATAGCGGCCGCGAGAGGTGCTGTCTGTTGGGCAGCGTCAACTTGCATGGTCGACGGCAGGGTGCGGGATCGGAGTTCCAGGGTGTAGGTGATGTAGTTACCCAGCACGATCCACCAAATGTAAAGGGGGTTTATTGAAGGACTCAGCAAGCGGGTGGTATAGGCTCTGTAAAATATATAGGTTGTGCCATGACAGGATCGTGCCAACCTGAGCTGTCAATGATGGTAAATTCAAAGTAATGCACTTTTTTGTTAGCGCCATAACGTGAAAGAGGTTGTTTCACTTAAATTTCAGTGTTGGTGCTGATGATTGTGAGCGAAAAATTGGCGTTGTTCGTGATCGGAAATTCCTAATAGCTGCAAATAAACAAATCTTGAATCGTCATTTCGAGCCAGGATTGAACACACGTGTTGTGGCAATCAAGTGCTCTAGCACAGAGCACTCGTGTTTAAACCAGCTTCGTAAAAAAAAAAAAAGTTATTTCCGTGCAGCGTTAGGAGTCTCCTTAATCGCAGCAGCTGTCAGAACGAGCAAATTGCGCGATTAAAAAGGCCCCAGCTGCGCGTGTTACTTTACGGATGCGTATAGTGGGAACTTCGTAACTGCATGTACTTGAAATGGCCAATGCTACGCACACGAATGTTATTTTCCTTACGGCGTGGTTGAAGGCGATGCACGCAGGACCCGATTGCGTTCTGCTCTTGAAGGCAAGGCTCAAGCGTCCAAGTTTTTATTCGAAACACGGTGCTTTAACTTACATTATCTTTCCTTTAAAGCATTAGGTGTTCTCAATGTGTGATGCTAAGAAGGGTATTAATTGTGAAAGAAAGTATATATGCGAATATGAACCGCTGTCCCCAGTGAGCGCTGTCGCTTTTTGGCGAATGTACGCTGTCTTTGCTTGTCCATTGTCCATGGGCCGGACACGTAGCGCGTAGGCAGGATAGCCGCTGGTCATTAATGGTAACTGACTGGATTCCCAGAGAAGGCGAGCCCGCGAGGGGGAGACAGAAAGTTAGGTGCATGGGATTAAAAAAGCTCGCAGGTGTAACGCAGCAGGAAGACCGGGTTGATCGGCGGATCATGAGAGAGGACTTTGCCCAGCTGCAGTAAGCCTTTGCCGGTGATGCCTGATACAACACAGGCAGTCTTAGCCAGTCCAAGCATTAACAATTATTCCAAGGCACCGCTTCCTCTTCTTTTCGAAACCTCGAGCGTGGTGTCATGCTTATCTTATTTTTACTTTTCCATGACACACTGGAGGTTTATCCAATTCGAAAATGCAAACCTGCAAGGCATTCGAAAGAGCCGATTGGCACACGTGGTCTTATCTTCTTACTATTTTCATATTTCATTTTGTTTCAGAAAAATCTCGCAGGGTATCAAAGAACGAGTGTCCTCTTGACAGCAACATCTTATCACACGTGCTTTGTACGAAGGTGACTCAAAAAGTTGGGGCTGCTTGCTAATATTTAGATATCTGCACATCAGAATAAAGATTCACTTATGCAAGGTAATCCGTTCGTTCTTCAGCAAGGTGCTGAAGTTATTGTTCCGGATCAACAGTCGTCTGTTTGACGCAGCTGAGATAAAACTGAGCACGAGAATTGTTGACTCCTGCCAGTTGGCCACGGTGGGCTGTAACACTATTTTAGCAAACTAAAGGGTGATTCACTTCTCCACCTAATGGGAAGTATAGTGCGTAGTTTATGAACCTACAGTGATGAGTGAAGGAAAGGTCAGGAAATGGTGCCGATCCTTAACAAATATCCGAACAGGAAGAAAAGTGTGTGTGTGTGGGGGGGGGGGGGGGGGGGGGCAAGACCAAAAAAACTGCTCGACAAATTGACCGAGTATTGCAAATAAATTGACGACAAACATTTTGTGGTTTGTGAGATGGATTTTCTTTTGTGCGACCCTCTAAAGTTTACACGATTGTATCTGGAAGGCTCAAAATTCACTTAGTGTGTGCAAGCTGGGTACCAACAAAGGCGGTAAACTTCTACGCAGAGGACTACAAAAGCTGGTGCAGTGGTATACGAAAAGTGCTTGGATGTTCATAGTGGACTGCTATTGTAAGAAACTTAACCTGCAATAGAAAATTTTACATGTGAATAATAATTGTTGGGGGGCACACGTCCCTCCTTTATTGAAAGACCCTCGTATATTTGTTTTCGGCTGAATCACAATGCGGCTGTTTTCTTCGTCGTACGGCAAATGCGCTATTCTCATTAAAATAGGGATGTTCTAACTTTATGCATATCCGCATTTTGTTGCGGTGTAAGCTTCAAGTGGCTAAAACGGAAGTGGAATGAAACCGTCGGTGACAGAAGACACACAAGTGCCACGTGGCGCGAGATGCACGTTCACGTTCTTTTTGTCGGCGTTCGTTTCGAATCTCACTTCGTGTTTGCAAAAGCATGAAACCAAGGCTGTTAGATAAATAATGGCATAGGAGTCCCTACTAATTTTTTAGTGGTGATGGTCATTCAGGCCTAGCGTTGTCGGCGTCAATCGCGATACACAAAAGAAAAAATGAACACTTGCACAACGATAGCCGAAAATATCTCTTTATTAAAACCGACTTAATGATTACATCAGTCCAGTAGGAGAGCACAATACATGATCAACTGCGCCGTCCTTCTGTCCGTTAATCTGTTCGTCTTTTGTACTAGTCGGCGACTTCAACGTAGACATTATGGACCTTCGGATTTAAAGCTTCACCCACTCGTCCTTAATCACTTACACGTATGTCATGAGTGTCATGATTTACATTTCATGGTCTTGCTGCTCTTGCGCTGGTTTCGTTCATATGACATGCTGCAAAACTGGTATGACATGAGTGCATGGCTAACGAGAGGGATAGCCCTAATGTGGAAATCATAACATGCATGTCATGTAACAACGTGACTACATGCCACGCTCATGATACGATCACGCCTTTTCCCTAGCTTGACATATTCCAAGTCTGTTAATACTTCACGCGAATGAACGACGAAGGTAAATGACACGACCAAACATGATAGCCATGACGCGTACCATGTAACATCATGACTACATGCCACGCTCATGATGCATTCGCGGGCATTTCGCTAGCTTCCCATAGAGAAATTTTAATGTTATGTGACGTCATTGAATTACGAAGGTATATGACTGATGCAAACATTATAAGCATGACATGCGTGTCATGTAAGAACATGACAATATACGACGCTCATTGAACAGCCTTCATTGAACGGCACATTGACGAGTTATGCAGGCTTTGTGTGAATGGACCTTTTACAAAAATACGCTTTTTACTTTAGTAGATGTGGGATCTGCTTTTTTTGTGAAAGAGCTTTGCTGGTAGAAAGATACTCCTTAGTTGTGTGTCACACCCATGAGCGCCTCACCGAAAATATCCTCATACATAGAGAGTGCCTGTGTGTCGAAGTATGAGCATGAAAACTTGAACCTCAGTACATGTATACAGGCATGTGTACTAGTTGGTTGAATATTTAGGCCTTGGAGCCCCGCCGCGGTGGTCTAGTGGCTAAGGTACTCGGCTGCTGACCCGCAGGGCGCGGGTTCGAATCCCGGCTGCGGCGGCTGCATTTCCGATGGAGGCGGAAATGTTGTAGGCCCGTGTGCTCAGATTTGGGTGCACGTTAAAGAACCCCAGGTGGTCTAAATTTCCGGAGCCCTCCACTACGGCGTCTCTCATAATCATATAGTGGTTTTGGGACGTTAAACCCCACATATCAATCAATTATTTAGGCCTTGGATTCATGACTTCTTGCCTCTGAAGGTCTGATGGGCACAAGGTTTCAGGGAAGCATTTCCTTAAAGACCATGAATGATTCCTTGTACAAAATTAGTTCCTCTGACTGAAAATAAAAATGCTAAATGTTCCCAAGTGAAAATTGAGGGTCTAGCATTAAGGCATTCAGCATTTCCCATGGTAGCCTCTATTCTTTATTCAGCTTGCTGCACTTCTTGAGGTCTTGGAAACAAAAGAGGTTTTCATTGGCAGCTTTATTGGCTTTGTTGCTGCTTTGTTGCTGATGGTTGAGACGTTTGGTTTTTCTTCTGCATTGATTATTGCCTATTCCTAAAGCAATCAACCTGGGCACCTAAGCTTTGTCTAGACTAATGGCCATTGATTTGTCAGGATTTACTTTTACTTACTTCAAACTCCAAAAATTAAAAACGCATTGTGAAAGTTGAAATAAGGCTGTGAATTGCGAAGTTAAAGCTTTTAAATAAACTTAGTACGTCGAGGGTGCTCGACTCTTTCTGGAAAACATTTTAGCGTGTATTTGCAAAGTAGCAGGAACATTGGGAGCACCCTATTGCTGTAAAGCAGCTATATTGAAGGCAAGAGCTTTTTTTAGATGCACAAATTACTTCAAAACTGAACCAGTCTTCAAACATCTTGATTACACATTGTATGAGTATTCTTGGCCACATAGCTTACTCGCCTTTTCATTATGCAGTGTTTAATTTGTTAATTCGTATAACTTGCAGGAGTCTTGGGTCCTGAGTCTCAGGAAGAAATTCAAAAATATGAGAAAGAAAGTGGAGAATTGCCCTTCAGAGATGGCTGAAAAGTGGGCCCAGAGCCTACATAAAAGGCCGCGGCAGCCTCAAGGGGACGTTTTGAACAAGAAGCTGTGCCGCCTCTTTGTGAGTCTTACGTCTATGACTCTTCATACCAAAAGACAATTTGTTTTCTCATACTGTATTTACTCGTGTAATAGAGGCACTCGTTAAAAAAATGCACCCCCAACTTCAGTTGTCAAAATTTGGATTTTTTTCTTCCGCATCATAAACGCGCCCCCTGCATCCTTCCGCTGCAGTCTTGCAAACAGACACCTGGCACCCCTTTGCCCGTTGGATATCTTTCATTTTTTATTATTATGCTGACTCCTCTGCTACCGTGGCTCGCTACCCTCCCCCCTTCACCAGCTGCTGCGCGCTGTATTGTTTCTATCTGCACGCGGCACATCCCATTTCTTATATCTGTGCGTCACAGCGCGTTCATGAACTTTTCGAGTGTAGAGACATCGCAGCTCATAAGCACACAGTGAGGAAGGCCCCGAAACTGCCTGTGCCAACCAACGGTTGCTTTCTGCGAATCAAACTTAAAGGCCCACCCAACTGCCCGTGATTTTCGAGCGACGAGGACAGGGTTTGCTATTGCCAGTGCTGTCGCCAAGGGCCATTCAGTCGCGTCGCACGTTTGTGGAAAATGAAAAAAAAAGGTCGCTTGTCGCCCAGAAAAAAATTGTGACGATTTCTGAAACATGGTAGCACCCCCGATTCTCGTATCGGTTGCAATTTGCTCTTCATGCTTGTTATCCACGCGTGCTTCAAGGTTACCTTTTCTACTTGTGTAACTTGTGTGCACAGCAAGACTGGAGCCATATTTTGTTAATATTATCGACGGTTTGTTTTGGATGCTTTGGTGGTAGCTTGATGCAATGTCAACAACATCGTCACTGTTGTCATGCGAGGTTGCCACGGCGTTGGCAAAGTGCATCGTAGTGTCGTTGCGCATGCTTCTGGGCACCCCTCGAGATCACAGCATATACCACTGTTGCGGTTAAACGATTGTGAGAAAAGAAAGCTGTGAAATGCTTTCATGGAGTGTGCGGGGGGGGGGGGGGGTGCAGGGTCAGTTTGCAAAAGACAGCGCCTTCAACCAACCGAAGATGAGTGAAGTGGAACAAATAAGCTGTTTCCAAACAGAGTATGCGTATGTCAGTTGCGAAAGGCTAAGCGACCAAACTTTTTTTTACATTACATATTTATGTCATCCCGAAAAATTTTTCATATAATTTGCCCTGCATAATAAACGCAACCCCAACTTTGCTAAGATTTTTCAAAGAAAAAAAATGTGTTTATTACACGAGAAAATACGGTAATTGTTCGTATAATATTACAACTAATAGTCATTATTACTCGCAGTTCTTCATGCTTGTATGAGGCTGCTTATCAAACAGTATTTTGTTAATTTGCTTTTCCTCTGACTTCCTTTGTTTCGTGCCTGTGCCTGTTCATTTCTCCATAAAATGCACACCTGGCCTCATACTAGACTAACCTCCCCATGCACCACTTGGCTTTCTTTACCACGTAACGCAGTGATTTTTTTGCTGGCCTAATATTCTGGCATAGCACAGCCCATTGCTTGTTCCTCTCAGACCAAGCAGAGCTTATCGAAATAAGTTTGAGGTTTCCCAATTTGTTTCATTAGGCTGGAATAACACCCATGCTTTTAACACTTTGGCCTAAAATTCTTGTTCATACATTGCAGGACTCCAGCCATCTGATTGTTTATGGGGAAACAGTCGAATCGATTGAGCGGCACAACGAATGGCTGCACAATCATGCAGAATTTGCCAACCAGGAGGACATTAGGCCACGCCTTTTGGCCACAGCTCAAGAGCGGCATGAGCGCCTGCAAAGCCTAAATATTTCCGAGGCGTTGGTTCTATTCCCTTTTTTGGCATCAGAGGCTTCGGTATGCCCTTATAGTGTGTTCTTTGGGGGAACTTGTAGTAACGCTATTGCATTTTATTTTCAGCTGCTGCTTGAGTTCGACATTCTTTACAAAAAGAATGTCGTGGATGAATTCAGCCAAGGCTGCGAAAAGCTGTGCGATTTGGCGCTCAGAAATGGAGATGACATAGAAGTGGCCAAATTCAGCGAAGCTGCTGGAGGTAAAACATGCAAGTGCCATTTCCACTTAGATATATGGGGAAGCTGGTAAAGATGTTTAATAAGTACTTTTGTATGCCTATATCTATCTGATATATGTACTAGAATTGTGGGAATGTGCAGTTGCACAAGGATTAACCACCACAACAGACAGTGATAGCCAATTGTTTCATAGCTCCTTTGATTGCTTTGTTTCATTATGTAAAAATTATAGACACACTGCAAGTGAGAATCAAACTTGAATATCTGTTTTGCACATATGGAATCCTAATGATTGAGATACGGCGACTGGCCTGTTTTGAAGTGGTTTGTATGCAAGAATCGCTCTAAATTAGACTGCGATTATGTTGGTATGTGTGCATAGGGGCAAGGCAGCTAAGGACACGTGCCAATGTCCGCACGGTGAAGCCCATCGTTGACCTCTTCTTTATTACGTTGAGCCAGTTCAACAACATATCCATACTACAATTACAACACTCTGATTTAATATAATGATGACAGTGTCACTCGTCTTCTGCACAACATTCACCACCCCCAACACCAGTGAAGTGTCTAACCCCTTTTCTACACGAAAAGAAAATAAGAAAAGCAAAATATAAGCTACTCACCTCACACGACATTTTGTCTTGAGATGGTATCATGACCTATCATTTTGATTCATCTTACTTGTATGTATATTCGATCCCCGATTATACGACTTTGAGGGAACCTTGCAATACTGTCGCACAATATGGGTGCCATATATCCAAAGAATATACAAGAATATAGGCAATGATGCACTGTATTGTCCCCCCATAACCCATGTACACACCACATGATTAAGGCTGCAGCACTAACCTGCTCTTATACAAGGAAGGTAGATTAAATTATTAAAAAGTGCACCAACCATTTAATGTACAAATGACCATGTACGTTTGTATCGAGGCAGTTGAATGATTTCTTAGAAAAGCGTTTCATGGCTCCTTTAACAAAATCTAAAGATCAAAGAACTGAACTCCACCTACTGTTTTCAGATAACCCTGTACTCGCAGCTCTGGAATTTGCAGCGGCTCGCTGCAATGAAGCACTCGATGTGATTTTGCTGGAGGTGAGCACTTTAAAATTAAATGCATGTCAACATGTTCACGTGATTTGCACTAATGATTTGACATATGTTGTAGAACATTGCCTATAATTTATTTTAAAGAAATGCAAGAAGAAAGGGCAAAAGTGTGCAACTCAGTATATTTACCTGCTTTTTACGTCAGTATGTTGTGAAGTATCATGCAAGTCTTTTGGCTTGAAAAGCAACACAAATCAAGGTGGTGGGGCTTTTTCAGCGAAGGTAGGGTGTACTAGAATAGAGGGAGCACCCAGAACGGCAGCAGCACCAACAAAGTGAAGTTGCAAGAGGATCAATCCGCTTGTCGCGTTGTGGTCAGTAGTCTGCATTGTGTTGTCGCTTCAAGAGTTGCGCACGGCTCTGCTGAAGTGGTTCGGGGGTAGAATGCCCGCTTCTTACTCAAATGGCTGGGGTTCGAAATGAAGTTGTAGATAATGAATTTTTATTTTCTTAGTGCCATGTGTTATAGTTGTAATGGTTTGCCTTTTGTTTCCTAATTCTAGCTTCATTTGCTATGTTTAACTACAAAAAATACCGCTAAATGTGATGTAAAAAAATTTTACTGTGAGTGTATTTATGGTGAGGGCAAATATTCATTTCCATTATTCATTTTTACTTAGGTCTTCCATGAATACAGCTGGAATTTACATCATTATTAATTATTCAAGGTATTAACAAAATCAGCTGTATGTGAATACAACATTTTTATTCACAACCTCAACACGTTCGCCTGTTTACAAACACCTTGTGATTTCTTTATTAAAGTTACCAGCCAAATATCCTTTTCTTGAATGTGAGGAGGAACACTGAAAGAACATATGGAAAATTGCTATCTTTGCAATATTCAGACCTTCACGGTGCCCTGCTGACTGAAGGTTGTAATCTTTCAGTTTTTCCTTTGAAGTCGGCTATTTGCCAGTGATAGAAAGCAGCGTTATCGAGCACACACAGGACGAGTTTTATATTCACTAAAATATCGGAGGCCACACTTTAGGTTTTTGCTGAATCTTGTACGGTGGCACTGCAAAAAAGATACGCTCGCTGTCAAGTTTCGTCTTCTTTACTTCACATTTTGCGTTACTTTTTTGTAGCAATATGTAGCAACTTGAGCTATATTAAAGAAACCAAGCCAAACGAATACAGCTGTGCAAATGACCCAAAAAATGAAAATGCACTATCTACAGCTGTGCTTAGAACCCGGGCCTTTTAAAAGGGAAGTGTTGCATTTTACCCCTGCACCATTTTGACCGAAAACCACGCAACTCTCAAAACGACGACGCCTTACAGACTACCAATGCTTTGAGATACTAGGTCCGTTCGATTCACCTGCACCGGTCGGAACCAATTCACGGCTGTGCACGCGAAGTTCAGAAATTGTGCAGCGTGAGTTCAGCGGTGCAGGCACAGCACGACACCCGAAACGAATGACGATGTGCCGACAAGGTGCAGGCCTTATTTCTTTTCGCTTAATTTACACCGTTCAGCAAACACTGACCGATGGCAAATCGAACATGCGGACAGTTTACGAGGCGCAAACATCTTGGCAAAACACACCGCATTTGTAGAGGCGGGTACGGCGCCTAAGCCACCTACGTCTAAGTGGTGCGTCGTCTGCTCAGCTGCACGCGCGCCTGCACCAAGCCGGCACCGTCAGCGAAGGAGGTGCAGGAAAATCATGAACCGGTGCTGCATCTATCCTGCACCTTTCGAAACGAATGGCAGGGTTCAGCTGTCGTCAATGCTGCACCGCTGAAACGAAGGGCAAGGTGCAGCACCTCGTGAACTGGTTCACGTGGTGCAGGCGAATCGAACGGACCTACTGTCAGTTGGATAAGTGCACGTGGTTGCAGCGGCGAGGAGCGGCCCCCTCTTGTATTCCGTGCAGCGGCGGCGCTGCTGTCGCTTTGAGATTGGCGAAAGAGCGTCGTCTGCTACCTCTGCATGCAAAACAGCGGGAAATTCGTTTTAACATGCGGGGACTGTAGTTAAAGCAGCTTGACGAGGGCCGAATGAATACTACTTAGTGATGAATAAGGTTCGCACCTGTACCTAAGAAATTTATGATCATTTCTTTGCCTGCAATGACTCAATGGTGTGGCAAGCTCGTGGCACACCGGGTTAGTGCCGTCCTCTCCACCCCCCCCCCCCCCCCCCCAAAAAAAAAAATATTTTCGCTCTTGCTTACAGAGCAAAAAGTGACACTTGACCACACTTATCTGTCCGGCACCCTCTTCAGATCAAGGTGGTGCCCCTACCCCCCCCCCCCCCCCGAAAAACAATTCTGCATGCGCTTCTGTAATAAATAGGGTTGATTTGCGCCTTCATGTTGTGCACGGTTCAAGCGAACAAGCCTGCCGTAATTACACATTGTATAAACTGCCTGTAAGAATATATTTAGAAACGGCCGTGCTTTCTTTTTCTTTGAACAGCTAAGGAAAAATAGACAGGCCACATGGGCAGTCTTGCGCAAATCAGCACCGCAATCCTGCTGTGCTTTATATCAGTGAGCTTGCAAGCCTCACGCTGGCACAGCTGACATAAATGGTATAGATTTTATGTGAAGATGCATTTCATACACAAACTCCTTGGATTGTAGCTGAAATTATTTGAGGAGTTAGGAGAAAGGCTTCCAAAAGTTATGGAAGACTAATTTAAGAAAAATAGAACACAGTGCAATAGATGACATACAGTCAGTATTTAAATAACTTTTAGTTTGGAAAAGCTCTTTCACATTTTGTATTCCACACGTTACGGGACGATCAAGCATGCTTGAGTGAATTAGCAGTAGGATAGTAAACATGCCGACCTGTATCGCGCCGGGCTGTTGAAGTAGCTATGCCTCCGAGAAAAACACTTGCGATAGGCCGCACTTCAAGCTCCAAATAATTCTGCAGTTCTCAAGGCTTGGACAGCTGCTATTCCACGAAAAGCCTTCCAGGTGACAGTCGAAACCTACATTTCGAATCCGAGGACCTAATCCCTTGCTGCGAGCACATATTTGGTGGAAATGTCAAAATTCAATGTGGTACGTTGGCACTAGAGCCCGGTGCTCTTCTTCGAATTTTTACGAATATTCCTGCACACTTGTCTTAATCAGCGACATTAAAGCGCAAAAGGTAACCCCCTGAACTAAAAGAAAGCACGAATTTCTGGGGCCGTGTGTCGGCGGTTGGTGGCAATCTGTCCGATGTTAACATGGAGTACTGCTATGTTGACGAAGCTACTGGTGTCCCCTCCGGTCCAGAGTTATGTCGAAAGGTAGCTACTTGGTTGCCTGCAGTACAAAATCGATGAAGGTTTCAGTCCAGGAATGTCGAGCTTATCCAGGAAGTTTTTTTTCCCAAAGTTGTTCAAAACAAAGGCATTGTAGAAATCGACAAGGCAGTGGTGGTAACAAAAAACTTCACCTTTGTCCTCAGTTGTAAGGGGAAGCTTGTTCTCTCGTGTGCATATAGCGAACATGGTTTGGGAAGTCAGCTGAAACTCACCAGCTTGCAGATGGTATCCACTTTTCCCAGTTATGTTGATCACCTGAAGATATACACGGGTTGTCATAGCAGCTGATTCCCTTCGATTTCAACCGCAACATTAGCCCTGAAGACCCGGGACGTGTGGAGGATCACTTTCGGGCTGTCCCGGAAAGACTTATGCGCACCATGCTAGAACACAAGGAAGAATCGGCGAGCACAGTAGAAAAAAAAGAGAGAATGCTAGAAATTCAATGAAGCTTCACTAAAAATTATGCTCGACTACTAAAAACTAAAAAATACGGTTAATAGGGCCACAGTTCTGGAGAAAAGGTGTAGAACGACATTCGGAAAATTAAAACATGGCAAACATAACTTTTTAAAGGTTCTATTTGTCAAGTGGACTAACTGATGACCAGCCTTCCTCCAGCACAACTGATATTCCTGACCAAAACCTCTTTGAAGCCAAATTCGCAAAGCATTTGCTTGATAATTTATTTGTTTAAGGCGTGACGATGTCAACAGAGACAGTATGTTCACCTTTGACATCAACCTATACGTAGCAGCAGGGCTGAATATTTTAAAGAGCATGCAAGTAATGAGCCACATGGTTTCGTAGCGCAACCCTCTGGCTGACTTCGCTTTGAAGCTTTCAGCGTAGAAAAAAGAGCGAATTTGAAAAAAAAAAAGTCTTTTTCCTGGATATGTTCGGCATTCCAGAATTGTAACATTGTTCGGCTTGTACTACAGGGAACCAAGTGGTTGCTACATCTGGTACACAACTCAAGATAGTAGGCGGGATAGTAGTAGCTTCGTCAACATCGCTGTTTTCCACGTTAACTTCGACAGATAGCCACCACTTGCGGACACACAGCCCTCGAAATTCGCAGTTTGTCCAAGTTTTGGGGGTTTCTTTTTGTGCTTTAATGCTGCTGGTTTCGACAGATGTGCAGGAATATTCGGGAAAATTTGAGAAAATGCACCAGGCTTAGGCGTCCACATATCAAATGAGTTTCACGTTTCCCTTTACGATGTGCTCGCAGCAAGTGGTTAGGTCCTCGAATTCAAAATGCAAGTCGGAAATGTACGTCTTGATTATCACCAGGAAGGCTTTTCGTGGAATAGCAGCTGTTCAGGTCCTGAGAACTGCAGGGTGATTTTAGGGGTTTGAAAAAGTGCCGCCAATCGCAAGTGTTTTTCTCGGAGTCTTAGCCACTTCAACAGCCCAGCGTGCCGCACGTCGGCATGTTTATTATACTAAACTGCTAATTCAATGAAGCATGCTTGATTGTCATGAAACATGTTAAGTACTATTGCGATGACCGATATCTAACCTTCAACCTTCCTTCGAAGCTCCAGCCGCTGTGGTCTGAGCAAGCGAACTAAAAAAGAAAAGCTTCGCTGCCGCGGGATGCCGGTGACGGCGGCGGCTCACTGTCAATGCTACGCCAGCGCCGCTTCTCGGAGCGCATACGAGTAGAGGCCGCCTCCGCAGCGAGCTTTTCCAACTGACAGTATCTAAAGACATTGCAGACTACCAATCGCAGCTCCACAAGCGAATCGACCCTGCTTGTGCTTAATTTTTTCGAAGCTTGATCTGGGCACGCATTGTCTTTATTGCTTCAGCTAAGTTACATCTGCACTCTTTGGTTTTGACCTGGGTCAGCAGCACCACTTGAGGCTGGACATTTGGCTGGAAGTTTTGACATCGCAGCAATAATGGTATGTCAGGTTTCTCCTCTATTAAAGGCATGCATTGTGTTTCCAAAGACATGGTGCCTCATGTGCAGTCATATTAGTAAATATGCTTATCGTAGTGAAACACAGTGTGCAGTGACCATGAAGGCAGTCATATTAGTAAATATGCTTATCGTAGTGGAACACAGTGTGCAGTGACCATGAAGGAAAGAATTTTTACCCCCGAGTATTGGAAGAAAAAACAATGTGTGTTTTCATGTGACACAGGCATGCCACTGCTGTGGTAGACTGCTGCTTCACTGTTGTCTGTGCTTTGCACGTTTTTTGTTTCACATGAATGTAGTGCTGGAAAACATGATTGAAGTTTGGAAGTAGGCTGTACGTTCATGCTAAGGTAACTTGTTTTTTGAGGGCATATTAGCAGCTACAAAAACTAGATAAGGCCCTTTCTAGTGTTATCAAATGCAATAATTGTCATAAGTACAGAACTGAATCATATAGAAAATGTTCAGCTTACTAGTGCTGAAGGCTGGGGAACGAAGTTTATTTTTATGGCTGTTGTCAGTGATAGCCTGAAGATGAGTTAAATATTGCAATATTGTACAGTTTCAAAGATGTGACTAATTCGGCTTTTAGAAGGGCAAATACCAGGCTCAGAAACTTTTTTTTTTTCATGTACATTTTGGTCAATCAAATTATGGCTCTAGCAAAACTGTAATCTTAGTTTGTGCTTTTGCTATTTCGTCTACCGAAGGATATACCCCTCACCCCTTGTCTGCTAAGAGAAGCGGATGGAGGACTGTCCCTATACATCGATAAAGAGAGAATATTGAGAGCCTCTTCGCTACTTGGGGGCATAACTTGTCTTTTTGCGTCATTTTGGGTATTCAATATTGAGTACCCAAAGAAGGCACACAGAATACAAACATTTTTTGAGCACGCATTCTTAAATTTGTGCCACACAAAGCCCCGTGTCAAGGCACTGGAAATGATTAATTTTTTCAGGGCCTGAGTGGCATTTCAGCAGTAGTGTTTGAACTTAGTGCTGTCTTGTTTTGAAGGGACCCTGAAACGGTTTTCTGAAGTTTTGTGAACGTTTAGGCTAAAGCATCATCAAATTATTCGCACCACAAATTTACTGACATCGTGTACCAAGGTCGCTACAGGCAATTGTATCATACCCTCCTTTTTACCTCTGGCTGACCTCCTCAACCCATGAGGGGCACTGGCGATCTCAGAACCCTCATGAGCGCTCTCGAAGATTTCAGCTTCTATCATTCTAGACCTCCAAGACCGCGTGCACACTGACAGGTTGCACGCAGTCTCGGAGGCCGCCACACAGTGTGCCCGGCAGCTCAGATCAGCAGCCACGGTGACATCAAGTGGCCAGAGCATGTCACTCTGTTAATGGGTGGTTGAAAACGTATTTCATTTTATTGCGTCGAATTTGGTATGCTGCAATGCATGGTGGAGTACCTTTTGGACTGGAAAAAACTATCTTCCTGAAGCTTATGAAAAATAACTATTTTCACGTGGTAACTAATAAGTTAATGACACTTAGGAGTTATGATATGTGGGGTTTAACGTCCCGAAACCACCATATGATTATGAGAGACGCCGTAGTGGAGGGCTTCGGAAATTTCGACCATCTGGGGCTCTTTGACGTGCACCCAAATCTGAGCACACGGGCCTACAACATTTCCACCTCCATCGGAAATGCAGCTGCCGCAGCTGGGATTCGAACCCGCGACCTGCGGGTCAGCAGCCGAGTACCTTAGCCACTAGACCACCGCGGTGGAGCGACACATAAGAGTTACTCTACCGACCCGATGGGCTTGTACAAAATCGCCGAAAACCGTATCAGGGTCCCTTTAAGTATTTTTTTTTCTTTTTTTTTGTCTGTCTTGTGAGATAATTGGTTGGTTTGTTGACTTGTCCATATTTATTTATTTATTTCAACATACTGCTAGCCAACTTGGCTTAAGCATAACACTCATATGTAGAGACCGGAACTTTAGGCACAAAAAAGAATATTGAGGCCACCAAGACCAAGCTGCCGGCCAAGTTCTAATAAAGTTTCCTCTCTCTCTTTAGGTGCCTATAATAGTCCCTAAAACTTTCATTTAGGTATAAGGCGATAACAACTATCGTTTAGGCATATATAGATACAATGTATGTTTGCTTCAGTAGCGTGTTCAGGACAAATATTCAATTTCTAACAAACACAGCAGGCAAATTCGGTGCTTTGGGAAAGCTAAATTCATTTTTTCCATGACAAGAATGAACAACAAGCATAATCATTTAAACAGATTTAGGTGAAAGCTGAGGTGATTTGACATTGTGGGAAAGGCTATGAATGAAAACAGTGACAAACCAGCATCATCTCAAAGTTTTCGGGCTTGAATCATGCTTTCTTTCAGTCAGTATTTGCTTTTATGCTAAAAATAACGCTCGACGTCCACTGAAGTTAGTAAAGTGTACTTGTGGCGTAGCACTTTCATTGCTTTAATTGCATCCAAAATATCTGAATCAGCACCACTCTGAACTTTAGACACTTGCTTTAGCAGATTCAATCTTGGATTCTTTCCAAGACAGATTTAAGCTTTGAGGCAGCGCTGTCGGCGACTGGTCTATTGGGGTCGGGGCGAACCTATCCTGCACGTCTAGAAAAACTGGGAATCCGCAAGCTTGCCTTTAAGCGTTGCGCGATAGCGATATCTTGTCCCTGGTGCGAGCTTCAACCACTTAGTGCATACTTTTTATTGCATGATATTACTCAAGTTTAAATTGTGGATTACTATACAGTGGAAACGGTAAAGTTAAAAGTGGCATGTGTAAATGAAGCTTTTGCGTATGGCTGCATACTGTGTAATGGGTGCATGCGAGTTCGCAGATGCGGAGATAAAAATAGCTAAATGAATCGGTGTGGCCGTAGAATTATCACTAAATACATGTTATTTGACCAGATTCAGCAGTTACTTAAATAAATTGGCAGTTGCCTAAGCAATGTTGGGAGGTTTATGCCTATGTGTGCTTCAGAGTGGACATCAAACTCAAAATATTGTTGATCTTTTCAATGTCTTCTCCCCTGTTTTCCACATGGAACGTTTCCAGATCGACGGAGTAGCACTGTGATCACTGTTACATTGCCGGACAAGTACACTTAACGGTTTCTTTTTATTCCGCATTGCTCGGCAGACGTCAGACAGCTGCCGTTATAAAGAACATAAATGCCAATGAAACTTAACGTGTAGGGTGTAGGCGGCAGCGCTAGCCTAGCTTAGTTTCGTCTGGTTAAAGTACATTCTAGCTACACTGTACCCTAGCTTCCTTAATGCAACCGCCGAGGTGGACTACTCGAACTTAGCGACTGGGATCTTCAAGGGGCAGGGGGTACACTAGCGTTAGCCTCTCCTCTCTTTGCTACAGTACACTCTAGCCACACTCACGCAACCGCTATGCTGCACTACTCTCGGACCAGGTGGCGTAAATCTTTTAGGGGGGCCCGCTAGCGCTATAGATGCTATGCTAGCCTCGCTTTTCCTCGCTGGGGTATAAGCCCCGCTCACGTAAAAGTACGTTTATAGTGCGACGTTATTGAAGCGTTGGCAAGCATGACATGCGTTGGAGCGCATTGGCTGAATGTAGATATACATTGGCTGTGGCTGTGCGTCGGCCTATGATCTGTTTTCGCCGACATGACACAGCGTACGTCGAACCATAATCTCACCTTACCAGGAGCTAAAACATGAACGAAAAAAAAGAAACTAGCGGGCCATGCACGTGTTGTCGTTAACATGGCCGCACCAAGGGCTTGTTTTGTTCCATATGAACAGCTCATTTAAGCAAAACCTTTATTCGACGAATGTAACAAGGCATTTTTAGGCACTGAAAAGCTGAAATAGGCACGACCTTCAAAATAGGCACTGATAGGCACAATAAATGTGTGATTAAAATGTTTCACATCTCTTGATTCGTGTTTATATCTTAAATAGTCTCGAAATGCGCTGCAGCAAAAAATAGGCATTTTGCCTGAAGTTCCGGTCTTTACTCATATGTATTCAAATCAAACATCAGCTTTAAAAAAACATTTAAACTAACACAGAATTTGCTTTTCGAGAGACTGTGTGCCGAGACTATGACGAATAAGACTGGTTCTACATGAACATCTTGCTTTCTTTTTTTGTGTGTATGTGGCTCGTGAGCCTTATTATGTTCTTTGTTTCCTTTCATGCATTGTTTCTTGCTCGCGAGTTATAAGTGCATTCTTTTGTTATGATTGTGGTTCAACCTTTGTCTTCAACTTTTGTAGTGCTTACTAAGTACCTGTCAAGCACTGTATGATGGTGGCCTGAAATGTTCTCGACCTGATGTAGAAAAAGCATATGGGACCTTCAAAATTAGTTTTACTTTTCAACACCCTCTCTTCTCAATTCTACAGACTTGTTCTATCGGTGCACCAGAGCCAGGACTCTATCCTTAAAATAACTTCGTGGAAGTTCTGCAATGTACTCATCCACTGCAGCAATCACTTCTTTTGATGAAGAACATTGCTAACCAAAAAAGATTTTGAGTTTTGGGAACAGATGGTAGTCTGAAGGGAACAAGGCAGAAGAATTGGGTGTATGATTCAATAATTCCTACTTTGAATCAAGCAATTCAGCCATCGCAAGATGCCCTTTGTGTGCCTATGCATCGTCTTGATGAAAAGTCATTTTCTTGTTCTGCAAATCTGATGTTTTCTCACGAACTTTCTGATGTAATTGAGCTAGAAGGCCAGCATTCTCTCCAAGTGTGGTTTATCCATTTTCAAGATAATCCCCTAGCGGACTGTCTTTAGCGCCTCGAAATACGGAAGCCATCACCTTTCTTGCGAAGGAAACTGACATGTCTTTTGGTACAGAAAAACCAGCGTCAGTCTACTGCTTTGATTATTGTTTAAATTCGGATATAGAAGGGTCAATCAAACTTTCATCCATTAGTATAAATCTGCAAGAAAACCGCTGGATTTTTGTTACACAACTCCAAAGCATGCTATGACATCGTCATTTGGTTGCGTTCTTGCTCAGGAGTAAGGATACACGGCACCCATCTTGCACAGAGCTTGTCCATATGCAGTTCATTTTGCATGATGTGACACGTATTCCGCGGAGATGCCAACAGCCTCGGAAATTTGGCACTTCACTCTCCTGTCTGCCAAAACCATTGTGCATATGGTCAATCAATTCAGGAGTTGTTGCACTTTTTGGGCGCCCTTTGCTCGGGTTGTCTTCAATGCTCTCTCTTCCCCGCTTAAACGCAGCAGCCCCTTCTTGTTTGTGGAGTATAAAGGTGAATTTTGCTACTAAACATTTACAAAGCTTCAGTCAATTTCATTTGGTCAATCTTCCTTTGCAAAGAATTTTATGACTGCAAGGTACTTGAGCTTCTCGATACCTTGCGGTGCTTCACTGCATCTACTTTGTTCGACTGTTGATACCAAACTACGGATCGGCACTAGATGGCATTTCATCTGACACTTGCAGAGACTTTTATGAACATGCACATGAGTGCGTCATGTTCTATGTAGTTACATGTATGCTTTTAGGGTTGAAGATGTCAGCTTTTCTTTGCTGCGGCTGGTTGCTGTGGTATGTATGGGTGGCATGACCCAGTCATATAATGTCGCCTTCGACCGGGTTCCTTTAGTGTGTTGAAGTTGATTCCAGTTTGCTATAGTTTTCAGGAAAAAAGCTATTCTTTAATGCCCTAGTTTCTGTTAAACTTGGTTTCAATTTATAAGGTTAAGTGTGTCTAGTTTATTGCAATGTAAAGGGATGAAGTTATGGCAAATAATTTATGATCAAGCTACCAGCCAATGTATTATAAAGGTATTTTATACAATGAAACTACCTTTCTCTGTGCCTAACGAGCGTTTCGGGTTTCATTGCTTATTCACTTATTTATGTAGTGCAATATCTTCAGTGCCATTGAGGCTTTCACTGTCTTGCTGCAATGCTGTAAAGGGGAGTAATGCTCAATTGTAGCTGCATCAATTGTGCATGCATTTAATTCAGCACTGGTCCTGTCGGTTATTTCTTCGTCATCAGTTGTAGTTCGTGCTGTTTTTACCTTTTACCATGTTTTACCAACTAGTCCGACAAAACACTTCTGGAATGCAATGAGTGTTCGGAGTGACTAAATTTGCTTGCAGCATGATTATGAACAATTATTCTATAAAAGTTATTCTCCATATACCTTGTTTAAATGGGCAGTTTCTTTTAAGTAATTCATAGTTTGCGTTTCTGATTGGTATATTGTTAGAATTTGTTTTATTTTTGTTCTTGAATGCTATGGAACAAAGCTTCGAAAGTTGTGACCTCTACTAGTCAACAACATTGTCTTTCGTAATTCCGTCTTCAGAAGTGCCACTGTTATTACCATTTTAGTTAATTTTTTTTCCATGTGCAATAAGTGTGTGCAATAAATATGAAATAAATTTCATTTCACAATGTATTACAATACTTGTTTTCGTTTGCATTTCTGTATGGCAAACTTTTTGTGCATTGCCAAGCATAAAAATCAATTAAAGATTCTGAAAGCTGCTTATAACTCATGTATGCTAACAAATGCTCACAGATCATCCTTCATAACCTCTGTTATACATAACAAAAGTTTTATGGTTCCCTGCAAAACCACCCTGATGGACATAAACATATACCCTCATAACTGCATGCCTGCAGAACCTCCCCGATGGATGCAAAAATATACTCACATAACTGCCTGCGAAACCTCCCCGATGGAAGTAAACATTTACTCCCATAGCTGCCTGAGAAACCTGTCTGATGGAAGTAAATATAAACTCCCATAGCTGCCCGAGAAACCTCTCTGATGGATGTAAATATAAACTCCCATAGCTGCCTGAGAGACCTCTCTGATGGAAGTAAATATAAACTCCCGTAGCTGCCTGAAAAACCTCTCTGATGGATGTAAATATAAACTCCCATAGCTTCCTGGAAAACCTCCTCGATGGAAGTAAACATTTACTCCCATAGCTGCCCAAAAAAACTCCCCGATGGATGTAAACAAAAACTCCCCTCAATCCTTTAAAAAAAACCTCCTAGAGGGGAGTAAATTTTTTACTCCCTATGGACGGAGTTTTTAAAACCCCCATCTGGGCGTGCACTAGAGGACAAGTCATTTACTCCCATCTTGGCTTATTTTCGTTTACAGTGTAGCTCTAAAGGAACGCAGGCGCAGCCAGATGACGGTGCTTGATCGCCGATCTCGTGCCTTTTTCTTGTGTTGATGATAGCTGACCTGATGGTATCAACGTCTTTCTTATTCACTACATCATTATTATTATTATTATTATTATTATTATTATTATATACAATGAAATGACGATGACAACGATTTCTAGGTGTTTTACCGGGAAACTGAAAAACCTTGAGAAGGCCGATAAATCGTTCGATGAAGCAGTGCACGTACAAAATAAACGAGAAATCGAATAAAACAAGGCGTAACTAAATTCCCAACAGAGATTTCTGGCAAATACTTCGTTTGTAGCTTTTCAGCTACGTTTAGGGATTCTGGTGCTGACGTGTCGGCCGGCTGGTGGTCAAACAATGCTGTTTAAAAAGAATATGACTTTTATGGTATAGAGGAAAAAAACACAAGAAAGACACACGGCGACACCTGGCAGTGTGCCTTTCTTGTGCCCCAATTATTGTGTATTTTTTGTCTTTTTACCTGAATAATCAGCAAATGCAATACAAACAAGCCCCATTGGTAACTTAAGCAGTTAAAGAACTGCAACTGAGGATTTTCGCAATAATGACAACGGAATATTTCGTATATTTAACTTCATTTGAGCTTCGTCAGACAACAAGTATGAAAGTGCGCCGTAAATATTCATTATAAGCTTTGCAATACTGATAATAAAGAGTATGTACAGCTTATAGCAGCGCACGTGTAGTAAAATTCTCAGCTTACGGATCAACTGCATTGTAACTACGCTCACCGCTTCGCAATGTCATTTGGGTACTCAACTTTGAAGATTGAAGCATCCTCAGTGTGATGACTAATCGATGGAAAAATCTGACGCCGGTATGTGCCGAGTAATCGCTTCCTTTTTGGCTGCAATCGAGGATTCCGGTGCTGTTGCTGCGTGTATTGAATCTCAATGCGGAATCTTTTTCGGGAGGTCGGTGAGAATCGTGTTCGACTGGCACTTCAGCGATGCCTGTGGTCTGTTCGGAAGTGCACTGCCAACGCACCTTCACGCAGCAGACGCAGAGCGCAAGTTGTAGCGAGCGAACTGTACGCATGCATGCATGGGTGGCTTTCGTCCGATGTACCACGTGCAAGAGAGAAGGGGTAAAAGAAGAGAGTGTGACACATAGCTTCTGAAAAAAAAGGAAGAAAAGGTGAACTCCACCAATATACCTTTCGCAAGTTCCCAAAGCCATTTTTCCTCACTATACCACGGCGTCTTCGCAACTGTGGGTTTCGCATGGCAGTCATGCTTGCTTGGAGTCCCCGCATGTGTGCGGTAATGCGGGGAGGCTTGGCGACCATGCTGGCGACGCACAAGCTATAAGGCTTGCTCAGAAATGCAGGAACCACATCCTACGTAGAGTGTACTAGAAAAGTTCTAGTACACTCTAGCGTACGTATGTGCTTAACTTTCCCGCCTCAGATGGCTCCTCCCTTTAAAAAACAAGCGCACAAAAAGCAAACGTTTATAAAGGTTGTTTCGAGGCTCTTTATTGGCTGTGGCCGCCATATTGCCTCAGCTTGCCTCGCCATTGGCCCGATGCTCGCTCCGGGAGATCGTCGTCTGCTGCTTGTGCGTCGCGAGGACATGGCTCTCGAAAATCGCAACTTCGTGTCGTGTTCATGGCTCGATGATCTCTTAAGATTTCGTCAGGAGCAGTAAGAAGCGGATGCGCGATCAGGTTATTACGAGCGGGCGCGCGGTCTACGAGCGCGGCGTGTCATCGGAGTTGTCTTAAGCCCTAACTCCGCTGACAGCGAGACTGCGGGCAGGAACGACGTGCTAGCGCACTCATGGCGACGTGCTTCTTCGTAAGCAATGAAGCTGTAAGCGGCGGCACGATCAGATTACTACGACTGGCCGCACCTGATGCACGATCAGATCACTGCGTGCGGGCGCGCGGTCTACGAGCGCGGCGCGTCATCGGAGTCGGCTTTAACCCTAACTCCGCTGACAGCGATACTGCGGGCAGGAACGACGCGTTAGCGCTTTTTTAGCGCGTTAGCGCTCTTCGCAAGGAATGAATCACATCACTCGCTAGCTCCTCTGAAACACGTACGGGCATTTTACGCATCGGCAGCGGACCACACAGTCAAGCTCGTCACCCCCCCCCCCCCCTTTTCACTGCCAAACTGTAAACAGAAATAAGCCGAAATGGGAGTAAATGACCTTGTCCTCTAGCACACACCCAGATGGGAGTTTTAAAAAAACCGTCTCTGGGAGTAAAAAATTTACTCCCCATCAGAAGGGGGTTTTCGCATGGTGCCAGGGGGGTTTTTATTTACATCCATAGGGGAACTTTTTCAGGTCAGTATGGGAGTAAATCTTTTGCATCGACCGAGAAAAAAAATTAGGTCAGCAGCCGTACCATGCGCAAGCGTAACTTTAATTACATTACATTTAATAGGCACAACAATGATTACAGTACACAAACATTATCACAACGTTCACGTAATATCACAACACTCGCACTCACCACAGCTTGCCACAAGCAGTACACACCTACCATAAGGTCACCGAGTATATATAGGCACCACATTCTGACCTCCTGTAGCCCAGGTGAAAGCCTTTTTTTTTCTAATAATTAAGCAATAAATACGCACAGCGTAAGTATGAACTTGCGGTGGTCTGATGTAAGTACTTCATCACACATGCCTTTTATCCTAGTCCTGCCTAATATTTAATATTGTTTTTTCTATAACGAAAAAGTTTTATCAGTTGACGCTCTGTCGTACAGGCTGAATTCGCATCAGCAGTGCTGTTTGTGGACCCGTAAAATGCACTGAATCATACACAAAGTGCGCGCGGCCTTGAATGAACACATTAACGAGGCACATTCAGCAGCTCCAGCGATGAACCGAGGTAGACCGCCGCTACCGCGTTCGACGACTAGGCCTCACTCACGAATACGGCACGGTGATTCGATGAATGACAGCTGGCGATCACAAAATGCTTGCTGATGTGCAGTTTACGTCTCGTTTTTCCCATGCACAGAAATAGGTGTCCGCTATCCACGCAGTTTAAGCTACGGAGCGATAGACTTAAACGAATGAGACGGTTCGCAGTCGCTGTTCCCGTTGCTCGCATGCATTGCATATATAGCTCGCAGAGCTCGCCACGGCGGCCGGTGCGCAGTGCGAGCTTGATACGATGCCGGCTTGATACCGACGCCATAGCGAGGCCTTCCTACCGCTTAGATGTTGCAGCCGGTGAAATACCGGTGACACTCCGCGAAGCCACTATCGGAGGAGACGGGGCGAGCGCGTCACCGGCGCAACTCTCAGACCGGTTGCCGGCCAGCCTGCCGTAGTCGAGCGAAGCCTACTTCGAACCGCTTCGAAGTTTTACGGTGCAATCGCTGACTATCGTACTCCGCCTCGTTCGGCGCTCGCCTTGTAGTTAGTCATTGACAGCTGCGGTGGCAAGGCGCAGAAGACTGTTATACATCCCAGCAGCCTTCATTTTTTGTGAAACACATTCTTTGCATCGCCGGTGGTCGGTGCTAGCTCGTAGCGCTTGCCACGGTGGCCAGCGCACAGTGCGAGTTCGATACGATGCCGGCTTGATACCGACGGCATAGCGAGGCCTTCTTACCACTTAGATGTTACAGCCGGTGAAATACCGGTGACACTCCGAGAAGCCACTATCGGCGGAGACGGGGCGAGCGCGTCGCCGGCGCAACTCTCAGACCGGTTGCCGGCCAGCCTGCCGTAGTCGAGCGAAGCCTACTTCAGACCACTTCGAAGTTTCTGATGGTGAAACTCCAGGAGCAGCCGCTGACGATCGTAACAGCTTACTTTTGCTACCATTAATTTATTCTTTGAAGTTTTTTGTTACTCGGCCCTTTGAAGCGTGGCATTCAGGACGTTTCGTTGAGGAATCGGACCCATGTGCAGCGTGGTTTAAGGTGCGAAATATATTGAAATGTTCCCAGTAAATACCAACCGGTCGTTGCTATTCTTCGCTGCACTTATAATTTCGTTGCCTGTTGACAGATGCTTACACGGTTAGCCACACAAATCACATGTGTTTCACACCGACGTGCAAACATATGCCCGTACACACACACACACACACACACACACACACACACACACACACACACACACACACACACACACACACACACACACACGTCACGCCCAAAGAGGGTTTTTAAAGCTCCTATAGGGAGTTTGCAACCACGTGACCTGAAACTCCCTGGGGAGTTTAACAAGGTCATGTCGTTCATAAACTCTGTGATTAAGCAGGGGGCGTTTTACGATGACATGTGCCGAGTTCACTCCCTACCAGGGAGTAAATAATTGGGGAAGGGGAGTTTTCTGGGCTCATGTGCTGGAGAAACTCCCATCTCGGCTAACTTTTGCTTACAGTGAAGGATTGCTCGGAACAGTGGCTAGCAGTTTCGCGCGTCGTCACTCGAAAATGCGATGCCAAGCGCAGTGCGCGCCCATTTTTTGTCATCGTAGTTACACATTTCGCGCATCGTCACCGAACGCCGCGGGCAACTGCATTACGCGCAGGCTGCACTGTCCACGCGGCCGCGCACTCCATGGTCATATGGAGTGCTGTCAATAAGCTTTTCTGATGCGATTTAGACGAGCTTGGAGCCGTGCTTGATATCGCCACGAACGTCTATGAATGTTCCAAGGCAATGGAAGCCTCGTAGATCAGAGTTTCCGCGACCCGCTGTATGATGATGCGTTTGACGGCTAGAGTGGCAAACGAGCATGTATGAATGTCACAGAACGAGCGCTCAAAAAGGGCGCGCCGCCAAATTCTCGCGACGAAACGATGGAGTGACGCCGCGAGGTCACCGATAAAAAAAAGAACAAACATCCAAAGACTCCCCAGGTGCGCGTCTCTCTCCCTCGGAAGCGTGGGTTCACCGACGAACCTCCTCTCATCGGCGCCCGAGCAAGCACTGGAACTTTCTCGATGGAAAGGGGCGTGGTGATGCCGGGTTGCGTCATCCGTCGCGGACGACCTTCGAACCGTCTCGCCCTCTCCCCAGCCTTCGCTGCGTATCGCGCCGTTGAAAGAATGAGAACTTTCTGGAATCTCGCGCGGAAGGTATTTAATCGAGCAGCCGAGATGAGAGATCAGGAGAAGACGGAATTTAGCGCCAGAGCGCGTAGGGTATCCCGCCGTGTAGTCGGCGAAGGTTTTGTCCGTAGTGACAAAGCAGGAGAAGAAGAGGATTTCCACCTGAGGGGTGAAGGCTCGAGCTACAGGCAAGAGCGTGTGTCTACCGCTATCGAGCGAAGACGCGTCGCAACAGCTGCGTGTGTGAAGCCGACGTGTTTCAGGCGAAGAAGGCTGAAGCTTGGAGAGTGGCCAAGTGAAGACGCGAGGTTTCCTAGAAGAGAAACTTCGGGGGCAGACGAGGTTTTCTGGAAGAGAAACTTCGGGGGCAGCGGAACGACAACAACGCTGGACTTTGAGTGAGTGATTCTCGGAAGAGTATCATCCAGACTTTTGTTCCAAGAACTTTGGACTGAATAGGTTTTCTATCTCTTTCGTCTTTAAGTGTCTTGGTTGTTCATTGCATGCGACTGCATTGTAGTGCGTATTGTTGTCTGTGTCTGTTGTTTCGAGTGTGGCTGATTGTACTGTGTAGTACGTTGTTTGATTAGTGACATATTGTACTCAACTATTGTGGAGTGTTCATACTTGTGTATTGTTTTGGTCTGCCATTATTGAAAATATATTTTTGTTTTGTTTATCAACTCTCGGCTCTGACTTGTTCTTTGCGCCACAGCCGGCGTCCGCTGGCGCGCCAAATAGGACCACTTCTAAATTGTCCACGCTTTCGTGGTGCGGTTCGGGGGGCCGATACATCGGTCCTTGGAATTAGCCCGGCGATCGCCTCCCTAATTAACGGGACCCGTGACAATTAATCTGGCGTCCGCGACAGGATCTTTTTGGTGCACAGTGTGTCCAAAGTAGTGAGAAAGAGCCTCGAGTTGTTGATAGTGCTATCGGAAAGATTTTGTGTGTTGCTCAGTGTTCTCGTTAACGAGTGCAGGGGAGTGTTCCAATAGACTGATTTAGGCAGATACTTTTTACACGCGGCAAGGTTTTATTTGCGAGACACAATGGATCTCGAAAAGTTAGTCGCTATTGGTGAGAAGATGGGTCTTCCTGGCGCCGAACTAAGGAAGTGGGTAAGCCAGAAGGAGAAAGAGGTGGTGGAGAGAGAGAGGTTGGCAGTTGAGAGAGCCAAGGAAGAAAAAGCAGCTGAGTTGGAACGAGAGAGGTTCGCAGCTGAGAGGGCCAAGGAAGAAAAAGCAGCTGAGTTGGAGAGAGAAAGGCTGGCCGCTGAAATGGCGAAAGAAGAAAGAGAGGCAAAGGAGCGAACACTGAAAGAAGAAAGAGAGGAGCAGTTGAAGTTAGAGCTGGAGAGAGAAAAGCTGGCCGCTGAGAGGGCGAGAGAAGAAAGAGAAGCGGAGATGGCTGAAAGGGAACGGCAGCGGCAGCACGAGATGGAACTCGAGCGGCTCCGTTTGCAACAGCGAAGTGAAACTCCCATCAAGGCTAGAGTTGTAAGCAGCGAACGGGTAGAGCATGGCTTCCGCTTGAACCCAAGCAAGCTGCTCGTAGCGTTTGATGAAAGGAAGGGCGACCTTGACGAGTACCTTCACAGATATGAGACGATTGCAAGGAGCCAAAATTGGCCGGAACATTAATGGGCAACTGCTTTGAGTACTTGCTTGAGTGGTGAAGCGCTCAGTGTGTACGGTAGGCTGACGCCGACCGATGCAGCTAACTATGCAAAGGTGAAAACTGCTTTACTGAAGCGATTTAGATTTACTGTGGAAGGATTCTGGGACAGATTTCGGACAGGAAAGCCAGCTGATGGTGAGACGGCTACGCAGTACGCCGCCCGACTTAGCCATTATTTCGACTGATGGATTGAACTTTCAGGGACAGCGCAGGAGTACGATGAGCTTAGAGAGCTCCTCATTAGAGAGCAATTTCTTACTAGTTGCCACCCAAGCCTGTCGCTGTACTTGAAAGAGAGGAAGGCTGAGTCACTTGAAGGCATGCTTGAATTGGCTGATCAATTCTTGGAAGCGCAAGGTGGAACTAATTTGGCCAATGTCAAGAAGGAGTGTCCCGAAGATCCGAAAATCTCAGCACCCGAACAAAAAAAGCGTGCACCGGAGAGGGTTCCGCGATGTTTCCTGTGTAACCGAGTAGGTCATCGCGCGAACAACTGTCATACTAACTTTACGAGTCCCCCGGTTGTAAAATGTTTCAAGTGTGGTCAGACTGGGCACAAAGCAGACGCTTGTCGTAACGGAGCGAGTCAAACTCACCAGGTATCCTGTGCGCAAGTGGCACTGAAATCCGATGGTGATGCCGTCACCAACGGATTCGTAGAGTAAAAAAATGGGGAGAAACTTCCTATTGTGGGTGCTGTAATGACAAAACAGCCAACTGGTGTTACGAAGGGAACGCCAACGCTGCCTGGAAAAACTGCGGGCAAAAAGGTTACGGTGTTAAGGGATACCGGTAGCTCCACTGTTATCGTGTGGAGAAATTTGGTAAGGGAAAGTGAGTTGACAGGCAAAACGAAACTGGTTTGCCTAATTGACAGTACGGTACGGATGCTTCCCGAAGGAGAAATTGAGGTTGAAACCCCGTACTTCAGCAGGAAGGTTACTGCTTTATGTATGACGACCCCCCTGTACGACCTCGTCATCGGAAACATCGACGGGGCGCGAGGGCCGAAGGATCCAGAACGTTTGGGGGAAGACCAGAAGATAGAGCCCTCGCCAACCCAGCGACCGCGAGATACAGTGGAGGAGGATTCCGGGACGGATCTCACTCGAGCCCAAGGTGAAGCCGCGGTGCAAGAGACAGTGAATGAGAACATCATCGTATTGAATGAGTACACGTGCTGAGCAGCTGGACTTACGTCGGCTTGACCTCAACTGACCGACAATGTAAAGATGATGGAGTCGGCCAGCCAGGCCAAATGTCAGGACATGAACAAGCGGGTGAATGACCGAACAGGATCGGTTGAACGTTATTACCCGTTAACAATGTCGGAAGTGACAACGATGGCTGAGACGCCGCCTCAGATACCATCGGTGGAAAGGGCTCGCCGGAACAAAACGAGGAAAAACAAGAAAAGATCGAGCGAGCACCGCAAGAAAGGGCGCAAGCGCAGCTCGAAGTACTTAGGATAGGTGCTGAGGTCAAATCGGAATGCGTTTGGCTGTGTTGGTATTGTGTTATCCTGTGTCACAAGTGTCGAAGTGTTTGTGCTGTGACGTGATGTATAGTATTGTACAATTGTTGTAATGAGAGAACTTTGTACATTTGTATTGTTTGGAATATGTGATGGAGTGTTGTACTCATGTACCTGCGGTTATATTTCATGTGTTGTGAGGTTGAATTGCAATATACAATTGTATTGAGTGATTTATTGTGAATGTGAAGTGTCATGAGCGACGGACTAGGTTACAGTCTTTCAGAGTGTGTGGTGACTGTTCGCGCTCGTTTGTGTGGTTTTGAATATTATGAGGTAATATTCTTAAAGTGGGGAGCAGTGTCACAGAACGAGCGCTCAAAAAGGGAGCGCCGCCAAATTCTCGCGACGAAACGCCGGAGTGACGCCGCGAGATCAACGATAAAAAAGAAAACAAACATCTAAAGACTCCCCAGGCGCGCGACTCTCTTCCTCGGAAGCGTGAATTCACCGACGAACCTCCTCTCATCGGCGCCAGAGCAAGCACTGGAACTTTCTAGATAGAAAGGGGCGTGGTGATGCCGGGTTGCGTCATCCGTCACGGACGACCTTCGAAGCATCTCGCCCTCTCCCCAGCCTTCGCTGCGTATCGCACCGACGAAAGGATGATAACTTTCTGGAATCTCGCGCGGAAGGTATTTAATCGAGCAGCCGAGATGAGAGATGAGGAGAAGACGGAAGCTAGCGCCAGAGCGCGTAGGGTATCCCGCCGTGTAGTCGGCGAAGGTTTTGTCCGTATTGACAAAGCAGGAGAAGAAGAGGATTTCCACCTGATGGGTGAAGGCTTGAGCTACAGGCAAGAGCGTGTGTCTACCGCTATCGAGCGAAGACGCGTGGTAACAGCTGTGTGTGTGAAGCCGACGTGTTTCAGGCGAAGAAGGCTGAAGCTTGGAGAGTGGCCAAGTGAAGACGCGAGGTTTCCTAGAAGAAGAACTTCGAGGGCAGTCGAGGTTTCCTGGAAGAGAAACTTCGGGGGCAGCGGAACGACAACAATGCTGGACTTTGAGTGAGTTATTCTCGGAAGAGTATCATCCAGACTTTTGTTCCAAGAACTTTGGACTGAATAGGTTTTCTATCTCTTTAGTCTTTAAGTGTCTTGGTTGTTCAATGCATGCGACTGCATTGTAGTACGTATTGTTGTCTGTGTCTGTTGTTTCGAGTGTGGCTGATTGTACTGTGTAGTACGTTGTTTGATTGGTGACATATTGTACTCAACTATTGTGGAGTGTGCATACTTGTGTATTGTTTTGATCTGCCATTATTGAGAATATAATTTTGTTTTGTTTATCAACTCTCGGCTCTGGCTTGTTCTTTAGGCCACAGCTGGCGTCCGCTGGCGCGCCAAATAGGACCACTTCTAAATTGTCCACGCTTTCGTGGTGCGGTTCGGGGGGCCGATACTTCGGCCCTTGGAATTAGCCCGGCGATCGCCTCCCTAATTAACGGGACACGTGACAATAATGCAGGGGCACGAATTTTTATATGCCCGTTTTGCGTCATTTATTATACTGCTAAAAATTCCTGTGCCACCAGTCTTCTGCCCATAACTTCATTATTTGGAAAGAAGGCATAGGCCGCCATGGTGTGATCCATTTTTTCTGGTGCAATAAACCTCTTTCCAAATAAAAAAGGCTCAGTGATTATTTGTAATCAAGTACTTAATTACGCTAATTACAACTTCAGCACAAGAAATATGTGTGATCATTTCAGTATATGGTCTTATTCAATTGCAATCTTTTCTGTCATGCCTATCACACAACTCCTTCACACAAAGAACTTGGTTTGAAATCCATACTTGTTCTTTGTAAATCATGAAAAGAAGGTTATGGAGGAAAAAGGCAACCAAGGCACACTGGTCAAAGACCAGATGCCTGAGAAGTCAAATATCACAAGACAAACCTGAGATCACAATTTTATGTGTCTTATAGACGTAAAGAAAAGTTGAAACTTTCAACGCAGTTTTCAATTGTGTTTTTTTTTACATTATGCTCAGCCCCTTCACGAGGTTCAATGAAGAAATAATTTGTCTCTCGTAAAGTATTTGTGGTATCGCCTCAAAATTTTTATGGGAGCACTGTGAGGTCATTCTTAGTGTCTGTTTCCAACGAGAAACAAGAAAGTTCATCTAAAAAAGCCTGTCGAAAACTTCGGCAGGCTTTTTCTCACAAGTGTGTTTTTGACATTGTGCAATGCTCGTGGAAAGTGTAGCACTGGAATGACTGGACGGATTTTGACGCAGTTTTTTTTTCTGAATTCCAAAACATTTCTTGAGGGTATGACAATCTTAGCATTCTTTTTATGGCTCACTTTTTTTCTAGAAGATGACTTGTACATGACACTGTTTCTGACAATGTGTGTAGGCAGCCATGATGATCTCTATAAAATAAGAGGAATGATAAAAATTTTGAGATTGTCATACCCAATAGCCTTCTTTTGAGTAAAGATCAACCCCAATTGCATCTTCTTGGCATGTTTTGTTACAGCGCTGTGCTTTCCACGAGTAGACCATATAAGTCGAACCACGTAGCATGATGTAACTTGAGAACCACTCAAGGTATCATGATGAAACTGCATATTTCCCTATTCAAGACATCAGAATGCATGCCAAATTTCATTGCTCTAGGTCAACAAACAAAAAAGTTTATTATTTTTTTTCCACTGCCACCTCTCCCCTTAAAGTAATATCGCCATCTGCTTCTGCTGCAGAGCCTCGTCGGTTCGCGGTCGCTTTGACGAACGAGCCGCGTGCAAGGTCGCCTTTTTTCTGGCCACTCCAGGGCTCATTGTACGTGCACTGTCTGCGAAAAGTTGCACGGCCACCTTTTTGGAGACACTATTTCCCTGCAGAAAACGTAGGCTCCGAAGAAAACAGAAAACGCGTGTTTTGAAGTGCCTTCTCATCTTTAGAACTTTGAGTGGGCATGGTCCCGATGTTTCGGAATGCATAAGGTTCCTCTTTAAAGTTTAAAGAGGGGAGGCACGAACCACCCGTCCCCATCCTCGGCTGCGGACAACGCATTCGGAGTGTGAGAAGTCAGGGAGACTTCTTACTTTTTTTTTCAGTAGCTGAGTACGTAAGCAGCTTTTCGAACATGTGGCTTCACTTCGAAGTCACGTGCGCAGCATCGTTACCGGTTTAGAACTGTCCCTAGCCCGTGAACTGAAGTGGTTCGAAGAGAGCGAAAAGAAGAGAAAAGTGAGCCCCGTAACTGTCCGCATCAGTGTGCGACACCTCAACAGTAGCTCACAGGGAATGGGGGTGAGGAGGGATTAAAAGGATAGGAATAAAGGTGTAGAGAAAGAAAGATGCGCTAAGCCAGCGAGCGAGGACATATCGAGGGGATAGGAGAGATAGGAAAGATGGAACCACGGTCACAGGAGTCCGAGGTTGGGGCACCACTTGCGAGAGCTCTTGTCGGCGTCGGGAGATGGCGTAGGGCAAGTTCAGTATAGGTCAGAGCTACGCTGCCGTCGGAGGTCGGCGTCAGGAGATGACGTAGGGCCAGCCCAGTCGGCCAGAGCTACGCTGACGTCGGGGATCGCGAGGACACAACCGGTCGGCACGAAATCCAGCGAGCGAGTCCCACGAGCTTTATCCCTGCTGTTCCGGAGTGCGAGTGTGTGTGACCGCAGCAAGAGTGGACGGGCCACTCGCGTTCTTACTGTCGCCCGACTCAGCCTTCTGTGAATGGCATGTATGTCGCCTGAGTTCGCTTCAAACGGGCGATGGTTTCGCTGTCGCATGGACAACGGAGAGCGATATATTTATGTTGTGGCGTTGATGGAGGAAATACTGTTGCTGCATTTCTAAGATTGCATCGTTGTGTTTCTTCGAGGGAGTTGATATTGAATAAAGAATCTCAGGTGACCGTTTTTGGGAAGATCGCTGAATATAACCTGTTTTTTTTTTACTTGTGTGTTGCACTGGATTGCGGCTCTTCGCATTACTCTTTTTACTACTGATGTATCGCGGATTTTCGGGTGGCCTGAAGAACTCAGGACATGAGTTAGTGTAGGTGTGTTTCCAGTTTTATTTTCAGATTGCGAGAATATTGAAAAGCAACAATGAGCCTCTGTTTCAAGGGGGAACTCAATACTTGTTCAATAAATTTAGATGAGAGAATAAATGGGACTTAATATCTCTTGAAACGACAGTCCTTCAGATGAACCTGGTCCTTGAAGAGATACAGCTACGGTTGGAATGAATTAAAAGCATATTCCTTGATGTGTTTTATTGTTATATTTGTCGCGGCGACATGCAGACACGGGCTCAGAGTTCCGAATGGTGAACAAACAATAGTGAGAAAGTTTGAATATTTAACAAACTTAATGCACTGTGACGAGGCAAGAAAAAGAAGAGTCACACAATGTATCTGGAAAGGCAAGGGCGCCTGAAATATTTTTTTCTTTTTTTTTGTTTCAGACGATCGATAGCTAACTTGATCGTATCCTGCCAATTTAAATTATACACCGTTTGCATGGCAACAGTGACGCTAATTGGAAAGACTAAATCTAAAGAGCATTGTAGCGTCGATACGCGTTTGCCGTCAAATAGATGACTTCGTTCTTCGTGTTTTGATGAGCTCATTTATGATGCAAAAAGAATGTTTTTCGGCAAGTAGTGTGCTTATTGTCAACTATTTAAAGGAAAACAAGCTACATAAGGCACACAATTCAAGTTCACTATAATGTAAAGGATTTGGAAAAAAGTAACAAAACTGCCACCGGCATCGAAACTGGAAATGGGCACCACGTGTTTTGCGTCTATAGCGAGTAAGGCACTTGAATGAACTTACCTGTTGTTTCTATAAAATTAGCTTCATGACTTTTTATTTGAAGAAAGTTGCACGTTTAAAGCGACATAAGCGTAATGTTATTACTTTGCAACTTTGTCACATCGCACCCTTAGGGCGATAATTTAGTGGTATCTATAAGTACTTGAGATCTTATTCTCTATTTGCATTAGGAGCGTCCAGGTGAACCAGGTATTTGCATGTATGCAAGTCAGCGCAGTAGTTTTGCCCGTGTGAACCGGATAATGTTATAAACGGTGAACAACACTGCAACCTCTTGTTCTGGGCATACATGTATGAAAGGGAAAGAAGACAACCACCCGTTTGCAGCACGAAACCACAAAGAAATTCATACGGATTTCTCAGAAAGAAAGCCCCTTCTGTTGCCGAAAAATTCGTCCTGGTACGTGGTTTGAACCATGGACCAACACCTATCCGGGGCGGTCACTCTGCCAATTGAGCTGACCAAAAAGCTAGCATTTGACAGTGCGAGGGTGTATTCATCGACAAATCGAAGCACATAGACACAAGTATTACAAATGTATGCTGCAAATGTTGCTCATTTGCAATATACATGTATGTAGCTTTGCATTGCTATAGATTTAATACGTTTTGAAGTGGCATGCACTATGCACCGAAGCCTATGGCTAAGTCACGCAGGGCATTGTATTTGTACATAGCCACTCTTAAACTTCCACTAAAAATTAATTAAGACTGGTTAGACTGACGACTCGCGAAAGCATCCTCCCCCCCTTTTTTTTTCTACAAAGCTGCTTCAATAGAAGTGAACGCAGCTCGAGCCGCCGAGATGCGGTTTCTGCTCTTTCGGTATAGGAGTAGACATGTGAATACGACATAATAAATAGAATAAATCAGACAATTTTGCCCTCAAGCCACTTCTTGGATTGAAACGACGACAACTTGAAAACAAGGCTGCACTTATGGAGGGGGGGGGGAGGGGTCGACCTTTGGTGGGGGAAATTTACACCCCTGATTTGCGCCCTCTTCGGTGCACCACTGACGTGGGTGACTCGGTGACAAGGACTTTGGGGCATATAATAGGAGGGTTAGGTCGGCCTCTAGGGGATGGGGTTACCCCCCCCCCCCCCCGTCGGTGCGCCAATGACTGAATGGACAATCATTAAATGGAAGACATCGTTAAGCGTAGATGGCGTAGTCCTCGTCGGTGCGAAGTGCGTTTCATAAGTCAACGACGGTTCCGCTTACAACGAGGAATGAGAGGTATACGAAGCATGTTTTTGTACATTCATAACTACATTTCCTTTTTTAACATTGATGAGCGAATTTCTTACTGTCGATGTCTGTGACAGCATGCCTATGGGAATAATTTTTATGTTAATCTTACATGTCAATTGTCGCCCTGACACAGTGGCAGCTTTTAGTGAACATTTTTTTTAACTTTATTGCGTGCATCCAAGTATGCTTGCGATACGCAATGGCTAACTTTTTTTTGTAAAATATGCTGCATGTTGGCAACACCATTTTGCACACGTCATTTTTTAGACAGACTTTCAGTTGCACTGTGACTATTGATAGCAATGAAGTACTCCAATCGTAGAGGTTCTATTGTGCAATCTGCGCGGGCAAGGTAATCATTGATGAGAAACGTTCACTTGGTCTCAACCAAAAGTGCACGTGTGACCGGACTATACCTACTCACATAAAACTTGGTCGCTGCACATATGTTCTCGTTTTTTTTTTGTAGCTCTCTTCACTCGGCTCCCTGAAACGATAGCGTTGCGGCAAAGTGTTTTCCGTTGTTTGCAAGCGTAAAGACGTATTTTCTATTTACCTGAACAGATTCAGAACTGTACAAAATATTTCACCACGCAGCTTACGCGCATTCATGTTTCCAGCACTGACACCAGCGTGAACAGGAGCAGCCTCGAACCACACAAAATCTTCAGAGTTCGGTTCACCAGTGATGAAGGAATGAACTCCCGAGTGGCTCAGAGCATAGTGCTCCATATATTTATTTCTCTGAACGTGTGAGCCCCGACGAGAACTGCCAGCGCACGAAACACGAGTTTACTTACGGTATACTGTGCACCGTCCATATCTGTTGGTTGTCTGTTTCAGGCAATCTGATGCGAGTCACTGGAATTTCACTACTGCCATCACCTCCTTATCATTCATTCACGTTTGTGGTATTTCATCACAACGCTACAGAAACTACCAGCCTTCCTTATGGGCGAAATCACAAACGTGAGACATCTCGCGCTCAGAGTAAGATACTGGGCGAGCGCGACCTTACCGGCACCTGAAGGGAAGCGGAGGAAATGTATACTCGTGATCATCTTCCCGCCAGGCGAGAAACGAGCGCTAGTGTTTAAGGTGGAACTTTACCAGCCGACATGTATTGTCGCATTCAGGGTCACTGCCCGAAGTTAGCTAAGCGCGTTGCTTCCTAGCAATGCGAAGTCACCCCCTTGAAATACGCTGCCTACACGTATATTGCTGGGTATGTTCATGTCTTGAATCGATCAGCACCCTTCGATGGTTGCGCCGAAACGCCGTACGGTATAACGTTTGATGAATATTTTTCGAAAGGCGACGCTGCTTCCACTGCACACTTGACAAGTGGCGAAAATGAGGATGCCGCTTGGCACAGGTAGGCAGAGGCAGATTATCCAGGCTTCAAAGAGTTCAAACGAACCGGGCCCTCCGCTTGTATGGGGCCCCCCAAGGGCCCGGAAAAAATGGGCGACTTCGCTGTTTTGCTCAAAAACGTTCAACCCTCCTACTGGAACCGCAGAAAAGATGTGTGCAATGAATATACTTTCTCCTCCAATAGCCCTATGAGAGTCAATATTGCCTGAAAAAATTTAACCTTGTTACACAAAGCGAACAATTTGTGCATAAATGAAAATATCTGTGGTCGTTTTTCAAGTGTTATTAAAAACGTTTTTGTGAAAGTTTTACATGGGTCTCATTTTCTATAGGCGCCACCTTTTCCGAAAGGTTTGGCCCACCCCCTTCGCATATTAAAAATATTTTACTTTTAAACCATCTGTATTACGTGATCAGTAGGCATATACAATATTCATAAAAGCACTATATCGAAATGCAACCTTAGAAGAGCTTAAATGTGCAGTTGTATGAAATCAAAAGTAGCTATAGATTATTGGTAGTGTATTCATTGAAGGTACGTGCGAACAGTTTCTGAAAAAGGTCCACCTGTCAACTTCAGCAGGGCTCGCACGCAGGCAACCAAAGCGTGCGCTACCAAATTAGTGAAGCAGAAGAAGATATAGGAAGCCATTTTTCACAAAGGCGCTCCCTGATTTTTGAGGAAAAGTGTCCTCTTTTGAAATAAGGGTAAACAACGTGATGTTAAGACGAATAGGCACACACACAGAGTGCCTGCACTGCACAGTGCCGGGTGCATTCCTTCTTTTCGTTTCAACTTGTCGCACAGTGTAGTCATTTTGCAGTATGACCCAACAAACCACACAAACTTTAATGCTGTCTATGTGTCTTCGTTTCGTGATATACTTAATTATTACGATGACAATTTCTCCACGTGCTCCACAAGAAAGGAGAACGCCCAGATGATATTAAACACTCCGGAGAGGTTTAGAATGAATATGGCTTGTATTCTTTGCAGCTAAATATAAAAATCGTCAAGTCTCATGCATGACCAGATGACAAAGCTGGAAAGAAAGAGGGGAGGGGGGAGAGGGCCCCTCTTATATATATTTATATTTTTTGAACCGGGCCTTCCGCACTGCTAATCCGGCCCTGCAGGTAGGCAGCTTCATCGAAGTAACGAAGCGTTGAAGAGCACTTTAGGCTTTCAGTATTTTAAAATGCATCAGCACACGTTGAAGATGCTTTCTTCCCTGCTGCCACAGAATATTCTCGAATCTGCCACTCTTTGCTGACGTGTACTCGAAGTTTGCTGACGTGTACTCGAACATCATCTCGGCTGGGGCATTGCAAGGGGAGTTAAGAGTATCGGCTGCGAAAAGGAAACGAGAGAAGCGAGAAACGCTGAGCATGTCTGCGATGCAAGTGGTTGCCAATTACCTAGAAGTATTCTTTCTCAAACGTGCACCGTCTTCTAATATTTCTGGCAACTCTGCCCATGAGCACAGCTGAAATGGAACGCTCTTTTTCATCGCTGAGGTGTCTGAAGATGTACGTGCAGAGCTACAGCAACAAACGAAAGATTGTTTGGCATCACTCTCTGAACATCCACCGTGAAATACAAGTCAGCCCGGAAGACATTCTCCATGTTCTTTACCGAGAATGTAAACGGCTTCAGCGGAACGTGTGTGTAGTATAACCATAGACGCCTGCTAAAAGTCAAGGAAGAACGTTACCGGAAGTTATTCGTGGATTGAGATTTTCTGAACCACAGTAAAAATAGTTGTCCATAAACAACTGATGGCGTTTAACATCCCAAAACTACAATATGATTACGAGAGACGCCGTAGTAGGGCGCTACGGAAATTTTACCACTTCGGTTCATTAACATGCACCTAAAACAAAGCGCATGGGCCTCAAGCATTTTCGCCTACATCGAAAATATGGCAGGGATTCGATCCCGGTACCTGCGGGTCAGCAATAGAGCACCATAACCACTGGACCACCCTGGCAGGTAGTAAAAAATATGGTTTCGGTA